>NC_047103.1:29689406-30289406 GCF_902500255.1 Thalassophryne amazonica | reverse complement strand
TACAAGTCCTTTTCTCCTTCCTTACTATTCAACTTCTTGTACAGCTCACAATATGCCTTTTCCTTCGCTTTTGTCACTTCTCTTTTCGCCTTACACTGCATCTCCTTGTACTCCTGTCTACTTTCTTCATCTCTCTGACTATCCCAAAACTTTTTCGCCAACCTCTTTCTCCTTATGCTTTCCTGGACCTCTTCATTCCACCACCAAGTCTCCTTGTCTTCCTTCCACTGTCCAGATGTCATACCCAGTACTGTCCTAGCTGTCTCCCTCACCACATCTGCAGTACTTTTCCTTTTGTACAAAATTGTTTCCCCTCCAACCAGTGCTTCTCTCACCTGCTCGATAAATTTCACACAACAGTCTTCATCCTTCAGCTTCCACCATCTGATCCTTTGTTGAGCTCTCTCTCTCTTCTTCTTCTTTACCTCTAAAGTCATCCTACAAACAACCATCCTATGCTGTCTAATGACACTCTCTCCTTCCAAAACCTTACAGTATCTGATTTGTTTTAGCTTGCATCTCCTATAAAGAATGTAGTCCACCTGTGTGCACCTTCTTCCACTCTTATATGTTACCCTGTGCTCCTCCCTTTTCTTAAAGTAGGTATTCACCACAGCCATTTCCATCCTTTTTGTAAAATCAACTGCCATCTGTCCTTCCCCATTCCTATCCTTGATACCATATCTACCCATTACTTCCTCATCACCTCTGGTCCCTTCACCAACATGCCCATTGAAGTCCGCTCCTATCACCACTCTTTCATGCTTGGGCACACTCCCCACCACCTCATCTAACACACTCCAGAAATCTTACTACCAGTCATACTACCAACATTCAAAGTCCCCACTCTCATTTCCACCCTTCTAGTTTTCTTCTTCTCCTGCTGTTTGTGGAAATGTTCTCCTGCTCTTCTTCATCGTCTTCGCCCAGCATTCGCCCAATTTCCACCGGCACCCTGTTTTGCAACAGCACCGGTGGGGCACGATGTTAAGCCAGGCTGCGACCGATCCGGTATGGAAATTCGATTCTTAGTCTGCATAGTTGGGTTGGCTTGTTTTATGCCAGATGCCCTTCCTGACACAACCCTCCTCATTTATCCGGGCTTGGGACCGGCACTCAGAATGTACTGACTGCACACCCCATGTGGCTGAGTTAATGTACACACCCTGTTCCAAAAATATCAAACCTGATGCACTGTCTCATCAGTTTGCTGCTCCAGATCACAACCTGGATTCAAACACCCTCCTTCCCACTCCAGTGATTGTTGGAGCTCTCACCTGGGACATCGAGAAGGTCATCCTGGAGGCCCAGAAATGTTACGCTGATCCTGGAAGAGGACCTCCTGGGCAGCTATTCATGCCCCCAGTGGACTGGTCTGTGGTTCTTTAATTCACACACAGCTTCAAATTTGCCTGCCATCCCAGAATCCAAAGGACTCTCTATCATCCCCAAGAGCACTTCTAGTGGCCCGCAGTCCAGGCAGATGTGCAGGACTATGTCAAGGCCTGCACCATCTGTGCCAGGGGTAAGGTATCTCATTAGCACCATTCGGACTTCTCTGTAACTGCCTGGATTTTGGCACAGGACTCCCCTCATCCAAGGGCAACACCATCATACTCACTATAGTTGACTGGTTTTCCAAGGAGGCTCACTTTGTGGCTGTGCAAAAGATACCATCTGCTCAGGAGACTACCGACCTCCTAGTCCACCATGTGTTTCAGGTGCATGTCATCCCTCTGTGTTGCATCACATTGTGTCGGACCGAGGATACCAATTTACTTCACAAGATTGGAGGAGCTTCTGCTCAGCACTTGGGCCCTTGGTCAGATTCTTGTCCAGGTTACATCCCCAGACCAACTGCCAGGCAGAATGGGCAAATCAAAAACTTGAGTCCACCTTCCAGTGTGTCACATCCTCACACCCGTTGTCCTGGAACATGCAGCTGCCATTGGTGGAATATGCTTTTAACTCCCACGTGAGCTCTGCAACTAGACTAATGCCTTTTCGGTGGAATTTGGGTTATCAACCTCCTGTTTCCAGCACAGGAGTTGGACCTTTCAGTTATATCAGTTCAATCCTACCTACGGCGGTGTCGATGGGTGTGGAGGACTGTCCATTCCACTCTGCTCTAGATGAGGGACCGGACTATCCGACATGCAGACCGACACTGAACTCTGGCCCCCACTACACCCCCCAATACTAGGTGGTTCAGGAGGTGTGGCTCTTGACCAAGGATATCCCACTTCAGTTGGAAGTCAGGAAGGTTGCACCAAGGTTTTTCAGACTCTTTGTGGTTGACTGAATTGTCATCCCTGCCTCTGTTCGACTTTGTCTGCCTTGCTCATTCCACATACATCCGGTTTTTCATGTTCCCCAGCTGACGCCCGTACAAGCTAGCACAGTATGCCCTCCAGCCAATTTCATTAATCTCACCCAGCTCGTGGATGGCTTTCCGGCTTGGATAGTGCATCAGATCCAGGATGTGTGCGCTCAGGGTTTCCAGTATCTGGTGAACTAGGATGGTTATTGAGCTGAGGAGCACACCTGGGTATTGCAGGCCCTCTTTCTGGACCCCTCCCTTCTCTGGGACTTCTATCGGGCCCACCCGGGTCAGACTGGTAGGTTGCTGGGTAGTTCCCATTGAGAGGGGGGGACTGTTGTGCTGCCCTGAATCTGCTTGGCTCCCCCTCCATTCCTGTTTCTCTAAGTGATGCATCACAGAACTGACTTCACAGACCAGCCAGCAATCACAAGCACCCAATATGTAAACTCCCATCTTGCCTTTTTAAAATCAATAAAACTCAGCTTTGGCTGCGGGGTATATGGCCCAGTGCGTGGCCACAGCTAACCAAAAATTTAGCTTTGATAACAGCTAATCAGCTAACTGAAAAATTATCTTTTATAAAGCCAAACCAATAAACCACCCAAAAAATTATTGGAAGCTACAGCTAACCGATAACTTTCAGTATTGTTTCCGGTACACTTGCAACTACTGAGAAGCTGATTTTGAGTTTTAACACCATGATCACTTCTTGTAGCGTCAAAGACAACCACAAACCCAAACAAAGAGTTAGCACTTCTGTCTTTGTGCACCCTGCCCACTGCTGGAATCTCCTGTTTACTACATATTTTGCAGCAGTGAAGCAACTGAAAGGAGCTAAGCTCAACTCTACAAACACAAAAATTTATTAATCAAATTAATCCGGATAGAATAACTTCATTAAGGTCAATTCTGTCATTTGTACAAAGTTAACATATAACACATATATTTTAATTTTAAATAATGCACTAATTCTGAAGTTTTGTAACAAACACACACAGATGCCAAAGGGATTATGGGTAAAATGAGCCTCCAATAACACTGATTGATTGACTCATTCATTCGATGTAAAAACCAACATGTTAATGTGAGGTGTGTGTTGCTGTTTACATATAAATGTGCTTTTGTAAAATATGACATTTTTTATTTGTATAAAAAAAAGCTATTTGCAAGAGCCAAAAGTCAAGTTGTGATTAGACAACCGTCTGATATAACCGGGGTCAAAATAAATAGACCACTGCCATCTACTGGCACCCAGACGCTCAGACCCTAACCCATAATCCTTTGCACACCACAGAGTTGCTGCAGTTTAAACAGCACAGAGAGAAAACACAACAACTGTAAATGAACATTATACAACCAAAATGTACATTTTTATTTCTTTTGATCAGCTGCAGCAAGAGACTGTAACAACTCTCTGGTGCACAAAGGATTATGAGATATCTCAATATACTTAGGGCGAATACTGCCATGAACACTACTTGCTAGTAGGTGGCAGGAGAGACAATGAAAACTTACCAAAACAAATATTCCAAATAAATAATCAGTGTCTGCTATGTTTAAGTTGCGTGGAATTTAACAAACGCAAACTGAATTTCAGACATCTTATATATATTACTCTGGAACAAAGATGACAGACAGTGTTTGTCATAAGCAGGGCGTTAAAGAGCAAACAGGAAGCAATTGCAGCCCACAGTGATTCCAAATGGAAATAATGAATAAGCAACCTGAGCTTCTTGTGGCAGTTTTACATAAAACAAACACAACAACGTCTATAAACCCAGAGAATATATTCACAAGAAATTTAGGCACAATCTACAAAGGGTTTAATGTTGTTGTCCATATGGTGCCTGATCAGAGCGTCTCAGAAGCATTTCTCCTGTCGTCAATTTTTACCCATAATGCACTTAGTGGGGAGAGTATGTCCACACTAAAACCTTCAAAAATAGTGCATTACTTTAAAACTAAAACATATATCTGATATTTTCACTTTATAAAACTTCAGACATGACGTTAATTTAAATAACTTGTCCAAAATTAGTTGGGTTAAAATTTTAACCATAAGTTAAAACTGTATGCCTCTGGATGACTTGGGTCATATTGCCAGTGACTCAGTATGAGGTCAAAATAAATTATCTGTTTTCTTTTGCTTGCTTGCTTTCTTTCTTTCTTTTCTGTGACCAGTTCTCCTTTGTTTGCAGATGATATAGTGGTTTCTCCTGGAACTAGCTCTCTTCTGTTTGCAGAGGACAGAACTGTACATCTACTACAAAACATTTAACAGGTAATTACTCACATCTTTGATATCAGACTTCATAAATGTTTATAACTGTTAAGCTGTGTTTACCACACCTGCAAAAATATGTTAGTGGTCTAAAAATTATTGGACCAAAATTTATCAGAAGATAATTAGTCCGCTGATAGTTTTCAAAATTATCTGAAAAGCTAATCCGATAATGAAAACATTGGCTTTGATAATTAGCGGTTAGTGGATTAGCGGAACTGTGCCACCACTGATATGGCCTCACTACTATTCCTTGCAAATTATTTTTAGAGTTTTCCTTGTGATCAGTCGTTGTTTCTGACATCTCTGCTTTTGCTCTTCCAGCAAAACTGCACCCTACCAGCTCCTGCACAACCACCTGGTTCTGGCTTTGGTTACACACTCCACCCATTCTGGAATTCACTCCATCTGGCATCCTGGTCAAGCCTGTGTCTCCCTGATTTGGTGCTTCCTTGTTGGCTTTTGTACCTTTTCAAACTGTTGACAAGCACCAGCCCCAATGGTCCTCACTTTCTATATATGACATACTACCACTAATTTTGTTGAGATTACCACATGAATAATCAGGAAGGTCACTGCAAAAGGAATTGGACAACCAATATAAAGATCTGCATTCAATTTCTGGTGACACTACCTTTTTGTGTCCTTGAATAAGACACTTCATCTGCATTGTCTCAGTTGACAGAGCTGTAAAGGGATACTCACCTTGGTTGAGGAGGGAACTTGCATCAAACTGGCTTCCTGTCCAGCAAAAGTCAGACTCTCGTCTGCTTCATGCTATGGAAACCGGGGATAATGACTGGCATCAATTGGTCTTAGGGCATGGACAGGATTATTTTTACTTTTACTTCTTTTGTTCAAGGATAACACACTCTGTCATAACCTGAGTCTAAATGTATGCTTTTATCACTGAAGGGTGCTTTTTGTGCAATTTCTGCTTAAACAGCATACCCAGAAGTAAAGGCTTAGTCATATGAACATATGAAAAGGCAGAATTTCCTTTTGACTAACTGAAAGACAAATCCTTCACAGTTTAGACATTCTCAGCTTTAACAGTGATGATGAAAACAATTAAATTTTTTTTGCAAACAAAAATATTTAGGCAAACAGAGGATTTTGCATCAAGTTAAAAAGTTTTCAACGAACGTTTTTCACAAACAACTAGAACTCTGCCCTCGTAGAGCACAAACCTCCACCACCAATAGTTTCTAATTACACAAAAATTTTACCTTGGAAAAAAATAATGCAAGGTCAAAGTCCTGTTAGAAGTGACTTTTCATAAGCTTTTCATAGTTTTTGCATCCTCATTGAAGACAACTTTGGATGCTGTAGCTCCTCTGAAAAAGAGAGCTTTAAATAAGAAGTGCCTGACTCCGTGGTATAACTCACAAACTCGCAGCATAAAGCAGATAACCCGTAAGTTGGAGAGGAAACGGCATCTCACTAATTTAGAAGATCTTCACTTAGCCTGGAAAAAGAGTCTGTTGCTTTATAAAAAAAAAAGCCCTCCATAAAGCTAGGACATCTTACTACTCATCACTAATTGAAGAAAATAAGAACAACCCCAGGTTTCTTTTCAGCACTGTAGCCAGGCTGACAAAGAGTCAGAGCTCTATTGAGCCGAGTATTCCTTTAACTTTAACTAGTAATGACTTCGTGACTTTCTTTGCTAATAAAATTTTAACTATTAGAGAAAAAATTACTCATAACCATCCCAAAGATGTATCGTTATCTTTGGCTGCTTTCAGTGATGCCGGTATTTGGTTAGACTCTTTCTCTCTGATTGTTCTGTCTGAGTTATTTTCATTAGTTACTTCCTCCAAACCATTAACATGTCTATTAGACCCCATTCCTACCAGGCTGCTCAAGGAAGCCCTACCATTAATTAATGCTTCGATCTTAAATATGATCAATCTATCTTTATTACTTGTCTATGTACCACAGGCTTTTAAGGTGGAAGTAATTAAACCATTACTTAAAAAGCCATCACTTGACTGAGCTAATTATAGGCCAATCTCCAACCTTCCTTTTCTCTCAAACATTCTTGAGAGAAATTGTATGGCCTTGCCTTACAATATAAAGCACCTTGGGGCAACTGTTTGTTGTGATTTGGCGCTATATAAAAAAATTGATTGATTGATTGATTGAAAGGGTAGTTGTAAAACAGCTAACTGATCATCTGCAGAGGAATGGTCTATTTGAAGAGTTTCAGTCAGGTTTTAGAATTCATCATAGTACAGAAACAGCATTAGTGAAGGTTACAAATGATCTTCTTATGGCCTCAGACAGTGGACTCATCTCTGTGCTTGTTCTGTTAGACCTCAGTGCTGCTTTTGATACTGTTGACAATAAAATTTTATTACAGAGATTAGAGCATGCCATAGGTATTAAAGGCACTGTGCTGCGGTGGTTTGAATCATATTTATCTAATAGATTACAATTTGTTCATGTAAATGGGGAATCTTCTTCACAGACTAAGGTTAATTATGGAGTTCCACAAGGTTCTGTGCTAGGACCAATTTTATTCACTTTATACATGTTTCCCTTAGGCAGTATTATTAGACGGCATTGCTTAAATTTTCATTGTTACGCAGATGATACCCAGCTTTATCTATCCATGAAGCCAGAGGACACACACCAATTAGCTAAACTGCAGTATTGTCTTACAGACATAAAGACATGGATGACCTCTAATTTCCTGCTTTTAAACTCAGATAAAACTGAAGTTATTGTACTTGGCCCCACAAATCTTAGAAACATGGTGTCTAACCAGATCCTTACTGTGGATGGCATTACCCTGACCTCTAGTAATACTGTGAGAAATCTTGGAGTCATTTTTGATCAGGATATGTCATTCAATGTGCATATTAAACAAATATGTAGGACTGCTTTTTTGCATTTGCGCAATATCTCTAAAATTAGAAACGTCTTGTCTCAGAGTGATGCTGAAAAACTAATTCATGCATTTATTTCCTCTAGGCTGGACTATTGTAATTCATTATTATCAGGTTGTACTAAAAGTTCCCCGAAAAGCCTTCAGTTAATTCAAAATGCTGCAGCTAGAGTGCTAACAGGGACTAGAAGGAGAGAGCATATCTCACCCATATTGGCCTCTCTTCACTGGCTTCCTGTTAATTCTAGAATAGAATTTAAAATTCTTCTTCTTACTTATAAGGTTTTGAATAATCAGGTCCCATCTTATCTTAGGGACCTCATAGTACCATATCACCCCAATAGGGCGCTTCGCTCTCAGACTGCAGGCTTACTTGTAGTTCCTAGGGTTTGTAAGAGTAGAATGGGAGGCAGAGCCTTCAGCTTTCAGGCTTATAGTTAGGGCTGGATCAGGTGACCCTGAACCATCCCTTAGTTATGCTGCTATAGACTTAGACTGCTGGGGGGTTCCCATGATGCACTGAGTGTTTCTTTCTCTTTTTGCTCTGTATGCACCACTCTGCATTTAATCATTAGTGATTGATCTCTGCTCCCCTCCACAGCATGTCTTTTTCCTGGTTCTCTCCCTCAGCCCCAACCAGTCCCAGCAGAAGACTGCCCCTCCCTGAGCCTGGTTCTGCTGGAGGTTTCTTCCTGTTAAAAGGGAGTTTTTCCTTCCCACTGTTGCCAAGTGCTTGCTCACAGGGGGTCTTTTTGACCTCTGGGGTTTTTCCGTAATTATTGTATGGCCTTGCCTTACAATATAAGGCACCTTGGGGCAACTTTTTGTTGTGATTTGGCGCTATATAAATAAATTGATTTGATTTGATTTGATTTGATAAGCTAAATTAGATGTGATCAAATGTCAAGAACATGTATTTAGTTCATGCAGTTGAATCAAAGTTTTTTTTTGTGGTGTCAGATTTTTTCAAAATTTTCAGTTAAGTTTTACTAAACATTGGTTATATTTGCTGTGTATAATTTGTTATTGCTTTTTGATAAGTGGAAGAAAGTCAAATAGACATAAAATTGGAACCTCCATCCAATTTTGGTGGTGTATGTAAATCCATAACAGAAGAAAATGAGAGTGATTGAGACACCTTTTAACTGAGATATAATGTAATAAATGAAATATGTACACCAAATCGGTTATTAAATTCAAATGTCCACAAAATCCACAATCCAGATCAGAGCCAGATCAAAATTTGTCAGTTGGTAGAGAGTGCCAGTCTGCACCTCACGTTCAAATATGAGAGAGATTGGTACATATTTGGTTAAGATATCATGTAAATATAAAGAGGGTTTTCAATGTTCAATTAAAATGGCCACAAAATCTGTAATCCGGATCAGATCCAGATCAAACTTTGTCAGTTAATAACAAATGTCATGATCTTTTTTTGACAGAGTCATTAATTTTTGAAAATTAATTCAATGGTGAAGATAGGGATTTTTCCATTTTTCCAAGATTTTTCCTGACTTCGACCTTTAACCTATGACGGTAAAAATCAGTTAGTAAGAATCAGTTTGTTCTTATCAGGATATGAACCTTCAGTAAAAATTTCATAACAATATATTAAAAATTCTGGGCTCCAGGGTGTTCACAAACAGACAAACAAACAAAGAAATGGGGCGACAACATAACCTCCTCCAACTTCCTTGGCGGAGGTAACAAAATTCTGTGATGGAGCTGAACATATAAGCTCTAACTCTAGAAATATTTGGAGTTACTGCACTAACTGAAAATCAGCATGGGATTTGGCTTTATGAATTGGTGTTTGTGTTTTGCCAGAAAAATATTGAAACATGGTGTCCGTTTACTGCCAAACCTGATTTCTCGATAAAGACAAAAATACAAGTGCATTTAAGTGCAAACTCAACTTTTTCCCCATAAATGGCAACAAGAGTATAAATAAACTGACTGGTTATTAAAAAAAAAAGAACAAACAAAAAAACAATCAAACTTCTTTGCAACTATTATTTACATGGTTTTAAAGTGTTTCTTCCTCAATGTTACTTTTGTACTTTTGCTGGCAAGCTTTGAAACAATTTCTGGCAATTACCTTACAAGACATGTTTTTCACCAGAGTATTGGCATCTCTGTTGTTGAACTGATATAGCAATGCTACAGTAACTAAATAATATAATGTGCCTACAACATAATTGGTGAAGGAATAGCGACCCATTTTTCCCACAAAAAAGCATGTCAAGGCCACAAAACTTCAAAAAGTTTCTCCATCCCAACATGTATCAAGGACATAACTGAACTGAATATTCCATAAGGGCCCCTTCACACACATAACACGATTGAAGCCGACTAGCGCACGAAGGAGGAATTGCATGCAATTTGTGAAAAATCGGAGCCACCTCAAACGCCTCGTATACCTGTCGTTACAACCATTCATGCACACAAGCGGATGAAAGACAGCGAATGCCCTGCGCGTGCTGATTCGATACCCCTCTCGGCAGGTGTCGGAAAAATTCCAGGTGTCGCATACGAACATCTAACACCGCTTGCTGCACACTTAGAAAAGGCGGGACTATTTGTACAACTGGTTCTACTGCAGAAAGCAGGTGATCACACTTGACCTGTCTGTGAAAAGTGTCAAACATGAGTGTGGCGTCACCTAGCAACACACAGGTGTAGCTGTCCCGACCCCCCTCCGTCCCCACACACAAATGGAGCGTGGAGTGTGTCATTGTCACCCCCCCTCAATACAAATGGAGTGTGTCGTCAAAAACAAAATAATACAAACATAGCATTAAAATCACAGAACAAAGCGACAGAGAGTGTGCCTTTTTATTTTTTTTATTCTTTTATTTTTTGTGACCTGCCGAGGTCCAGTGACAGAGGTGGGCGTGTCCCCCTGTGACGTGCAGCTGGTCAGATGTCTGCGCTCGCAAGTCATAGTTCGGGAACACCTTCACTGGCTTGTAGGATATTAAGTCGCATAACTACAGCGTGAAGCGCGGACGTCGGCATGCTGTCCTTGCGTGGAAATACTGTAAATTAAAACACATATTGCTTCAGCTGACTGCTGCATCAGCACACTGCAACGCTGGTGAATATTGTGCCATGCAGGAACTCACCCCTTGAGATGCCCCCACAAGGCCTGTGTCACTGTGGGATTTCCCCACATTATAATAATTAAAACACAGATCACATTTGCAGCGGATCACTGCACGCTGGGCACGCTATGCCGGCTGATGTGTTCACGATGCCAGATCTCGGCTCTTCAGACGGGAGCCGGCTCTTCATGACATGGGAGCCGGCTGGCTCAAGCGCATCAGGTAATTAATGTAAAACATGAAAGAGAGAACAGTGATCCACATCATTTCATTATTTCCTGATGTTTGTCTAGGTGGAGGCTAAATCTGCTCTTTATAACAGGAATTAGTTATTATAAATTGTGGTGTTTTATTAATATTTCCCTCTGCTGCTGTGTGCGTGACTTTCCACATGCTCGCACTGTGTTTGTGTGTGCAAACACAAGCATGCATGAAACCATTGCTGCGGTATTGTCCACACCTGTCTGACCATGTGCGTTCCTCCCAACAGTAGAGGTGGGCGGATCAATCCTAATTTCAATAATATCTATACCAACGCTGGTATTGATATTGAACGATCCTCATGTAAAAAGGTCGATACTCCTGCTTTTTTCTCTCCCGCACGCACTAACTGCTGCGCACACGAATTCATCAAAGTCTACTCTATGTAAGAGCAGCGCTGCGCTGTGTCACACAACACGGAGCAGCGCACCCTTGTATTGTGGTTTTGTCAGCCCTCTACCTCAGGAGATTTTGTTTTAAGTTGTGTTGAGTGATTTTTTTTAAAACAAAAATGTTGATTATGATAATAAAGTATTTTGTTGTCACATACAATATTTGGTGAAATTGTATCCTAGGTCTTTTGGATCCTTTGGATCTATGAAGCTTAAATATGAAAAAGGATCGGTATCAATATTGGCGATACTGGGCCTGTATTCACTTGGTATAGGATCAATACCAAAATTCCCGGTATCGCCCACCTCTACCTGACAGCAGGTGGAATGTTTCGTGGTTCCCCATTTCATTTTTGGTTTGTGGATTTTCTTCCCGTTTCTGTATCTTACGTGTTATGTGTGAAGGGGCCCTAAAAGTCGTTCTGTTCTCCAAAATGTACTGGTGAAGATCACCAATATTTGGTACATTTCAAGACCATCCCAAGATGTATCACTGAGAGCAAAATGCTAAACATCTCTTGGGTTGTTCAGGAGGGACTCTCTTTACATCATTACTGGCCAAGTTGTCCTATTTATAAAAGTAGGTCAGTGTGACCGATCTTCAACGGGCCTCTTAATGATTCAATCTGAGATGCATCACAGACATCAAATAATGAACATCCCTTTGAGCATTTAAGGATGCTTTGTTTATGTCATCACATGGAAAGACAAACAGCAGGAGAGATGTCAAGATAATGACAATGCCCCCTCAGCTATCACTTCTCTAAATCATATCTCATAATTCAAAAGGGACAAATAGCTGGACAGGCACATGGGCACCATCCAGGGCACGAGGTGGTTCCATGGTGTGGTAGATGAAGCAACCCATGACACCAGATGCATGCTGACAAACCTGACTCGACTCTGCAAGACATTAACAGTGACTCCGTGTATATGGCGAACACTATTCTAAAATCTTAAAGCATTCACTAGACAACTAACTAACAATAACTAACTGTTAATAATATGAGGCCAAATTTTGCTCTCTTGCACGATAGCTCATATAAAAATGCCTTTTCAGTATAAAATGTGTTATCAGCAATGTAGTTTGCATCTAGTGCATTCACACAGAAAATATTTTATAACAATTTTAACCTCTGCACACCATGTGGTAATTTATTTATTTAGTTGATTTAAATTTGTAAATCACCTCTTATCAAACCTCCAGTATTTTGTCTCTTTAAATGATTATAGTGAAACACTCAGATTCTTAATCATCACTAATTTATAATGAAGCATTACAACACAAAACAAAAGTTTGCAGTAGCCCAAATGAAACAAATGAATCATCTTCTTAGGGTATAGCTTGAAAAAGTTGAGAACATTGCAGATTCAGCTGTTTCAAACCAAGGGCATCAACGTACTAGCATTAATTACTATGCATTTGTGGGAGGTATCCTTTGTCCCCCCATGACCAAAGGTTTAGAATTGAACAGAAACAGACGTGTAGAATTCCCAGGCAACTTAAATGTGCACACATTATTTTCAACCATAGAGAAACAGCACATCCAAAAGTACTCAAAGATCATAAGAATGTGGCATAACAATAGATCTTTGGATATCTTCTGCCAGTGATGTGCTCCTCCATTCATAAATTGTAAATGGACTGCACTTATATAGCGCTTTTCCATCTGTATCAGAAGCTCAAAGCACTTTACAAGTATTTGTCACATTTACCCATTCACACAGACACACTCACACACTGATGCCAGGGTGCTGCCATGCAAGGCGCTCACTACACTCCAGGAGCAACTAGGGAATTAAGGACCTTGCGCAAGGGCCCTTAGTGATTTTCCAGTCTGGCTGGGGTTGGAACCGAAGATCCTCTGGTCTGAAGACCAATGCTTAACCACTAGACCAGTGGTGTCCAAAGTATTGCAGAAAGGGCCAAAAGGGTGCAGGTTAGGGCTGAGCCAGATACTTGTTTCAGATGAGTATACGGTACGGATAAAGCATTTTTCACGAGCATGAGCTGAGTAAAACTCATCAATATCTCTGCTGAAGGAAAAACCTGATTGGCTAACTGACTGTCTTCACACTCTGTTATTGGCCAGTCACACACAGCGCATGCCCCTCCTTACACAGGCATGTCTCTGCAGCCTCTCACGTGCACACACACACACACACACACACACACACACACACACACACACACACACACACACACACACACACACACACACACACACACAGAGGAACTGATGTCTCTGTGCTTGGCTTGACTCTAGCTCACATTGCTCACGTTGCATAAGTTTTCTTCAATTTGCCTCTGTTTTGGTTTGTATGGTATTTAAAGTTACTTGGTAAACTTGTTTCTTAACATACACGATGCGTTTGACAAGACAGAGCTGAAAATGTCTCATGCTGTGATGGTCACTGCCTCCACTCTGGTGTTTTTTTGTTGTTGTTTTTTTAAACGTTTGTTTGCTCTAGGTTTGGCTGGTGATATAAAGTCAGCTGGAAAACTTTGCTTGTACTGAATGCGGTGCTTTTGAGAAGAATACAGTGAACAAGGCTGACATATTATTTCCCTGTTTGCCATCACTGGATGTTTGCATGAATCACCAAGTTCACACAGATCATTAAAAAATAAATAGTCTGAGAACAACCTCTCTCTCCCTTTCACTCAGTCACACACACACTTGCACACAGACACACACACACAGACTATTCACACTATGCAGAGAATATTCATGTTCTGAGTTTATAAAAAAACTTGTTCTGTAAAATAGTTCCTTTACTATTGTGATCAAAAACATTGACTCTCAATTCTGAGGCTGCTCTGTAAATATTCATTCATACACTTAAGAAAATTCATGTTCTGACTTTATAAAAACTTGTTCTGTAAATAGCTATCTTACTTTTGTGATCAAAATCACTGATTTGAATCTCAATTTTGAGGCTGTTCTGTAAATAGTTTTCAAATAAACAATAAATATAGTAACTTCTGATCAATCCATATCAATTTCAGATTTAAAATAATGTACTGATTTAAGCCCCAACCTTTTCCAGTCAAACCACACCCACTTCCGGTTTAGGCCCTGCCCACTCCGAGTACAGATACAGATAATTTAGATGGTTCAACAGATACAGATACAGATACAGATAGAGGTGTACTCGCTCATCCCGAGTGTAGGTTCTCCTTGCAGCCACTGACTTCAGCCACAGGACTACCACTACTGCAGTAGGCCATCACCTCCCTGAATGTCATTCATAAGTGACCAGATTTCGCCTGATGGCTTAATCCAACCTGGCATGACTTAATAAGATAAAATGGTGCAAGGACCACTACCCAAACTGCAAACTGTCCTTAGATTTAATTCACATATCACAACCAGCATTGCTTCTGTCTTGATGAACAACCTTTCCATATATTTTACACACCTTCTGTGCTTCTTTGAGGTGTCATTTTCTTAATTTGAACACAGATGTCCTGTGGTAGGCATGCAGTGCACGCGTCACAGTTGGAGTTGTTCAGCCACTGATGCAATTACTTCGTAAACATATTAATACAATAACATCCTTTTGGAGGGCAGTATGCATTTTCAAAGGCTCGACGTCTATGCCCAGTTGCCCAAAATGACAGATATTTGCCCGAGTTAGAAGAGGGCGAATATCTGAATATCTCTGAAAATGCATACTGCACAACAACAGCATGTTATTTGCATTATTATCACTTACTGAGATACACAACACGTGGAATCACATTAACAATATTTAATGTAATTTCAAAAAAGCACGACACCCAGCAAATGCGCACATAAAAAGTTGGCTCACTTTAACTTTTGTCATGTTGGTTGGTACCGTGCTGCTCTCCAAATTCACCAGTGCGTCCTTTATCAAGCTGGCTGCTTTGGCTGCTGTTCATTGTTGTACTATCCATGATAAAATCATCGGGAATATCCATACTGGGACCAACACACACTTCTCGCATTTTCATATTTTCCTCTGCGGACAGTTCTTGGGCTGCGCACGCTATGATGTCATTTGTTTACGCACAGCGGGCGGGTATGCCGATACTCCTTCGCTACTGCAGGCAGGTATAGCAAGGTAGTTTCAACAGAAATCTACACTACCAGCCTAGCAATGCCTCAATAAAGTGATAATAATAACCTTTATCTTATTTTTTTACTAAAATGTTTATCTTTTCACTAATCTGCCCCGAAAGGACACAAATATCATTGGAAATACTTGCTTGACACATTGTGACCCCAGATACCCACTAATTTCAGATTGTCCAGTGCTTCACTGTCTTCCCACACCTAGGATAACTTTCACCTCAACCCAGCAAAGCAGGCTTGTTGCAATATGTTGTATATTTCATTCTACCACGTCTTACACAAGACTGACAAAGTGGAAAGCAACACAAACTATATTTTTGGAAGATGTGGCCCTGTCTGGGACTGATCCTTCAGAAATCATCTTTCAATGTTGCTTTCCACACTGTCAGCCTTGTCAAAGTCTAGATAGGATAAAGTGAGTGATATATCTCAACAGGCTTGCTTTGCAGGATTCTGGTTTTGGGGAAGTATGTGTGTGTGTTTGGGGGGGATAGCCAGGGAAAATGCAGGATATCCTACATCCACTCACCCCCACCCTCCACCCAACTTCCCAACCGTCGCGCCGCCGCTTATCACCCACCCATCAAACAAGACCACTTTCCAGAGAGATACCTTTGTAAAGATAAACCAAGGTACTCTTCTGAAATTGCACAAAGCTAAATGCACATGATTAGAAATGTTGTGCGACCAGAACACAACCACATTGACAGAAAGCATGCAGACACAGTGCTGTGGAACGCTGTGCTCATTAACCAACAGTGGTTATGAAAAGCACAACAACAGGCTATATTCATTCTCAGAGTTAATGAAGTCATCAACTTGAAGAGAAAAAGAGAAAATACGAATAATGCTGTTAGTGGTTGTTCATTTATCCACACAAAATGTGATCACAAGCATAAACCTTATTTTATCTTTCAATATTGAAATGCTCAAGTCTCAGCCTGTAAATTATGCTCCAGATACTTATGTATTACATATGTATTTCCAGAAAGCAGGACCTACATCTTCTTGCAGACACCTACTGTAATTTAAATGTTTAAATAATGATGAGCTACCCAAAAATACAACTGTGACAATTTGACAGACATATTCCAGCCTGAATGTGGACTCGGTAACAGCAGTAAAAAAAACATAGTGCTGCCATAAGTTGCACTTAAAACACAAACAAAAACCCATCTGATTTCTACGTCATCATCCGCTCTACAACATTTGACAATGTGAGGTAAGACAGCTGGCTTTGACAAGTTCATGATGGGTCATTCTATGTGTTCAAAGGTCACATCATCAAGCAAACCCACTGCTGCATCTTCTCAATGTGACATTTCTGTATTCTTTTTCATTCATACAACTCTCTGAAGTTCATGGACATTCACCAATGATAGCATGTGCACTCAGATGCCAGATTTCCACACGCCACATTTGCATTGTGTCATGTATCCATCATATCTTTCTTGCTGTTGTGGTCCATCCTACACATGTATTTGTTGCCATGCATGTGGGGAGTGGGTGAAAGAGTGAGAGCAAGAGAGAGATTCAGAGGATTTATGAGTGACATTTATTTCCTCTAGGCTGGACTATTGTAATTCATTATTATCAGGTTGTCCTAAAAGTTCCCTAAAAAGCCTTCAGTTGGTTCAGAATGCTGCAGCTAGAGTACTGACGGGGACTAGCAGGAGAGAGCATATCTCACCCGTGTTGGCCTCTCTTCATTGGCTTCCTGTTAATTCTAGAATAGAATTTAAAATTCTTCTTCTTACTTATAAGGTTTTGAATAATCAGGTCCCATCCTATCTTAGGGACCTCGTAGTACCATATTACCCCATTAGAGCGCTTCGCTCTCAGACTGCGGGCTTACTTGTAGTTCCTAGGGTTTGTAAGAGTAGAATGGGAGGCAGAGCCTTCAGCTTTCAGGCTCCTCTCCTGTGGAACCAGCTCCCAGTTCAGATCAGGGAGACAGACACCCTCTCTACTTTTAAGATTAGGCTTAAAACTTTCCTTTTCGCTAAGGCTTATAGTTAGGGCTGGATCGGGTGACCCTGGACCTTCCCTTGGTTATGTTGCTTTAGACGTAGACTGTGGGGGGGTTCCCATGATGCACTGTTTCTTTCTTTTTTTGCTCCGTATGCATCACTCTGCATTTAATCATTAGTGATCGATCTCTGCCCCCCTTCTCGGCATGTCTTTTTCCTGGTTCTTTCCCTCAGCCCCAACCAGTCTCAGCAGAAGACTGCCCCTCCCTGAGCCTGGTTCTGCTGGAGGTTTCTTCCTGTTAAAAGGGAGTTTTTCCTTCCCACTGTGGCCATGTGCTTGCTCATAGGGGGTCGTTTTGACCGTTGGGGTTTTTCATGGTTATTGTATGGCCTTGCCTTGCAATATGGAGCGCCTTGGGGCAACTGTTTGTTGTGATCTGGCGCTATATAAGAAAAAAGTTGATTGATTGAGTTGATTGACAGTGTATATGCATCAGAGACTGTGTGCAGAGAAGAACAATAGCAGAACTAAAAAGGAGACAGATGATTTTTTGGAATAAAAGAGAATGCGGCCAGGATTATAAGCAGAGAACATGTTTAATAACGTATGGTGCATCCGGAAAGTATTCACAGCAACCTCCAATCTCTACACACAACACCCCATAATGACAATGTGAAAAAAAATTTTTTTTTTTTTTTTGGTAAATGTATTTAAATAATAATAATAATAATAATAAAAATCAGAAATCACATGTATGTAAGTATTCACAGCCTTTGACATGAAGTTCAAAATTTACCTCAGGTACTTCCTGAGGTAAATTTCCACTGATTATCCGATCAAGGTTTCCACCGATCATCCGTGAGATCTTTCTACAGCTTCATCGGAGTCTACTTGCAGTAAATTAAGTTGATTGGACATGATTTGGAAAGGCACACACCTGTCCACATATAAGGTGGAGGTGCGGCTCTATCCAGAAGTGGGAGTGGGTGTCTTCTGCAAGCCTCCCATCCTTTGCTGTGATTTGGTACTTTATATAAATGAAATAAATTGAAATTGAATTTAAAGACCAACAATTGTCAGTGCATGCCAAGGACAAGCCAAGCATGAAGTCAAAGGAATTTTCTGTAGACCACCATAACAGCATTGTCTTGAATAAAAGATTGAAGTGCATGAACTAAGTCCATACTCCTGACATTTGATCAGATCTAATTTAGCTTATGAAAAGTAACTTCTAACAGGACTTTGACCTTGCATTTTTTTTACAAGGTAAAATTTTGAGGAATTGGAAACTAGTGCCGGTGGAGGTTTGTGCTCTACGAGCACGGTGCTCAAGAATTTGTGTTGCATGTATTATGTCTTCTTCAGTTGCTGGTGTCCTCAACAGTGACGCACCTGCATGCTGGCTCATGCCCAGAAGAGCGTGCCACATTGCCAAAATGTGATAGCTGGTGGTCCGTCACTAATATGCATGATCCTTCTCATCTGAGTCGCCGTGACTGGGTGTTTGACAGAAAGTCATTCTATTGCTAACCAAGGATCCACTGAAGAGACCTCTACCAAAGACCTCTTGTCAATATTCCTGTCCCCTCATTGGAAATCCTCTCACTCCTCACTTCATGTATCCACTATCTCAATAGCATTGTGCCACGTCCTAGCATACATGGCACTTAAAGGACGTGACAAATGACAAATGGCTGTAATTCATGTTATACCCACAACACACCCATGATTAATTAAAAGAGATGAAATACAAATACAACTCCTTTGCAAGCTTCATTGTGTAAATAGTAAATTGGACACACCTTAAAGCCATCTGTGCTCTGCACTTTAGCTGGTCTTGTGTTGGCCATCAAGACAGGGCTGTGTCTATACAAACACTAGCACTGCCAAAGCTGAACTGTGAATGAAATCTTAAATGGACTGCACATAGTGCTTTCCGTCTGCATCAGATACTCGAAGCGGTTTACAATAATGCCTGACATTCACCCCGATGTGAGGGTGTTGCCATACAAGGTACTCACTATACACCGGGAGCAACTAGAGGAATAAGGACCTTGCCCAAGGGCCCTTAGTGATGTCCCAATCAGGCTGGGATTTGAACCAAGTATCCTTTGGTCTCAAGCCCAACATCATGCAAACAGTAAAAATGCACCTCAGTGGAACACCAGGATTATTCAAAGATGTCTAGTACCAAAGACAGCTAGTCAACAGTTCTGTCTCTTCGCCAAAAAAACCCCTCTCACTTCTGTCTCCTATTGAGTCCATTATCTAAGTACTGCAGCAATGTGACAGGTTCTTGAAGATAAAGGGAATGTCAGATGACAGTCTGCTGTAATTCATCTTACACCCAAAACATAATGACCAATGAAAAACACTAAATACAAGACACATTTACAAAAGTAATGAAAATGTTCACAAAATACTTCCATGATGATGTGAACACATCTTTTTCTTCGACCTTTCCTCATTTTTGGCACTTGCACAGTATTTTGTTGGCTCACACTATTTTGGTCTCTGATTGAAAAAAAAACGTGATCCAAACTCATGAAATCAAGAGAGATTTGGGAAAAGGACCAGACTGCATTTTAACCACTCAGCTAATGTAGTCTTGTCATTGTTGTACAGAGAGTGATATCAATAGCCTGTAAACAGTTGCAGTTGTTATCCTAGCACAGTAAACTCTCGATAGACATCCGAACTTGAGCATTCCTTTGGGAAAGCAAATGAAATCAGAAAGCTAATCAACAGAAACTTGCACTATGGAGGTGAATGCAAGTGCAACAAGCCAGTGATGCTGATGGGAGCTGACGTGGAGAATTGGGAGAGGATCAGGGAGAGCCGTACTTAAAGGAGCTGTTTCCTCAGTCTGGAATGATTTAATTTAATATATAATAGTCCTTAACTGGGGGAAAAAAAAAAAAAAAATCAAGGAGAATTTGGAAACAGTTTGCATACAAGACCGGTGGAATCGAGATGAAAAGACAAGGTTTATGTTTTGTGTGCGTAATGATAGTATGGAGCTTTGGCTCTGAGAACGTGTCTGTATTTCCTGAAACAGTTGGTTACAATACCTGTTCTTGTTCTCTGATGTTTGCACAGAATTGTTTAGGCTATGCAGCAACCATATAATTAACATCCCATGGGTGTAAATAGTAAGTAAATGAATACCAATTCTTTGTAGATGTGTACAATATATCCTGCATTTTCTCAGTAGCTTGTTCAAAAGGAATACTCTACATGAGCAGCATCACTCATGCCAACAAAAGAGCGAAGACACTATAAACGCAAGAAAAGTAAAGATGGCACATCTGTCCACAACCATTATATGTACAGTAAACTGATGTACATTATGCTTTTTAGCAACATATATAACAAGGCAATGAATTATGAAGCGTGTATACTTGGGCTGATACCAGAGCGAGGCTATACCTCACTGCTTTTTCAGATGTTAATGAGTTTGGCCTGTTTACATTTTTTATTTATCTGGTGCTCACTATTCTATTTACATTGATATCATGAGATTAACTTGAGCTAGCATGAGGTTGGCCACTGAATCTCCAGCTTTTCTTAAAAAATTCATCAAGACTGCAGTTCTAAATGGCATCCCACGTATTTCATAGTCACTTCAATCCAATTCCTTATCTGCTCGAGGAACACGTTAAAGAAGGATATTGTCATCCATTACCTTATCTGTCTGTGTCTGTCTCTATTTTCACCCTGAATTGTACTTGCAATGTGAAGTTCACTGGTGAGGCCTGATACATGAGGGCACAGTAACACAACCTCTGCGAAGACCCTATGGAGTATCAATTTCAATGTGCAGCGGTACTGCATGGCATAATTCTACATGTTTTAACTTCTTAGGGCATGAAATGCATTAATTTATCAGAACTAAAGTAATACCTGATTAACACACATCACAAAATTAATCAGGGGCTCCCAAATGAGCTCAAGAAGCTCATTTTAAAGTTGATCACTTGCTAGATATCAAGCTAGTTAACATGATGAGACATTGCAGTGACTGCAACATTATTGTAGTTACTACAGTGCCAGTGTTTGTAGAGACACACACAGAAATAATTGACCCTAAGTTTTAAGATTTATGTAATTTTATTACATGACACATTCCCATTTACTTTTTTAGATAATTTTAATACAAACCTACCAAATAAACCTTACATGATGCATATTCATTAATCCTATTTATTTCAAATGCATAATCATCAGATTTATGTATTTAGTATTAAAATATACGAGGTCTGTGAGAAAAGTATCCGAACCTTTTATTTTTTTCAAAAACTATATGGATTTGAATCATGTGCGCTTGCATCAGACAAGCTTGAACCTTCATGTGCATGTGTGAGTTTTTTCACGCCTGTCGGTTGCGTCATTCGCCTGTGGGCAGGCTTTGAGTGAGCACTGGTCCACCCTCCTCGTCAGATTTTTATTGTTTAGGAATGGCGGAGCGACTGCTGCTTTGTTCCATGAAATGTTTTTCAGAAACTCTGCCAGACAGCCAGATGGAAACCATTTGGAAGATTCAGATGGCTTTCGGTGAAGATTCTATCAGTATCACACGGATTAAGGACCATTAAAACTGGATTAAAACGGCCCACGACGGCGGAGGGCGCACCGCGCCCCGATGCGGCCATCGACAGGCTGGAACGAGCAGATCAGTTCCAAATTTAAGGCTCTGTTGATGCAGGACGTGGTGTGACTAGCAGTGCTCATTCAAAGCCTGCCCACAGGCGAATGACGCAACCGACAGGCGTGAAAAACTCACGCCTGCGCACGAAGGTTCAAGTTTGTCTGATGCAAGCGCACATGATTCAAATCCATATAGTTTTTTGAAAAAAATAAAAAGGTCGGATAGTTTTCTCACAGACCTCGTAATTACTCTAAATCAATAATAATGACAGTATTATTTAAAATACATAAAGTATATTGTTTGAATTGCATAATAATTATGTTACCTATGCCATTTATCTTGTATAGTTAACATGCCTATTATGCAATTCAGACAATATACTTGTCATGGTCTGGCCCTCTTGGGGCCAGCTGTTATGATTTTGGACCTTTTTTCCATGTTCTGAGCCTCTATGCCATGTCTTATCATTGTCATGTTCGTGTTATGTTTGCTTTTGTTTCATTTATTCTGTGTATCTTTTCTTTGCCACATATTTTGTTTTGCTTTATTTTTTATTATTTGCTTTCACTCTTGGTCCCTTAGTTACTTTAGTCTTAGTTTCATTGTTTATCACATTATTATATTATGCTTTAGTCACAGGGTTTTGTTATTATTTATCGTCAGTGTTTTTTATCTGATTATGTTCCATTTGTTATGTATTGCAATTTCTGTTTATCAGTTAACTTTGTTCATTAATTGCATTATTCTGTAGTCATCAGGTTTGTTTATTCTCTGTTTATCAGTAGTTTATTTTGGCTCTTCTCTTTTGTGATTTCAGTTATGTCCAGTTTTGTTTTCAGTTCTCATGTTCATGCTCTGTCCTGGTTATGGTTGTATTTAATCTGTCCATGGTTTCTGTTTTTGCCTCATCTTCTTTGTTTGCACCTACACCAGCTCTTGTGTCCTCGTCTGTGACTATGACTCTTTCTGTTTTGTTTCTGTTCACTCACACTCTTGCACCTGCTCCCGTGTCTTTGTCTATTACATCACACCACTTTGCTCACTCCCTTCCTTAGACTTTGCCCTGTCTTACTCTTTAGCCACACCCCTTCTAGATTGTTCCTCACGTGCACCTCGTTTACACCACCTGTCCCTCACTTCTCCCTAATTAGTCCACAAGTATTTAAACTCCATAGTCCTTCACTTCTTCGCCAGATTGTAGTCTTTGTACTCTTTCCAGCGCCCATCACAGTCCTGTTTTGTCTTGCCGTGTTCTGAACTTTGCTCTGTACCTCGACCATGCCTTTTGCTTCATCCCGGATGTCTGAGTTTGCTCGTGCCTCTGAACCCTGCTCGTTTGTGACCGCGTCTCAGCCTGATCCTGCTTGTACCTCTGCCACGCTGACTGATTACATGTGTACCGAAACCAAGCCTGGAATAAAGACCATGATTTCTCCCACACCAAGCCTTGTCTGGGGGTTTGCACTGCGGGTCCAGCCGCTTCTGGTGATGGGCTCCCTCCCGCCCTGACAGTACAATCTGGCCAGAAATTGGACCCCGCGAACTCCACGTCAGTTGTCAGAGCCAACGACCTTGTCCTAATCAGAGACATTTTTTCCGAAATGAATTCTGCTTTGACTGTTTTAGAGCTTGTTTCACACCCAAGAAAAGATTTGATTAGCTTAACCAAGCCCTGGATCTTGTTGAGGCCAATGCTTGGCTGTATGAGTTTTTCCCAGACCTGGAAAAACTAGACGAGTTTTTTTGCAGCTGAGAAACTTCCAGCTTGATCGGACAGCCTGAAGGCCATCTGGAATCCAGCCTCCCACTCTCTGACAGCGACGCCGAGTGGGAGGACATTGATGACGACGCATCATCAGAGGCTGAAGGTCAGGCGCTGCAGGACACGGCTAATACACTATTTAAAATTCAAGACTTATTTTTTGAGTATCAGGACTGCCGCAGTCGGCGGAACCAACAGCGAATTTTCTCAGCTCTTGATCAGATCTTTGTAGCCGAACCAGAGCTGCTAACCACATTTCCTGAGCTGAGTGACATTAAGACGCAGTTTAAGCTAGGGTCGGTACCACCCTGTATTGAGGACCCCATGGACTTTTTGTTCGAGGCCGAGCTCACCACCACCTGTTTTGAGGAGCCGCGCATCATTACGCTCCAGATTCCCCCAAGCCAGCACCACGGAAAGTCCAAGCTGTGCGCGAGGCCTCGCGGCATGTTCCTGGTGAGCTGTGCGTCCCTGACGCTGGTTCCACAGCGTGGCCCCTCCATGTAGCGCCAGTCCCCGCACCTCTGGAGAATCCGAACGCCACAGCCAAAATCACGAGCTCCAGCCACAGCGATCTCTCAGCTCCAGCATTGCCGATACCTCTTTTGCGACCACTCCAAGTTCGGCTGAACACTCGCCACTGAGGTCGCAAATCGAGCCATGGAGCTTGGAGAAGCCCGTGTCTCATGAGCCCGTGTCTCATGAGCAAGTTAAGTCGCCCATGTCTTCTGTGTGTCCCGCCTCGGTCGCGGCGTTACGGCCTGCCGCTTGACGGTGTTGTCATGGCGCGCGGCCTGCAGCTCGATGAGGAAGCCGTCACAGTGCGCTGGCCCGCTGCCCGAAGAGGAAGCCGCCATGGCTGCGCGGCCGCTGCCCGAAGTCAGTGATGTCTCGGCGCGCACTACGTCGTCACTTCTACCGATCCATGCTACCCCTGTCAGTCAAGCCTTCGTTGTCACCTACAGCCTACTCAGACTCTGCTTCCATGTGCATCGCAACAACCTCACTGGTGACTTCATGCCAATCTGCCATCTCACCCCTCACCTACTGTCGTTGAAGCTTCACTGTGCTCTGCCTTCGCTTCATTCTCGCTGGCTGCTGATGGGGTCTCTCCGCACCGGTGTGACTCGACCAGCAGTGGCTCCAGAGGGGGAGCCCACCCGCACACTGACAGTTCATCCATTCCAAGGCATCTACAAGCTGCACCAGCATCTGTCCTGGAGACAACCTCCAAAGACAGAAACTGCAGGACGGTCAGTGGTTTTGCATTGTTCCTCTGGTTACTTTTGATCGGTTCACATGCCTGTGATGCTCTCAGAAGTCTGTTAAAACTGCCTTGTCTGAACCCAAAACAGTCTTCTTATGAGTCTGTGAGAAATACCCGTTTAAAAGCACTTACTACCGAGCCAGAGAAGGTTTTCTTGTAAATTGTTTACAAGATTGCTAAATTTTTCATGTCACATTCTGAAACATGCTTCATGCAAATTTCTTTATCGAGTAGTAACTGCCCTATGTGTATTCCAGATCTGCAGATTCTTTTCTGTGTTTGGTGCCTTCCCAGAAGGTCGTTATTTTGGGGGATGTAACATCTTTCAGGGCAGGTGCTGTATCCGTTTACTGGTTCCCAAATTATTCTTTCAGTCTGGATCACTTTACAGATGTATCTGGAATGATCAGTGTGAATGATTTGCAGAACGAGATCTACAAGGGTGGCCTGTTCTCAGGTGATATTTCTGTTCCTTGGCTGTATACTATGTCCTGCAAGTGGTTACTAAACACTGTAGGTTTTTTGATCTTGTATTTATGTGCCTTGTTTAAACTTTTGGCTGCTCATATTAGTGCTTTAGTTCAATGGTTGAAGCCCTATTTGAATACACTAAACTCCTGGCCCTCGATCACTTGGATGGTTACACGGTACTGGGGTTTGGAGACTAGCTACAGTTTTCCCTCTTGGTGGGTTTTTGGGGCTGTCTGGATTTCACTGATTTGTTCACCTGTGGTTTTGCCACTTGGTTTATTTCCCTTTTAAACGGCTGTTTTTTCTTTTATGTGGTTCCAGGCGTCTAGTCCCCAGATCTGTTCCTTTGTGTACTTGTATCTCCGCCTCTGTGTCCCATGCCCCCCAGAGTCCAGTCACTGATATGGCTAGCCACTTTGTGAAGCCTCATGGTCGTCCTCCGGACCTTGCCCGGAATCGGTTCCCTGCTATGCCTGTGCGCCGGATTTTTCATTATGGCCGTCCTCCTGCTAGTATTTCACCTCCCGCTGCTTCCGACACCTGTTTTTTGGTCCTGTTTTCGGTCATCCGTGGGGTCTCCTGCCATGTGGGCCTCCTGTGTGATGCTCAGGTCTCTGTGTGCCTTCCTCCTTGTGTTTTCCCCACCGCCCTCCCCCCTGTAGGCTGGTGTCTGTGGTTCCTCTTGGGTCCGCCGGGGGGCGGTCATTGGGGTGGGGGTACGTTCATGGTCTGGCCCTCTTGGGGCAGCTGTTATGATTTTGGCCCCTTTTTTCCATGTTCGGCCTCTATGCCATGTCTTATTATCATTGTCATGTTCATATATGTTTGCTTTGTTTCATTTATTCTGTGTATCTTTCTTTGCCACATTTTGTTTTGCTTTATTTTTTATATTTGCTTTCACTCTTGGTCCCTTAGTTACTTTAGTCTTAGTTTCATTGTTATCACATTATTATATTATGCTTAGTCACAGGGTTTTGTTATTATTTATCGTCAGTGTTTTTTATCCCTGAATTATTTCAGTTGTTATGTATGCACTTTCTGTTTATCCGTATCTTGTTCATTTAATTGCATTATTCTGTAGTCATCGGGTTGTTTTATTCTCTGTTTATCAGTAGTTTATTTGGCTCTTCTCTTTTGTGATTTCAGTTATGTCCAGTTTTGTTTTCAGTTTCATGTTCATGCTCTGTCCCTGGTTATGGTTGTATTTAATCGTCCATGGTTTCTGTTTTTGCCTCATCTTCTTGTTTGCCCTACACCAGCTCTTGTGTCCTCGTCTGTGGACTATGACTCTTTCTGTTTTGCTTCTGTTCACTCACACCTCTTGCACCTGCGTCCCGTGTCTTTGTCTATTACCATCACGCACTTTGCTCACTCCCTTCCCTTAGACTTTTGCCCTGTCTTACTCTTTAGCCACACCCCTTCTAGATTGTTCCTCACGTGCACCTCGTTTACCACCACCTGTCCCCTCACTTCTCCCTACTTAGTCCACAAGTATTTAAATCCACAGTCCTTCACTCTTCGCCAGATTGTAGTTCTTTGTACTCTTTCCAGTCGCCCATCACAGTCCTGTTTTGTCTTTGCCGTGTTTTGAACTTTGCTCTGTACCTAGGACCATGCCTTTTGCTTCATCCCGGATGTCTGAGTTTGCTCATGCTCTGAACCCTGCTCGTTTGTGACTGCGTCTCAGCCTGATCCTGCTTGTACCTCTGCCACGCTGACTGATTACATGTGTACCGAAACCAAGCCTGGAATAAAGACCATGATTCTCCAACACCAAAGCCTTGTCTGGGGGTTTGCACTGCGGGGTCCAGCCGCTCCTGGTGATGGGCTCCCTCCCGCCCTGACAATACTTTATGTATTGTAAATAAATACTGTCCTTATTATTGATTTAGAGTAATTATATTTTATTAATACTAAATACATACAGCTGAGGATTATGCATTCAAATACATAGGATTTATTACAGTAATGAATATGCATCATGTAAGGTTTATTTGGTAGGTTTGTATTAAAATTATCTAAAAAAAAAAAAGTAAATGGGAATTAGTCATGCTTATCATAAAATTACAGAAATCTTAAATAGTTAGGGTAAATATTTCTGTGACTGCAGATCTGTCTTGATGGACTATAGCAAATCATGCTAAAGTGCATAGCACAGATGGCTTTAAGGTGTGTCCACTTGCTATTTACGTGTAGTGACATGTGTAGCTTGTTAATATCCAAAAAAGAATGTTCAAATACTTTAACAGCTTCATTCTGAGCAATGCTTCTACTCCTTCACAGCCTCTCTGGAATGTCTGAAAATTCATGGGATCACCAACATGTTCCTGGATTTCATAAGCAGCCTACAATATACACTGGTTTTTACAGTGATTTCTCTCATTGTCAGTGATGTATTCTGGCTCTGACATAAAAATGGTAAATGGACTGCATTTATATAGCAGTTTTCCATTCTGCATCAGATGCTCAAAGTGCTTTACAAATAATGCCTCACATTCACCCCCATGTGAGGGTGCTGCCATAAGGCGTTCACTACACACTGGGAGCAACTAGGGCATTAAAGACCTTGCCCAGTCAGGCTGGGAGTTTAACCAAGGATCTTTTGGTCTCAAGCCCAATGCCTTAACCGCTAGACCATCATCTCCTCAATCCATTAATGCTTGTGTGGACTGATTGTTGGATAGAGTGGTGGTGACAATTGGCTTTGGTGCATTTGTCAGCAAGGAAATGTTGTCTTGACCTTCACTTTGTGGACAAATTTCTAATCTTTGTCAAATCAATTGGTGCTCTGAATGCAGCACTTGATAAAATGATTGAGGACTCAGACTGTCTGGATTTACAGTTGTCCTGGATCAAGACTAAGATCCAGCATTTCAAAGAGTTCCTGTACTCAGCCATTAGAAGTGAATTTGTAGGCAAGCAAACTATCAAACTTGCACAAAGTTTGAATTATCGCTGCAGTGATACTCATGGCTTTTGGCCTTTGAGATTGAGAGACACCTGGTAAGGACCTAAGTAGACATGAGGTCCCTGGACAAAGACAATTCACTGCACCAACACCTGGTACTACTTGTCTTTTCATATGGTTCTAATATTTGGGCACTAATCAGTGAGCTAAGATGACATCTGGCCTGTTTGGAGGATCCTTGGCTACTGCTGGGATTGGTTAAATTTCTTGGAAGAAAGCTCAGTAAGGTTCAATGCAGTGTACAGACACTGCACTGCCTGTTGTCTTTGAATATGAAATTCACATTTTGATACAGACGCAGTTTCCTGGAGAACAGATGGCACTTTCAGCAATATCAGACATGCATCTTTTGTATTCCAACTGAAGAAAGGTGCTTTTAAGATACAGTACAGTGCATCCGCAAGTATTCATAGCACTTCACTCTTTCTACATGTTGTTGTGTTACATCTTTATTATAAAATGGATGAAATTCATGTTTTCCTCAAAATTCAACACACAACACCCCATGAAGACAATGTAATTTTATTTATTTACTTATATTTAGATGTTTGCCATTAAAAAAAAAGAAAATAAATCATCTGTACATAAGCTCAAGCTTGAGGTCAGGTGCATCCTGTTTCAACTGATCATCCTTGAGCTATTTCTCCAGCTTATTTGGAGTTCACCTGAGGTGAATGCAGTTGATTGGACATGTGATGCAAGGCATACACCTGTCTACATATTTTGGCCCCCCATCTGACAGTGCATGCCAGAGCACAAAACCAAGCATGAAGTCAAGGAATAGTCCAGCAGCTTAACTCCAATCTGTATAAGAATCGTTCAGTTTGTGATAAAAGCATGAAATTTGGTACACATATAGCCAAAGGCATATCGAAAAGATTTGGAAATGGAGGCATCATGAATTTTCAACATGGTGCCCATGGCAGGTATTTTTCAAAATGGCCACCAGAAACAACAGTTTTCTTATGAGTGATGGATATAATGTGACATTGTACACAGAATTTGATTCATTAATTACATAAGTGCTTGCTAATGTGTTTTTTTGGATTAGACATTTTCATTAAAAATTCAAAATGGTCACCATTGTTTCCAGACTGGTTAGATACGGATAAACTCTGTGTCGAATTATACATTTTTCGTGATGCATAATTTGAATTAGCAAATGTAGAAATTCTCAGAAGCTTTGTTCTATCTTACAAGCCATATATTAAGTGAGGCCAATCTAGGGTCTATCACAAGGAAGACTGTTCACACTTGCCTTCACAGAAGCAGAGGGCAGTGCATTGTAACTGAGCTTTTTTGCACTTGCAATGCCCAACACAACCTTTCTTACATTTGCAAGAGACAAGTTCATAACTGGACTGGCCTGCATCTGGTAGGCATGACCAACCCCATTTGCACGGTGAAGGTAGTTCTGGTGTTGACACCAGCACTTGACTCCACACATGACCTCCTTGGTATACTGCTCTCTTGACATGCTCTTCCAGGGCAGCCTTGGTCGGAGGGATTGATTCTGCATTGTGCGTCTTGGCGAATAACTTCCTTCTTGCCGTATCTATTTCTGTGCATGTGCTGGTTCGGTCATAGAGTAGGATAACAAACCTCTCAATTGTGGCCATTACCTCTTGTGGTATCTCACTTGGGGCTGAAGACCGTTTCAACAGGGGATGCGTAAGCTCAGGAAACACAGTCCATACAGCCCACGCAGTCTTTTTCCCCATGGCCAACAAAGCTTGACACAGTGTCGCAACCCGTCACTGCATGGAACAGTGGTAGCGCACGTGCTTTCTCAGGTCCTAGCCCTGCTGCAATTTCATGGGCTGCTAAGTATCGGAAACTCTTTCCAGTTCCGAAAGCCAACCAAAGCTCATCTTCTGGTTGTAGAGTCTGAGCCACTGCCACAGTTAGCACCACAACATCAGTAGCTACTGTTTTAATCATGATCTTATGATGGCCATTTCTGGCTGCATGGGCTACATGTAATAACATGCGACTATCGGCTTCCTCATGTGAACAAGGAGCAATCGAAGACCTATCTGGGAGTGGTGGCTTGCTAAGGACTTCTATGTCACTAGTGATAACAAGCTGTTTGTCCTCCTGCAGTAACAATGTGAGAAGAGCTTTTGAGAGAAAGGCAAACAATTCTGTCTTATTGCTGTCAACTCTGAGAAAGTTTGGCCAGTTCCTGGGAATGTCTGCATCACCTACCACACATCTCTGAATCCCAGTTCCACGCTTTGCTCTTGTAGCAGCTTTCAGAGAATCAGACAAGTAGCGGTCCCACACCACATCAAGCCTGGACACACTTTCAAGTTTTCTGGTGAGATATGGAATGAAGGTCACATGGGCATAGTCATTGAAGGTTTTTACTGAACTTGGTTTCAGCATATGGATGATGTCTGCCCCATCTACAATGGTACAGGTAACCTTTGGACTTTCTGAGTATGAACTGTGAACTTTTTCCAGGCATGGAAGCAGATCACTCTTCTGTCCCAGGTGGAGACCTGCTCCATCAGACAGCGCTGGTGGACACGGTTGGTTCTCGTGTCGAAAGAATTCATCTAAGTTTCCATCCCTGGTCTGGCAAGCAATAAATAGTCTTGAAAATCAATCAATCAATCAACTTTTTTCATATATAGCGCCAAATCACAACAAACAGTTGCCCCAAGGCGCTCCATATTGTAAGGCAAGGCCATACAATAATTATGAAAAACCCCAACGGTCAAAACGACCCCCTATGAGCAAGCACTTGGCAACAGTGGGAAGGAAAAACTCCCTTTTAACAGGAAGAAACCTCCAGCAGAACCAGGCTCAGGGAGGGGCAGTCTTCTGCTGAGACTGGTTGGGGCTGAGGGAAAAAAACAGGAAAAAGACATGCCGTGAAGGGGGGCAGAGATCGATCACTAATGATTAAATGCAGAGTGATGCATACGGAGCAAAAAGAGAAAGAAACAGTGCATCATGGGAACCCCCCCACAATCTACGTCTAAAGCAGCATAACCAAGGGATGGTCCAGGGTCACCCGATCCAGCCCTAACTATAAGCCTTAGCGAAAAGGAAAGTTTTAAGCCTAATCTTAAAAGTAGAGAGGGTATCTGTCTCCCTGATCTGAATTGGGAGCTGGTTCCACAGGAGAGGAGCCTGAAAGCTGAAGGCTCTGCCTCCCATTCTACTCTTACAAACCCTAGGAACTACAAGTAAGCCCGCAGTCTGAGAGCGAAGCGCTCTAATGGGGTAATATGGTACTACGAGGTCCCTAAGATAAGATGGGACCTGATTATTCAAAACCTTATAAGTAAGAAGAAGAATTTTAAATTCTATTCTAGAATTAACAGGAAGCCACTGAAGAGAGGCCAACACGGGTGAGATATGCTCTCTCCTGCTAGTCCCCGTCAGTACTCTAGCTGCAGCATTCTGAACCAACTGAAGGCTTTTTAGGGAACTTTTAGGACAACCTGATAATAATGAATTACAATAGTCCAGCCTAGAGGAAATAAATGCATGAATTAGTTTTTCAGCATCACTCTGAGACAAGACCTTTCTGATTTTAGAGATATTGCGTAAATGCAAAAAGGCAGTCCTAATATTTGTTTAATATGCGCTTTGAATGACATATCCTGATCAAAAATGACTCCAAGATTTCTCACAGTATTACTAGAGATCAGGGAAATGCCATCCAGAGTAACGATCTGGTTAGACACCATGCTTCTAAGATTTGTGGGGCCAAGTACAATAACTTCAGTTTTATCTGAGTTTAAAAGCAGGAAATTAGAGGTCATCCATGTCTTTATGTCTGTAAGACAATCCTGCAGTTTAGCTAATTGGTGTGTATCCTCTGGCTTCATGGAGAGATAAAGCTGGCTTTTATAAAGCCAAACCAATAAACCACCCAAAAAATTATTGGAAGCTACAGCTAACCGATAACTTTCAGTATTGTTTCCGGTACACTTGCAACTACTGAGAAGCTGATTTTGAGTTTTAACACCATGATCACTTCTTGTAGCGTCAAAGACAACCACAAACCCAAACAAAGAGTTAGCACTTCTGTCTTTGTGCACCCTGCCCACTGCTGGAATCTCCTGTTTACTACATATTTTGCAGCAGTGAAGCAACTGAAAGGAGCTAAGCTCAACTCTACAAACACAAAAATTTATTAATCAAATTAATCCGGATAGAATAACTTCATTAAGGTCAATTCTGTCATTTGTACAAAGTTAACATATAACACAATATTTTAATTTTAAATAATGCACTAATTCTGAAGTTTTGTAACAAAACACACAGATGCCAAAGGGATTATGGGTAAAATGAGCCTCCAATAACACTGATTGATTGACTCATTCATTCGATGTAAAAACCAACATGTTAATGTGAGGTGTGTGTTGCTGTTTACATATAAATGTGCTTTTGTAAAATATGACATTTTTTATTTGTATAAAAAAAAGCTATTTGCAAGAGCCAAAAGTCAAGTTGTGATTAGACAACCGTCTGATATAACCGGGGTCAAAATAAATAGACCACTGCCATCTACTGGCACCCAGACGCTCAGACCCTAACCCATAATCCTTTGCACACCACAGAGTTGCTGCAGTTTAAACAGCACAGAGAGAAAACACAACAACTGTAAATGAACATTATACAACCAAAATGTACATTTTTATTTCTTTTGATCAGCTGCAGCAAGAGACTGTAACAACCTCTGGTGCACAAAGGATTATGAGATATCTCAATATACTTAGGGCGAATACTGCCATGAACACTACTTGCTAGTAGGTGGCAGGAGAGACAATGAAAACTTACCAAAACAAATATTCCAAATAAATAATCAGTGTCTGCTATGTTTAAGTTGCGTGGAATTTAACAAACGCAAACTGAATTTCAGACATCTTATATATTACTCTGGAACAAAGATGACAGACAGTGTTTGTCATAAGCAGGGCGTTAAAGAGCAAACAGGAAGCAATTGCAGCCCACAGTGATTCCAAATGGAAATAATGAATAAGCAACCTGAGCTTTGTGGCAGTTTTACATAAAACAAACACAACAACGTCTATAAACCCAGAGAATATATTCACAAGAAATTTAGGCACAATCTACAAAGGGTTTAATGTTGTTGTCCATATGGTGCCTGATCAGAGCGTCTCAGAAGCATTCTCCTGTCGTCAATTTTTACCCATAATGCACTTAGTGGGGAGAGTATGTCCACACTAAAACCTTCAAAAATAGTGCATTACTTTAAAACTAAAACAATATCTGATATTTTCACTTTATAAAACTTCAGACATGACGTTAATTTAAATAACTTGTCCAAAATTAGTTGGGTTAAAATTTTAACCATAAGTTAAAACTGTATGCCTCTGGATGACTTGGGTCATATTGCCAGGACTCAGTATGAGGTCAAAATAAATTATCTGTTTCTTTTGCTTGCTTGCTTTCTTTCTTTCTTTTCTGTGACCAGTTCTCCTTTGTTTGCAGATGATATAGTGGTTTCTCCTGGAACTAGCTCTCTTCTGTTTGCAGAGGACAGAACTGTACATCTACTACAAAACATTTAACAGGTAATTACTCACATCTTTGATATCAGACTTCATAAATGTTTATAACTGTTAAGCTGTGTTTACCACACCTGCAAAAATATGTTAGTGGTCTAAAAATTATTGGACCAAAATTTATCAGAAGATAATTAGTCCGCTGATAGTTTTCAAAATTATCTGAAAAGCTAATCCGATAATGAAAACATTGGCTTTGATAATTAGCGGTTAGTGGATTAGCAGAACTGTGCCACCACTGATATGGCCTCACTACTATTCCTTGCAAATTATTTTTAGAGTTTTCCTTGTGATCAGTCGTTGTTTCTGACATCTCTGCTTTTGCTCTTCCAGCAAAACTGCACCCTACCAGCTCCTGCACAACCACCTGGTTCTGGCTTTGGTTACACACTCCACCCATTCTGGAATTCACTCCATCTGGCATCCTGGTCAAGCCTGTGTCTCCCTGATTTGGTGCTTCCTTGTTGGCTTTTGTACCTTTTCAAACTGTTGACAAGCACCAGCCCCAATGGTCCTCACTTTCTATATATGACATACTACCACTAATTTTGTTGAGATTACCACATGAATAATCAGGAAGGTCACTGCAAAAGGAATTGGACAACCAATATAAAGATCTGCATTCAATTTCTGGTGACACTACCTTTTTGTGTCCTTGAATAAGACACTTCATCTGCATTGTCTCAGTTGACAGAGCTGTAAAGGGATACTCACCTTGGTTGAGGAGGGAACTTGCATCAAACTGGCTTCCTGTCCAGCAAAAGTCAGACTCTCGTCTGCTTCATGCTATGGAAACCGGGGATAATGACTGGCATCAATTGGTCTTAGGGCATGGACAGGATTATTTTTACTTTTACTTCTTTTGTTCAAGGATAACACACTCTGTCATAACCTGAGTCTAAATGTATGCTTTTATCACTGAAGGGTGCTTTTTGTGCAATTTCTGCTTAAACAGCATACCCAGAAGTAAAGGCTTAGTCATATGAACATATGAAAAGGCAGAATTTCCTTTTGACTAACTGAAAGACAAATCCTTCACAGTTTAGACATTCTCAGCTTTAACAGTGATGATGAAAACAATTAAATTTTTTTTGCAAACAAAAATATTTAGGCAAACAGAGGATTTTGCATCAAGTTAAAAAGTTTTCAACGAACGTTTTTCACAAACAACTAGAACTCTGCCCTCGTAGAGCACAAACCTCCACCACCAATAGTTTCTAATTACAAAAAATTTTACCTTGGAAAAAATAATGCAAGGTCAAAGTCCTGTTAGAAGTGACTTTTCATAAGCTTTTCATAGTTTTTGCATCCTCATTGAAGACAACTTTGGATGCTGTAGCTCCTCTGAAAAAGAGAGCTTTAAATAAGAAGTGCCTGACTCCGTGGTATAACTCACAAACTCGCAGCATAAAGCAGATAACCCGTAAGTTGGAGAGGAAACGGCATCTCACTAATTTAGAAGATCTTCACTTAGCCTGGAAAAAGAGTCTGTTGCTTTATAAAAAAAAAGCCCTCCATAAAGCTAGGACATCTTACTACTCATCACTAATTGAAGAAAATAAGAACAACCCCAGGTTTCTTTTCAGCACTGTAGCCAGGCTGACAAAGAGTCAGAGCTCTATTGAGCCGAGTATTCCTTTAACTTTAACTAGTAATGACTTCGTGACTTTCTTTGCTAATAAAATTTTAACTATTAGAGAAAAAATTACTCATAACCATCCCAAAGATGTATCGTTATCTTTGGCTGCTTTCAGTGATGCCGGTATTTGGTTAGACTCTTTCTCTCTGATTGTTCTGTCTGAGTTATTTTCATTAGTTACTTCCTCCAAACCATTAACATGTCTATTAGACCCCATTCCTACCAGGCTGCTCAAGGAAGCCCTACCATTAATTAATGCTTCGATCTTAAATATGATCAATCTATCTTTATTACTTGTCTATGTACCACAGGCTTTTAAGGTGGAAGTAATTAAACCATTACTTAAAAAGCCATCACTTGACTGAGCTAATTATAGGCCAATCTCCAACCTTCCTTTTCTCTCAAACATTCTTGAGAGAAATTGTATGGCCTTGCCTTACAATATAAAGCACCTTGGGGCAACTGTTTGTTGTGATTTGGCGCTATATAAAAAATTGATTGATTGATTGATTTGAAAGGGTAGTTGTAAAACAGCTAACTGATCATCTGCAGAGGAATGGTCTATTTGAAGAGTTTCAGTCAGGTTTTAGAATTCATCATAGTACAGAAACAGCATTAGTGAAGGTTACAAATGATCTTCTTATGGCCTCAGACAGTGGACTCATCTCTGTGCTTGTTCTGTTAGACCTCAGTGCTGCTTTTGATACTGTTGACAATAAAATTTTATTACAGAGATTAGAGCATGCCATAGGTATTAAAGGCACTGTGCTGCGGTGGTTTGAATCATATTTATCTAATAGATTACAATTTGTTCATGTAAATGGGGAATCTTCTTCACAGACTAAGGTTAATTATGGAGTTCCACAAGGTTCTGTGCTAGGACCAATTTTATTCACTTTATACATGTTTCCCTTAGGCAGTATTATTAGACGGCATTGCTTAAATTTTCATTGTTACGCAGATGATACCCAGCTTTATCTATCCATGAAGCCAGAGGACACACACCAATTAGCTAAACTGCAGTATTGTCTTACAGACATAAAGACATGGATGACCTCTAATTTCCTGCTTTTAAACTCAGATAAAACTGAAGTTATTGTACTTGGCCCCACAAATCTTAGAAACATGGTGTCTAACCAGATCCTTACTGTGGATGGCATTACCCTGACCTCTAGTAATACTGTGAGAAATCTTGGAGTCATTTTTGATCAGGATATGTCATTCAATGTGCATATTAAACAAATATGTAGGACTGCTTTTTTGCATTTGCGCAATATCTCTAAAATTAGAAACGTCTTGTCTCAGAGTGATGCTGAAAAACTAATTCATGCATATTTTCCTCTAGGCTGGACTATTGTAATTCATTATTATCAGGTTGTACTAAAAGTTCCCCGAAAAGCCTTCAGTTAATTCAAAATGCTGCAGCTAGAGTGCTAACAGGGACTAGAAGGAGAGAGCATATCTCACCCATATTGGCCTCTCTTCACTGGCTTCCTGTTAATTCTAGAATAGAATTTAAAATTCTTCTTCTTACTTATAAGGTTTTGAATAATCAGGTCCCATCTTATCTTAGGGACCTCATAGTACCATATCACCCCAATAGGGCGCTTCGCTCTCAGACTGCAGGCTTACTTGTAGTTCCTAGGGTTTGTAAGAGTAGAATGGGAGGCAGAGCCTTCAGCTTTCAGGCTTATAGTTAGGGCTGGATCAGGTGACCCTGAACCATCCCTTAGTTATGCTGCTATAGACTTAGACTGCTGGGGGGTTCCCATGATGCACTGAGTGTTTCTTTCTCTTTTTGCTCTGTATGCACCACTCTGCATTTAATCATTAGTGATTGATCTCTGCCCCTCCACAGCATGTCTTTTTCCTGGTTCTCTCCCTCAGCCCCAACCAGTCCCAGCAGAAGACTGCCCCTCCCTGAGCCTGGTTCTGCTGGAGGTTTCTTCCTGTTAAAAGGGAGTTTTTCCTTCCCACTGTTGCCAAGTGCTTGCTCACAGGGGGTCTTTTTGACCTCTGGGGTTTTTCCGTAATTATTGTATGGCCTTGCCTTACAATATAAGGCACCTTGGGGCAACTTTTTGTTGTGATTTGGCGCTATATAAATAAATTGATTGTTTGATTTGATTTGATAAGCTAAATTAGATGTGATCAAATGTCAAGACATGTATTTAGTTCATGCAGTTGAATCAAAGTTTTTTTTTGTGGTGTCAGATTTTTTCAAAATTTTCAGTTAAGTTTTACTAAACATTGGTTATATGCTGTGTATAATTTGTTATTGCTTTTTGATAAGTGGAAGAAAGTCAAATAGACATAAAATTGGAACCTCCATCCAATTTTGGTGGTGTATGTAAATCCATAACAGAAGAAAATGAGAGTGATTGAGACACCTTTTAACTGATATAATGTAATAAATGAAATATGTACACCAAATCGGTTATTAAATTCAAATGTCCACAAAATCCACAATCCAGATCAGAGCCAGATCAAAATTTGTCAGTTGGTAGAGAGTGCCAGTCTGCACCTCACGTTCAAATATGAGAGAGATTGGTACATATTTGGTTAAGATATCATGTAAAATATAAAGAGGGTTTTCAATGTTCAATTAAAATGGCCACAAAATCTGTAATCCGGATCAGATCCAGATCAAACTTTGTCAGTTAATAACAAATGTCATGATCTTTTTTTGACAGAGTCATTAATTTTTGAAAATTAATTCAATGGTGAAGATAGGGATTTTTCCATTTTTCCAAGATTTTTCCTGACTTCGACCTTTAACCTATGACGGTAAAAATCAGTTAGTAAGAATCAGTTTGTTCTTATCAGGATATGAACCTTCAGTAAAAATTTCATAACAATATATTAAAAATTCTGGGCTCCAGGGTGTTCACAAACAGACAAACAAACAAAGAAATGGGGCGACAACATAACCTCCTCCAACTTCCTTGGCGGAGGTAACAAAATTCTGTGATGGAGCTGAACATATAAGCTCTAACTCTAGAAATATTTGGAGTTACTGCACTAACTGAAAATCAGCATGGGATTTGGCTTTATGAATTGGTGTTTGTGTTTTGCCAGAAAAATATTGAAACATGGTGTCCGTTTACTGCCAAACCTGATTTCTCGATAAAGACAAAATACAAGTGCATTTAAGTGCAAACTCAACTTTTTCCCCATAAATGGCAACAAGAGTATAAATAAACTGACTGGTTATTAAAAAAAAAAGAACAAACAAAAAAACAATCAAACTTCTTTGCAACTATTATTTACATGGTTTTAAAGTGTTTCTTCCTCAATGTTACTTTTGTACTTTTGCTGGCAAGCTTTGAAACAATTTCTGGCAATTACCTTACAAGACATGTTTTTCACCAGAGTATTGGCATCTCTGTTGTTGAACTGATATAGCAATGCTACAGTAACTAAATAATATAATGTGCCTACAACATAATTGGTGAAGGAATAGCGACCCATTTTTCCCACAAAAAGCATGTCAAGGCCACAAAACTTCAAAAGTTTCTCCATCCCAACATGTATCAAGGACATAACTGAACTGAATATTCCATAAGGGCCCCTTCACACACATAACACGATTGAAGCCGACTAGCGCACGAAGGAGGAATTGCATGCAATTTGTGAAAAATCGGAGCCACCTCAAACGCCTCGTATACCTGTCGTTACAACCATTCATGCACACAAGCGGATGAAAGACAGCGAATGCCCTGCGCGTGCTGATTCGATACCCCTCTCGGCAGGTGTCGGAAAAATTCCAGGTGTCGCATACGAACATCTAACACCGCTTGCTGCACACTTAGAAAAGGCGGGACTATTTGTACAACTGGTTCTACTGCAGAAAGCAGGTGATCACACTTGACCTGTCTGTGAAAAGTGTCAAACATGAGTGTGGCGTCACCTAGCAACACACAGGTGTAGCTGTCCCGACCCCCCTCCGTCCCCACACACAAATGGAGCGTGGAGTGTGTCATTGTCACCCCCCCTCAATACAAATGGAGTGTGTCGTCAAAAACAAAATAATACAAACATAGCATTAAAATCACAGAACAAAGCGACAGAGAGTGTGCCTTTTTATTTTTTTATTCTTTTATTTTTTGTGACCTGCCGAGGTCCAGTGACAGAGGTGGGCGTGTCCCCCTGTGACGTGCAGCTGGTCAGATGTCTGCGCTCGCAAGTCATAGTTCGGGAACACCTTCACTGGCTTGTAGGATATTAAGTCGCATAACTACAGCGTGAAGCGCGGACGTCGGCATGCTGTCCTTGCGTGGAAATACTGTAAATTAAAACACATATTGCTTCAGCTGACTGCTGCATCAGCACACTGCAACGCTGGTGAATATTGTGCCATGCAGGAACTCACCCCTTGAGATGCCCCCACAAGGCCTGTGTCACTGTGGGATTTCCCCACATTATAATAATTAAAACACAGATCACATTTGCAGCGGATCACTGCACGCTGGGCACGCTATGCCGGCTGATGTGTTCACGATGCCAGATCTCGGCTCTTCAGACGGGAGCCGGCTCTTCATGACATGGGAGCCGGCTGGCTCAAGCGCATCAGGTAATTAATGTAAAACATGAAAGAGAGAACAGTGATCCACATCATTTCATTATTTCCTGATGTTTGTCTAGGTGGAGGCTAAATCTGCTCTTTATAACAGGAATTAGTTATTATAAATTGTGGTGTTTTATTAATATTTCCCTCTGCTGCTGTGTGCGTGACTTTCCACATGCTCGCACTGTGTTTGTGTGTGCAAACACAAGCATGCATGAAACCATTGCTGCGGTATTGTCCACACCTGTCTGACCATGTGCGTTCCTCCCAACAGTAGAGGTGGGCGGATCAATCCTAATTTCAATAATATCTATACCAACGCTGGTATTGATATTGAACGATCCTCATGTAAAAAGATCGATACTCCTGCTTTTTTCTCTCCCGCACGCACTAACTGCTGCGCACATGAATTCATCAAAGTCTACTCTATGTAAGAGCAGCGCTGCGCTGTGTCACACAACACGGAGCAGCGCACCCTTGTATTGTGGTTTTGTCAGCCCTCTACCTCAGGAGATTTTGTTTTAAGTTGTGTTGAGTGATTTTTTTTAAAACAAAAATGTTGATTATGATAATAAAGTATTTGTTGTCACATACAATATTTGGTGAAATTGTATCCTAGGTCTTTTGGATCCTTTGGATCTATGAAGCTTAAATATGAAAAAGGATCGGTATCAATATTGGCGATACTGGGCCTGTATTCACTTGGTATAGGATCAATACCAAAATTCCCGGTATCGCCCACCTCTACCTGACAGCAGGTGGAATGTTTCGTGGTTCCCCATTTCATTTTTGGTTTGTGGATTTTCTTCCCGTTTCTGTATCTTACGTGTTATGTGTGAAGGGGCCCTAAAAGTCGTTCTGTTCTCCAAAATGTACTGGTGAAGATCACCAATATTTGATACATTTCAAGACCATCCCAAGATGTATCACTGAGAGCAAAATGCTAAACATCTCTTGGGTTGTTCAGGAGGGACTCTCTTTACATCATTACTGGCCAAGTTGTCCTATTTATAAAAGTAGGTCAGTGTGACCGATCTTCAACGGGCCTCTTAATGATTCAATCTGAGATGCATCACAGACATCAAATATGAACATCCCTTTGAGCATTTAAGGATGCTTTGTTTATGTCATCACATGGAAAGACAAACAGCAGGAGAGATGTCAAGATAATGACAATGCCCCCTCAGCTATCACTTCTCTAAATCATATCTCATAATTCAAAAAGGGACAAATAGCTGGACAGGCACATGGGCACCATCCAGGGCACGAGGTGGTTCCATGGTGTGGTAGATGAAGCAACCCATGACACCAGATGCATGCTGACAAACCTGACTCGACTCTGCAAGACATTAACGTGACTCCGTGTATATGGCGAACACTATTCTAAAATCTTAAAGCATTCACTAGACAACTAACTAACAATAACTAACTGTTAATAATATGAGGCCAAATTTTGCTCTCTTGCATGATAGCTCATATAAAATGCCTTTTCAGTATAAAATGTGTTATCAGCAATGTAGTTTGCATCTAGTGCATTCACACAGAAAATATTTTATAACAATTTTAACCTCTGCACACCATGTGGTAATTTATTTATTTAGTTGATTTTAAATTTGTAAATCACCTCTTATCAAATCCTCCAGTATTTTGTCTCTTAAATGATTATAGTGAAACACTCAGATTCTTAATCATCACTAATTTATAATGAAGCATTACCAACACAAACAAAAGTTTGCAGTAGCCCAAATGAAACAATGAATCATCTTCTTAGGGTATAGCTTGAAAAGTTGAGAACATTGCAGATTCAGCTGTTTCAAACCAAGGGCATCAACGTACTAGCATTAATTACTATGCATTTGTGGGAGGTATCCTTTGTCCCCCCATGACCAAAGGTTTAGAATTGAACAGAAACAGACGTGTAGAATTCCCAGGCAACTTAAATGTGCACACATTATTTTCAACCATAGAGAAACAGCACATCCAAAAGTACTCAAAGATCATAAGAATGTGGCATAACAATAGATCTTTGGATATCTTCTGCCAGTGATGTGCTCCTCCATTCATAAATTGTAAATGGACTGCACTTATATAGCGCTTTTCCATCTGTATCAGAAGCTCAAAGCACTTTACAAGTATTTGTCACATTTACCCATTCACACAGACACACTCACACACTGATGCCAGGGTGCTGCCATGCAAGGCGCTCACTACACTCCAGGAGCAACTAGGGAATTAAGGACCTTGCGCAAGGGCCCTTAGTGATTTTCCAGTCTGGCTGGGGTTGGAACCGAAGATCCTCTGGTCTGAAGACCAATGCTTAACCACTAGACCAGTGTGTCCAAAGTATTGCAGAAAGGGCCAAAAGGGTGCAGGTTAGGCTGAGCCAGATACTTGTTCAGATGAGTATACGGTACAGATAAAGCATTTTTCACGAGCTGAGCTGAGTAAAACTCATCAATATCTCTGCTGAAGGAAAAACCTGATTGGCTAACTGACTGTCTTCACACTCTGTTATTGGCCAGTCACACACAGCGCATGCCCCTCCTTACACAGGCACGTCTCTGCAGCCTCTCACGTGCACACACACACACACACACACACACCACACACACACACACACACACACACACACACAACACACACACACACACACACACAGAGGAACTGATGTCTCTGTGCTTGGCTTGACTCTAGCTCACATTGCTCACGTTGCATAAGTTTTCTTCAATTGCCTCTGTTTTGGTTTGTATGGTATTTAAAGTTACTTGGTAACTTGTTTCTTAACATACACGATGCGTTTGACAAGACAGAGCTGAAAATGTCTCAGGCTGTGATGGTCACTGCCTCCACTCTGGTGTTTTTTTGTTGTTGTTTTTTTAAACGTTTGTTTGCTCTAGGTTTGGCTGGTGATATAAAGTCAGCTGGAAAACTTTGCTTGTACTGAATGCGGTGCTTTTGAGAAGAATACAGTGAACAAGGCTGACATATTATTTCCCTGTTTGCCATCACTGGATGTTTGCATGAATCACCAAGTTCACACAGATCATTAAAAAATAAATAGTCTGAGAACAACCTCTCTCTCCCTTTCACTCAGTCACACACACACTTGCACACAGACACACACACACAGACTATTCACACTATGCAGAGAAATATTCATGTTCTGAGTTATAAAAAACTTGTTCTGTAAAATAGTTCCTTTACTATTGTGATCAAAAACATTGACTCTCAATTCTGAGGCTGCTCTGTAAATATTCATTCATACACTTAAGAAAATTCATGTTCTGACTTTATAAAAACTTGTTCTGTAAATAGCTATCTTACTTTTGTGATCAAAATCACTGATTTGAATCTCAATTTTGAGGCTGTTCTGTAAATAGTTTCAAATAAACAATAAATATAGTAACTTCTGATCAATCCATATCAATTTCAGATTTAAAATAATGTACTGATTTAAGCCCAACCTTTTCCAGTCAAACCACACCCACTTCCGGTTTAGGCCCTGCCCACTCCGAGTACAGATACAGATAATTTAGATGGTTCAACAGATACAGATACAGATACAGATAGAGGTGTACTCGCTCATCCCGAGTGTAGGTTCTCCTTGCAGCCACTGACTTCAGCCACAGGACTACCACTACTGCAGTAGGCCATCACCTCCCTGAATGTCATTCATAAGTGACCAGATTTCGCCTGATGGCTTAATCCAACCTGGCATGACTTAATAAGATAAAATGGTGCAAGGACCACTACCAAACTGCAAACTGTCCTTAGATTTAATTCACATATCACAACCAGCATTGCTTCTGTCTTGATGAACAACCTTTCCATATATTTTACACACCTTCTGTGCTTCTTTGAGGTGTCATTTTCTTAATTTGAACACAGATGTCCTGTGGTAGGCATGCAGTGCACGCGTCACAGTTGGAGTTGTTCAGCCACTGATGCAATTACTTCGTAAACATATTAATACAATAACATCCTTTTGGAGGGCAGTATGCATTTCAAAGGCTCGACGTCTATGCCCAGTTGCCCAAAATGACAGATATTTGCCCGAGTTAGAAGAGGGCGAATATCTGAATATCTCTGAAAATGCATACTGCACAACAACAGCATGTTATTTGCATTATTATCACTTACTGAGATACACAACACGTGGAATCACATTAACAATATTTAATGTAATTTCAAAAAGCACGACACCCAGCAAATGCGCACATAAAAAGTTGGCTCACTTAACTTTTGTCATGTTGGTTGGTACCGTGCTGCTCTCCAAATTCACCAGTGCGTCCTTTATCAAGCTGGCTGCTTTGGCTGCTGTTCATTGTTGTACTATCCATGATAAAATCATCGGGAATATCCATACTGGGACCAACACACACTTCTCGCATTTTCATATTTTCCTCTGCGGACAGTTCTTGGGCTGCGCACGCTATGATGTCATTGTTTACGCACAGCGGGCGGGTATGCCGATACTCCTTCGCTACTGCAGGCAGGTATAGCAAGGTAGTTTCAACAGAAATCTACACTACCAGCCTAGCAATGCCTCAATAAAGTGATAATAATAACCTTTATCTTATTTTTTTACTAAAATGTTTATCTTTTCACTAATCTGCCCCGAAAGGACACAAATATCATTGGAAATACTTGCTTGACACATTGTGACCCCAGATACCCACTAATTTCAGATTGTCCAGTGCTTCACTGTCTTCCCACACCTAGGATAACTTTCACCTCAACCCAGCAAAGCAGGCTTGTTGCAATATGTTGTATATTTCATTCTACCACGTCTTACACAAGACTGACAAAGTGGAAAGCAACACAAACTATATTTTTGGAAGATGTGGCCCTGTCTGGGACTGATCCTTCAGAAATCATCTTTCAATGTTGCTTTCCACACTGTCAGCCTTGTCAAAGTCTAGATAGGATAAAGTGAGTGATATATCTCAACAGGCTTGCTTTGCAGGATTCTGGTTTTGGGGAAGTATGTGTGTGTGTTTGGGGGGGATAGCCAGGGAAAATGCAGATATCCTACATCCACTCACCCCCACCCTCCACCCAACTTCCCAACCGTCGCGCCGCCGCTTATCACCCACCCATCAAACAAGACCACTTTCCAGAGAGATACCTTTGTAAAGATAAACCAAGGTACTCTTCTGAAATTGCACAAAGCTAAATGCACATGATTAGAATGTTGTGCGACCAGAACACAACCACATTGACAGAAAGCATGCAGACACAGTGCTGTGGAACGCTGTGCTCATTAACCAACAGTGGTTATGAAAAGCACAACAACAGGCTATATTCATTCTCAGAGTTAATGAAGTCATCAACTTGAAGAGAAAAGAGAAATACGAATAATGCTGTTAGTGGTTGTTCATTTATCCACACAAAATGTGATCACAAGCATAAACCTTATTTTATCTTTCAATATTGAAATGCTCAAGTCTCAGCCTGTAAATTATGCTCCAGATACTTATGTATTACATATGTATTTCCAGAAAGCAGGACCTACATCTTCTTGCAGACACCTACTGTAATTTAAATGTTTAAATAATGATGAGCTACCCAAAAATACAACTGTGACAATTTGACAGACATATTCCAGCCTGAATGTGGACTCGGTAACAGCAGTAAAAAAAACATAGTGCTGCCATAAGTTGCACTTAAAACACAAACAAAAACCCATCTGATTTCTACGTCATCATCCGCTCTACAACATTTGACAATGTGAGGTAAGACAGCTGGCTTTGACAAGTTCATGATGGGTCATTCTATGTGTTCAAAGGTCACATCATCAAGCAAACCCACTGCTGCATCTTCTCAATGTGACATTTCTGTATTCTTTTTCATTCATACAACTCTCTGAAGTTCATGGACATTCACCAATGATAGCATGTGCACTCAGATGCCAGATTTCCACACGCCACATTTGCATTGTGTCATGTATCCATCATATCTTTCTTGCTGTTGTGGTCCATCCTACACATGTATTTGTTGCCATGCATGTGGGGAGTGGGTGAAAGAGTGAGAGCAAGAGAGAGATTCAGAGGATTTATGAGTGACATTTATTTCCTCTAGGCTGGACTATTGTAATTCATTATTATCAGGTTGTCCTAAAAGTTCCCTAAAAAGCCTTCAGTTGGTTCAGAATGCTGCAGCTAGAGTACTGACGGGGACTAGCAGGAGAGAGCATATCTCACCCGTGTTGGCCTCTCTTCATTGGCTTCCTGTTAATTCTAGAATAGAATTTAAAATTCTTCTTCTTACTTATAAGGTTTTGAATAATCAGGTCCCATCCTATCTTAGGGACCTCGTAGTACCATATTACCCCATTAGAGCGCTTCGCTCTCAGACTGCGGGCTTACTTGTAGTTCCTAGGGTTTGTAAGAGTAGAATGGGAGGCAGAGCCTTCAGCTTTCAGGCTCCTCTCCTGTGGAACCAGCTCCCAGTTCAGATCAGGGAGACAGACACCCTCTCTACTTTTAAAGATTAGGCTTAAAACTTTCCTTTTCGCTAAGGCTTATAGTTAGGGCTGGATCGGGTGACCCTGGACCTTCCCTTGGTTATGTTGCTTTAGACGTAGACTGTGGGGGGTTCCCATGATGCACTGTTTCTTTCTTTTTTTGCTCCGTATGCATCACTCTGCATTTAATCATTAGTGATCGATCTCTGCCCCCCTTCTCGGCATGTCTTTTTCCTGGTTCTTTCCCTCAGCCCCAACCAGTCTCAGCAGAAGACTGCCCCTCCCTGAGCCTGGTTCTGCTGGAGGTTTCTTCCTGTTAAAAGGGAGTTTTTTCCTTCCCACTGTGGCCATGTGCTTGCTCATAGGGGGTCGTTTGACCGTTGGGGTTTTTCATGGTTATTGTATGGCCTTGCCTTGCAATATGGAGCGCCTTGGGCAACTGTTTGTTGTGATCTGGCGCTATATAAGAAAAAAGTTGATTGATTGAGTTGATTGACAGTGTATATGCATCAGAGACTGTGTGCAGAGAAGAACAATAGCAGAACTAAAAAGGAGACAGATGATTTTTTGGAATAAAAGAGAATGCGGCCAGGATTATAAGCAGAGAACATGTTTAATAACGTATGGTGCATCCGGAAAGTATTCACAGCAACCTCCAATCTCTACACACAACACCCCATAATGACAATGTGAAAAAAATTTTTTTTTTTTTTTTTGGTAAATGTATTTTAAATAATAATAATAATAATAATAAAAATCAGAAATCACATGTATGTAAGTATTCACAGCCTTTGACATGAAGTTCAAAATTTACCTCAGGTACTTCCTGAGGTAAATTTCCACTGATTATCCGATCAAGGTTTCCACCGATCATCCGTGAGATCTTTCTACAGCTTCATCGGAGTCTACTTGCAGTAAATTAAGTTGATTGGACATGATTTGGAAAGGCACACACCTGTCCACATATAAGGTGGAGGTGCGGCTCTATCCAGAAGTGGGAGTGGGTGTCTTCTGCAAGCCTCCCATCCTTTGCTGTGATTTGGTACTTTATATAAATGAAATAAATTGAAATTGAATTTAAAGACCAACAATTGTCAGTGCATGCCAAGGACAAGCCAAGCATGAAGTCAAAGGAATTTTCTGTAGACCACCATAACAGCATTGTCTTGAATAAAAGATTGAAGTGCATGAACTAAGTCCATACTCCTGACATTTGATCAGATCTAATTTAGCTTATGAAAAGTAACTTCTAACAGGACTTTGACCTTGCATTTTTTTTACAAGGTAAAATTTTGAGGAATTGGAAACTAGTGCCGGTGGAGGTTTGTGCTCTACGAGCACGGTGCTCAAGAATTTGTGTTGCATGTATTATGTCTTCTTCAGTTGCTGGTGTCCTCAACAGTGACGCACCTGCATGCTGGCTCATGCCCAGAAGAGCGTGCCACATTGCCAAAATGTGATAGCTGGTGGTCCGTCACTAATATGCATGATCCTTCTCATCTGAGTCGCCGTGACTGGGTGTTTGACAGAAAGTCATTCTATTGCTAACCAAGGATCCACTGAAGAGACCTCTACCAAAGACCTCTTGTCAATATTCCTGTCCCCTCATTGGAAATCCTCTCACTCCTCACTTCATGTATCCACTATCTCAATAGCATTGTGCCACGTCCTAGCATACATGGCACTTAAAGGACGTGACAAATGACAAATGGCTGTAATTCATGTTATACCCACAACACACCCATGATTAATTAAAAGAGATGAAATACAAATACAACTCCTTTGCAAGCTTCATTGTGTAAATAGTAAATTGGACACACCTTAAAGCCATCTGTGCTCTGCACTTTAGCTGGTCTTGTGTTGGCCATCAAGACAGGGCTGTGTCTATACAAACACTAGCACTGCCAAAGCTGAACTGTGAATGAAATCTTAAATGGACTGCACATAGTGCTTTCCGTCTGCATCAGATACTCGAAGCGGTTTACAATAATGCCTGACATTCACCCCGATGTGAGGGTGTTGCCATACAAGGTACTCACTATACACCGGGAGCAACTAGAGGAATAAGGACCTTGCCCAAGGGCCCTTAGTGATGTCCCAATCAGGCTGGGATTTGAACCAAGTATCCTTTGGTCTCAAGCCCAACATCATGCAAACAGTAAAAATGCACCTCAGTGAACACCAGGATTATTCAAAGATGTCTAGTACCAAAGACAGCTAGTCAACAGTTCTGTCTCTTCGCCAAAAAAAACCCCTCTCACTTCTGTCTCCTATTGAGTCCATTATCTAAGTACTGCAGCAATGTGACAGGTTCTTGAAGATAAAGGGAATGTCAGATGACAGTCTGCTGTAATTCATCTTACACCCAAAACATAATGACCAATGAAAAACACTAAATACAAGACACATTTACAAAAGTAATGAAAATGTTCACAAAATACTTCCATGATGATGTGAACACATCTTTTTCTTCGACCTTTCCTCATTTTGGCACTTGCACAGTATTTTGTTGGCTCACACTATTTTGGTCTCTGATTGAAAAAAAAAACGTGATCCAAACTCATGAAATCAAGAGAGATTTGGGAAAAGGACCAGACTGCATTTTAACCACTCAGCTAATGTAGTCTTGTCATTGTTGTACAGAGAGTGATATCAATAGCCTGTAAACAGTTGCAGTTGTTATCCTAGCACAGTAAACTCTCGATAGACATCCGAACTTGAGCATTCCTTTGGGAAAGCAAATGAAATCAGAAAGCTAATCAACAGAAACTTGCACTATGGAGGTGAATGCAAGTGCAACAAGCCAGTGATGCTGATGGGAGCTGACGTGGAGAATTGGGAGAGGATCAGGGAGAGCCGTACTTAAAGGAGCTGTTTCCTCAGTCTGGAATGATTTAATTTAATATATAATAGTCCTTAACTGGGGGAAAAAAAAAAAAAAATCAAGGAGAATTTGGAAACAGTTTGCATACAAGACCGGTGGAATCGAGATGAAAAGACAAGGTTTATGTTTTGTGTGCGTAATGATAGTATGGAGCTTTGGCTCTGAGAACGTGTCTGTATTTCCTGAAACAGTTGGTTACAATACCTGTTCTTGTTCTCTGATGTTTGCACAGAATTGTTTAGGCTATGCAGCAACCATATAATTAACATCCCATGGGTGTAAATAGTAAGTAAATGAATACCAATTCTTTGTAGATGTGTACAATATATCCTGCATTTTCTCAGTAGCTTGTTCAAAAGGAATACTCTACATGAGCAGCATCACTCATGCCAACAAAAGAGCGAAGACACTATAAACGCAAGAAAAGTAAAGATGGCACATCTGTCCACAACCATTATATGTACAGTAAACTGATGTACATTATGCTTTTTAGCAACATATATAACAAGGCAATGAATTATGAAGCGTGTATACTTGGGCTGATACCAGAGCGAGGCTATACCTCACTGCTTTTTCAGATGTTAATGAGTTTGGCCTGTTTACATTTTTTATTTATCTGGTGCTCACTATTCTATTTACATTGATATCATGAGATTAACTTGAGCTAGCATGAGGTTGGCCACTGAATCTCCAGCTTTTCTTAAAAATTCATCAAGACTGCAGTTCTAAATGGCATCCCACGTATTTCATAGTCACTTCAATCCAATTCCTTATCTGCTCGAGGAACACGTTAAAGAAGGATATTGTCATCCATTACCTTATCTGTCTGTGTCTGTCTCTATTTTCACCCTGAATTGTACTTGCAATGTGAAGTTCACTGGTGAGGCCTGATACATGAGGGCACAGTAACACAACCTCTGCGAAGACCCTATGGAGTATCAATTTCAATGTGCAGCGGTACTGCATGGCATAATTCTACATGTTTTAACTTCTTAGGGCATGAAATGCATTAATTTATCAGAACTAAAGTAATACCTGATTAACACACATCACAAAATTAATCAGGGGCTCCCAAATGAGCTCAAGAAGCTCATTTTAAAGTTGATCACTTGCTAGATATCAAGCTAGTTAACATGATGAGACATTGCAGTGACTGCAACATTATTGTAGTTACTACAGTGCCAGTGTTTGTAGAGACACACACAGAAATAATTGACCCTAAGTTTTAAGATTTATGTAATTTTATTACATGACACATTCCCATTTACTTTTTTAGATAATTTTAATACAAACCTACCAAATAAACCTTACATGATGCATATTCATTAATCCTATTTATTTCAAATGCATAATCATCAGATTTATGTATTTAGTATTAAAATATACGAGGTCTGTGAGAAAAGTATCCGAACCTTTTATTTTTTTCAAAAACTATATGGATTTGAATCATGTGCGCTTGCATCAGACAAGCTTGAACCTTCATGTGCATGTGTGAGTTTTTTCACGCCTGTCGGTTGCGTCATTCGCCTGTGGGCAGGCTTTGAGTGAGCACTGGTCCACCCTCCTCGTCAGATTTTTATTGTTTAGGAATGGCGGAGCGACTGCTGCTTTGTTCCATGAAATGTTTTTCAGAAACTCTGCCAGACAGCCAGATGGAAACCATTTGGAAGATTCAGATGGCTTTCGGTGAAGATTCTATCAGTATCACACGGATTAAGGACCATTAAAACTGGATTAAAACGGCCCACGACGGCGGAGGGCGCACCGCGCCCCGAGCGGCCATCGACAGGCTGGAACGAGCAGATCAGTTCCAAATTTAAGGCTCTGTTGATGCAGGACGTGGTGTGACTAGCAGTGCTCATTCAAAGCCTGCCCACAGGCGAATGACGCAACCGACAGGCGTGAAAAAACTCACGCATGCGCACGAAGGTTCAAGTTTGTCTGATGCAAGCGCACATGATTCAAATCCATATAGTTTTTTGAAAAAAATAAAAAGGTCGGATAGTTTTCTCACAGACCTCGTAATTACTCTAAATCAATAATAATGACAGTATTTATTTAAAATACATAAAGTATATTGTTTGAATTGCATAATAATTATGTTACCTATGCCATTTATCTTGTATAGTTAACATGCCTATTATGCAATTCAGACAATATACTTGTCATGGTCTGGCCCTCTTGGGGCCAGCTGTTATGATTTTGGACCTTTTTTCCATGTTCTGAGCCTCTATGCCATGTCTTATCATTGTCATGTTCGTGTTATGTTTGCTTTTGTTTCATTTATTCTGTGTATCTTTTCTTTGCCACATATTTTGTTTTGCTTTATTTTTTATTATTTGCTTTCACTCTTGGTCCCTTAGTTACTTTAGTCTTAGTTTCATTGTTTATCACATTTATTATATTATGCTTTAGTCACAGGGTTTTGTTATTATTTATCGTCAGTGTTTTTTATCTGATTATGTTCCATTTGTTATGTATTGCAATTTCTGTTTATCAGTTAACTTTGTTCATTAATTGCATTATTCTGTAGTCATCAGGTTTGTTTATTCTCTGTTTATCAGTAGTTTATTTTGGCTCTTCTCTTTTGTGATTTCAGTTATGTCCAGTTTTGTTTTCAGTTCTCATGTTCATGCTCTGTCCTGGTTATGGTTGTATTTAATCTGTCCATGGTTTCTGTTTTTGCCTCATCTTCTTTGTTTGCACCTACACCAGCTCTTGTGTCCTCGTCTGTGACTATGACTCTTTCTGTTTTGTTTCTGTTCACTCACACTCTTGCACCTGCTCCCGTGTCTTTGTCTATTACATCACACCACTTTGCTCACTCCCTTCCTTAGACTTTTGCCCTGTCTTACTCTTTAGCCACACCCCTTCTAGATTGTTCCTCACGTGCACCTCGTTTACACCACCTGTCCCTCACTTCTCCCTAATTAGTCCACAAGTATTTAAACTCCATAGTCCTTCACTTCTTCGCCAGATTGTAGTCTTTGTACTCTTTCCAGCGCCCATCACAGTCCTGTTTTTGTCTTGCCGTGTTCTGAACTTTGCTCTGTACCTCGACCATGCCTTTTGCTTCATCCCGGATGTCTGAGTTTGCTCGTGCCTCTGAACCCTGCTCGTTTGTGACCGCGTCTCAGCCTGATCCTGCTTGTACCTCTGCCACGCTGACTGATTACATGTGTACCGAAACCAAGCCTGGAATAAAGACCATGATTTCTCCCACACCAAAGCCTTGTCTGGGGGTTTGCACTGCGGGTCCAGCCGCTTCTGGTGATGGGCTCCCTCCCGCCCTGACAGTACAATCTGGCCAGAAATTGGACCCCGCGAACTCCACGTCAGTTGTCAGAGCCAACGACCTTGTCCTAATCAGAGACATTTTTTCCGAAATTGAATTCTGCTTTGACTGTTTTAGAGCTTGTTTCACACCCAAGAAAAGATTTGATTAGCTTAACCAAGCCCTGGATCTTGTTGAGGCCAATGCTTGGCTGTATGAGTTTTTCCCAGACCTGGAAAAACTAGACGAGTTTTTTGCAGCTGAGAAACTTCCAGCTTGGATCGGACAGCCTGAAGGCCATCTGGAATCCAGCCTCCCACTCTCTGACAGCGACGCCGAGTGGGAGGACATTGATGACGACGCATCATCAGAGGCTGAAGGTCAGGCGCTGCAGGACACGGCTAATACACTATTTAAAATTCAAGACTTATTTTTTGAGTATCAGGACTGCCGCAGTCGGCGGAACCAACAGCGAATTTTCTCAGCTCTTGATCAGATCTTTGTAGCCGAACCAGAGCTGCTAACCACATTTCCTGAGCTGAGTGACATTAAGACGCAGTTTAAGCTAGGGTCGGTCCCACCCTGTATTGAGGACCCCATGGACTTTTTGTTCGAGGCCGAGCTCACCACCACCTGTTTTGAGGAGCCGCGCATCATTACGCTCCAGATTCCCCCAAAGCCAGCACCACGGAAAGTCCAAGCTGTGCGCGAGGCCTCGCGGCATGTTCCTGGTGAGCTGTGCGTCCCTGACGCTGGTTCCACAGCGTGGCCCCTCCATGTAGCGCCAGTCCCCGCACCTCTGGAGAATCCGAACGCCACAGCCAAAATCACGAGCTCCAGCCACAGCGATCTCTCCAGCTCCAGCATTGCCCGAATCCTCTTTTGCGACCACTCCAAGTTCGGCTGAACACTCGCCACTGAGGTCGCAAATCGAGCCATGGAGCTTGGAGAAGCCCGTGTCTCATGAGCCCGTGTCTCATGAGCAAGTTAAGTCGCCCATGTCTTCTGTGTGTCCCGCCTCGGTCGCGGCGTACGGCCTGCCGCTTGACGGTGTTGTCATGGCGCGCGGCCTGCAGCTCGATGAGGAAGCCGTCACAGTGCGTGGCCCGCTGCCCGAAGAGGAAGCCGCCATGGTGCGCGGCCCGCTGCCCGAAGTCAGTGATGTCTCGGCGCGCACTACGTCGTCACTTCTACCGATCCATGCTACCCCTGTCAGTCCAGCTTCGTTGTCACCTACAGCCTACTCAGACTCTGCTTCCATGTGCATCGCAACCACCTCACTGGTGACTTCATGCCAATCTGCCATCTCACCCTCACCTACTGTCGTTGAAGCTTCACTGTGCTCTGCCTTCGCTTCATTCTCGCTGGCTGCTGATGGGGTCTCTCCGCACCGGGTGACTCGACCAGCAGTGGCTCCAGAGGGGGGAGCCCACCCGCACACTGACAGTTCATCCATTCCAAGGCATCTACAAGCTGCACCAGCATCTGTCCTGGAGACAACCTCCAAAGACAGAAACTGCAGGACGGTCAGTGGTTTTGCATTGTTCCTCTGGTTACTTTTGATCGGTTCACATGCCTGTGATGCTCTCAGAAGTCTGTTAAAACTGCCTTGTCTGAACCCAAAACAGTCTTCTTATGAGTCTGTGAGAAATACGTTAAAAGCACTACTACCGAGCCAGAGAAGGTTTTCTTGTAAATTGTTTACAAGATTGCTAAATTTTTCATGTCACATTCTGAAACATGCTTCATGCAAATTTCTTTATCGAGTAGTAACTGCCCTATGTGTATTCCAGATCTGCAGATTCTTTTCTGTGTTTGGTGCCTTCCCAGAAGGTCGTTATTTTGGGGGATGTAACATCTTTCAGGCAGGTGCTGTATCCGTTTACTGGTTCCCAAATTATTCTTTCAGTCTGGATCACTTTACAGATGTATCTGGAATGATCAGTGTGAATGATTTGCAGAACGAGATCTACAAGGGTGGCCTGTTCTCAGGTGATATTTCTGTTCCTTGGCTGTATACTATGTCCTGCAAGTGGTTACTAAACACTGTAGGTTTTTTGATCTTGTATTTATGTGCCTTGTTTAAACTCCTTTTGGCTGCTCATATTAGTGCTTTAGTTCAATGGTTGAAGCCCTATTTGAATACACTAAACTCCTGGCCCTCGATCACTTGGATGGTTACACGGTACTGGGGTTTGGAGACTAGCTACAGTTTTCCCTCTTGGTGGGTTTTTGGGGCTGTCTGGATTTCACTGATTTGTTCACTCCTGTGGTTTTGCCACTTGGTTTATTTCCCTTTTAAACGGCTGTTTTTTCTTTTATGTGGTTCCAGGCGTCTAGTCCCCAGATCTGTTCCTTTGTGTACTTGTATCTCCGCCTCTGTGTCCCATGCCCCCCAGAGTCCAGTCACTGATATGGCTAGCCACTTTGTGAAGCCTCATGGTCGTCCTCCGGACCTTGCCCGGAATCGGTTCCCTGCTATGCCTGTGCGCCGGATTTTTCATTATGGCCGTCCTCCTGCTAGTATTTCACTCCCGCTGCTTCCGACACCTGTTTTTGGTCCTGTTTTCGGTCATCCGTGGGGTCTCCTGCCATGTGGGCCTCCTGTGTGCTGCTCAGGTCTCTGTGTGCCCTCCTCCTTGTGTTTTCCCCCACCGCCCTCCCCCTGTCGGCTGGTGTCTGTGGTTCTCTTGGGTCCGCCGGGGGCGGTCCATTGGGGTGGGGGTACTGTCATGGTCTGGCCCTCTTGGGGCCAGCTGTTATGATTTTGGACCTTTTTTCCATGTTCTGAGCCTCTATGCCATGTCTTATTATCATTGTCATGTTCATATTATGTTTGCTTTTGTTTCATTTATTCTGTGTATCTTTTCTTTGCCACATATTTTGTTTTGCTTTATTTTTTATTATTTGCTTTCACTCTTGGTCCCTTAGTTACTTTAGTCTTAGTTTCATTGTTTATCACATTTATTATATTATGCTTTAGTCACAGGGTTTTGTTATTATTTATCGTCAGTGTTTTTTATCTGATTATGTTCCATTTGTTATGTATTGCAATTTCTGTTTATCAGTTATCTTTGTTCATTAATTGCATTATTCTGTAGTCATCGGGTTTGTTTATTCTCTGTTTATCAGTAGTTTATTTTGGCTCTTCTCTTTTGTGATTTCAGTTATGTCCAGTTTTGTTTTCAGTTCTCATGTTCATGCTCTGTCCTGGTTATGGTTGTATTTAATCTGTCCATGGTTTCTGTTTTTGCCTCATCTTCTTTGTTTGCCCCTACACCAGCTCTTGTGTCCTCGTCTGTGACTATGACTCTTTCTGTTTTGCTTCTGTTCACTCACACTCTTGCACCTGCTCCCGTGTCTTTGTCTATTACATCACGCCACTTTGCTCACTCCCTTCCTTAGACTTTTGCCCTGTCTTACTCTTTAGCCACACCCCTTCTAGATTGTTCCTCACGTGCACCTCGTTTACACCACCTGTCCCTCACTTCTCCCTAATTAGTCCACAAGTATTTAAACTCCACAGTCCTTCACTTCTTCGCCAGATTGTAGTCTTTGTACTCTTTCCAGCGCCCATCACAGTCCTGTTTTTGTCTTGCCGTGTTTTGAACTTTGCTCTGTACCTCGACCATGCCTTTTGCTTCATCCCGGATGTCTGAGTTTGCTCATGCCTCTGAACCCTGCTCGTTTGTGACTGCGTCTCAGCCTGATCCTGCTTGTACCTCTGCCACGCTGACTGATTACATGTGTACCGAAACCAAGCCTGGAATAAAGACCATGATTTCTCCCACACCAAAGCCTTGTCTGGGGGTTTGCACTGCGGGTCCAGCCGCTCCTGGTGATGGGCTCCCTCCCGCCCTGACAATACTTTATGTATTGTAAATAAATACTGTCATTATTATTGATTTAGAGTAATTATATTTTATTAATACTAAATACATACAGCTGAGGATTATGCATTTCAAATACATAGGATTTATTACAGTAATGAATATGCATCATGTAAGGTTTATTTGGTAGGTTTGTATTAAAATTATCTAAAAAAAAAAAAAAGTAAATGGGAATTAGTCATGTTATCATAAAATTACAGAAATCTTAAAAGTTAGGGTAAATATTTCTGTGACTGCAGATCTGTCTTGATGGACTATAGCAAATCAGCTAAAGTGCATAGCACAGATGGCTTTAAGGTGTGTCCACTTTGCTATTTACGTTGTAGTGACATGTGTAGCTTGTTTAATATCCAAAAAAGAATGTTCAAATACTTTAACAGCTTCATTTCCTGAGCAATGCTTCTACTCCTTCACAGCCTCTCTGGAATGTCCTGAAAATTCATGGGATCACCAACATGTTCCTGGATTTCATAAGCAGCCTACAATATACACTGGTTTTTACCAGTGATTTCTCTCATTTGTCAGTGATGTATTCTGGCTCTGACATAAAAATGGTAAATGGACTGCATTTATATAGCAGTTTTCCATCTGCATCAGATGCTCAAAGTGCTTTACAAATAATGCCTCACATTCACCCCCATGTGAGGGTGCTGCCATATAAGGCGTTCACTACACACTGGGAGCAACTAGGGCATTAAAGACCTTGCCCAGTCAGGCTGGGAGTTTAACCAAGGATCTTTTGGTCTCAAGCCCAATGCCTTAACCGCTAGACCATCATCTCCTCAATCCATTAATGCTTGTGTGGACTGATTGTTGGATAGAGTGGTGGTGACAATTGGCTTTGGTGCATTTGTCAGCAAGGAAATGTTGTCTTGACCTTCACTTTGTGGACAAATTTCTAATCTTTGTCAAATCAATTGGTGCTCTGAATGCAGCACTTGATAAAATGATTGAGGACTCAGACTGTCTGGATTTACAGTTGTCCTGGATCAAGACTAAGATCCAGCATTTCAAAGAGTTCCTGTACTCAGCCATTAGAAGTGAATTTGTAGGCAAGCAAACTATCAAACTTGCACAAAGTTTGAATTATCGCTGCAGTGATACTCATGGCTTTTGGCCTTTGAGATTGAGAGACACCTGGTAAGGACCTAAGTAGACATGAGGTCCCTGGACAAAGACAATTCACTGCACCAACACCTGGTACTACTTGTCTTTTCATATGGTTCTAATATTTGGGCACTAATCAGTGAGCTAAGATGACATCTGGCCTGTTTGGAGGATCCTTGGCTACTGCTGGGATTGGTTAAATTTCTTGGAAGAAAGCTCAGTAAGGTTCAATGCAGTGTACAGACACTGCACTGCCTGTTGTCTTTGAATATGAAATTCACATTTTGATACAGACGCAGTTTCCTGGAGAACAGATGGCACTTTCAGCAATATCAGACATGCATCTTTTGTATTCCAACTGAAGAAAGGTGCTTTTAAGATACAGTACAGTGCATCCGCAAGTATTCATAGCACTTCACTCTTTCTACATGTTGTTGTGTTACATCTTTATTATAAAATGGATGAAATTCATGTTTTCCTCAAAATTCAACACACAACACCCCATGAAGACAATGTAATTTTATTTATTTACTTATTATTTAGATTTTTGCCATTAAAAAAAAAAGAAAATAAATCATATGTACATAAGCTCAAGCTTGAGGTCAGGTGCATCCTGTTTCAACTGATCATCCTTGAGATATTTCTCCAGCTTATTTGGAGTTCACCTGAGGTGAATGCAGTTGATTGGACATGTGATGCAAAGGCATACACCTGTCTACATATTTGGCCCCACATCTGACAGTGCATGCCAGAGCACAAACCAAGCATGAAGTCAAAGGAATTAGTCCAGCAGCTTAACTCCAATATGTATAAGAATCGTTCAGTTTGTGATAAAAGCATGAAATTTGGTACACATATAGCCAAAGGCATATCGAAAAGATTTGGAAATGGAGGCATCATGAATTTTCAACATGGTGCCCATGGCAGGTATTTTTCAAAATGGCCACCAGAAACAACAGTTTTCTTATGAGTGATGGATATAATGTGACATTGTACACAGAATTTGATTCATTAATTACATAAGTGCTTGCTAATGTGTTTTTTTGGATTAGACATTTTCATTAAAAATTCAAAATGGTCACCATTGTTTCCAGACTGGTTAGATACGGATAAACTCTGTGTCGAATTATACATTTTTCGTGATGCATAATTTGAATTAGCAAATGTAGAAATTCTCAGAAGCTTTGTTCTATCTTACAAGCCATATATTAAGTGAGGCCAATCTAGGGTCTATCACAAGGAAGACTGTTCACACTTGCCTTCACAGAAGCAGAGGGCAGTGCATTGTAACTGAGCTTTTTTGCACTTGCAATGCCCAACACAACCTTTCTTACATTTGCAAGAGACAAGTTCATAACTGGACTGGCCTGCATCTGGTAGGCATGACCAACCCCATTTGCACGGTGAAGGTAGTTCTGGTGTTGACACCAGCACTTGACTCCACACATGACCTCCTTGGTATACTGCTCTCTTGACATGCTCTTCCAGGGCAGCCTTGGTCGGAGGGATTGATTCTGCATTGTGCGTCTTGGCGAATAACTTCCTTCTTGCCGTATCTATTTCTGTGCATGTGCTGGTTCGGTCATAGAGTAGGATAACAAACCTCTCAATTGTGGCCATTACCTCTTGTGGTATCTCACTTGGGGCTGAAGACCGTTTCAACAGGGGATGCGTAAGCTCAGGAAACACAGTCCATACAGCCCACGCAGTCTTTTTCCCCATGGCCAACAAAGCTTGACACAGTGTCGCAACCCGTCACTGCATGGAACAGTGGTAGCGCACGTGCTTTCTCAGGTCCTAGCCCTGCTGCAATTTCATGGGCTGCTAAGTATCGGAAACTCTTTCCAGTTCCGAAAGCCAACCAAAGCTCATCTTCTGGTTGTAGAGTCTGAGCCACTGCCACAGTTAGCACCACAACATCAGTAGCTACTGTTTTAATCATGATCTTATGATGGCCATTTCTGGCTGCATGGGCTACATGTAATAACATGCGACTATCGGCTTCCTCATGTGAACAAGGAGCAATCGAAGACCTATCTGGGAGTGGTGGCTTGCTAAGGACTTCTATGTCACTAGTGATAACAAGCTGTTTGTCCTCCTGCAGTAACAATGTGAGAAGAGCTTTTGAGAGAAAGGCAAACAATTCTGTCTTATTGCTGTCAACTCTGAGAAAGTTTGGCCAGTTCCTGGGAATGTCTGCATCACCTACCACACATCTCTGAATCCCAGTTCCACGCTTTGCTCTTGTAGCAGCTTTCAGAGAATCAGACAAGTAGCGGTCCCACACCACATCAAGCCTGGACACACTTTCAAGTTTTCTGGTGAGATATGGAATGAAGGTCACATGGGCATAGTCATTGAAGGTTTTTACTGAACTTGGTTTCAGCATATGGATGATGTCTGCCCCATCTACAATGGTACAGGTAACCTTTGGACTTTCTGAGTATGAACTGTGAACTTTTTCCAGGCATGGAAGCAGATCACTCTTCTGTCCCAGGTGGAGACCTGCTCCATCAGACAGCGCTGGTGGACACGGTTGGTTCTCGTGTCGAAAGAATTCATCTAAGTTTCCATCCCTGGTCTGGCAAGCAATAAATAGTCTTGAAAATCAATCAATCAATCAACTTTTTTCATATATAGCGCCAAATCACAACAAACAGTTGCCCCAAGGCGCTCCATATTGTAAGGCAAGGCCATACAATAATTATGAAAAACCCCAACGGTCAAAACGACCCCCTATGAGCAAGCACTTGGCAACAGTGGGAAGGAAAAACTCCCTTTTAACAGGAAGAAACCTCCAGCAGAACCAGGCTCAGGGAGGGGCAGTCTTCTGCTGAGACTGGTTGGGGCTGAGGGAAAAAAACAGGAAAAAGACATGCCGTGAAGGGGGGCAGAGATCGATCACTAATGATTAAATGCAGAGTGATGCATACGGAGCAAAAAGAGAAAGAAACAGTGCATCATGGGAACCCCCCCACAATCTACGTCTAAAGCAGCATAACCAAGGGATGGTCCAGGGTCACCCGATCCAGCCCTAACTATAAGCCTTAGCGAAAAGGAAAGTTTTAAGCCTAATCTTAAAAGTAGAGAGGGTATCTGTCTCCCTGATCTGAATTGGGAGCTGGTTCCACAGGAGAGGAGCCTGAAAGCTGAAGGCTCTGCCTCCCATTCTACTCTTACAAACCCTAGGAACTACAAGTAAGCCCGCAGTCTGAGAGCGAAGCGCTCTAATGGGGTAATATGGTACTACGAGGTCCCTAAGATAAGATGGGACCTGATTATTCAAAACCTTATAAGTAAGAAGAAGAATTTTAAATTCTATTCTAGAATTAACAGGAAGCCAATGAAGAGAGGCCAACACGGGTGAGATATGCTCTCTCCTGCTAGTCCCCGTCAGTACTCTAGCTGCAGCATTCTGAACCAACTGAAGGCTTTTTAGGGAACTTTTAGGACAACCTGATAATAATGAATTACAATAGTCCAGCCTAGAGGAAATAAATGCATGAATTAGTTTTTCAGCATCACTCTGAGACAAGACCTTTCTGATTTTAGAGATATTGCGTAAATGCAAAAAGGCAGTCCTACATATTTGTTTAATATGCGCTTTGAATGACATATCCTGATCAAAAATGACTCCAAGATTTCTCACAGTATTACTAGAGATCAGGGAAATGCCATCCAGAGTAACGATCTGGTTAGACACCATGCTTCTAAGATTTGTGGGGCCAAGTACAATAACTTCAGTTTTATCTGAGTTTAAAAGCAGGAAATTAGAGGTCATCCATGTCTTTATGTCTGTAAGACAATCCTGCAGTTTAGCTAATTGGTGTGTATCCTCTGGCTTCATGGATAGATAAAGCTGGGTATCATCTGCGTAACAATGAAAATTTAAGCAATACCGTCTAATAATACTGCCTAAGGGAAGCATGTATAAAGTGAATAAAATTGGTCCTAGCACAGAACCTTGTGGAACTCCATAATTAACTTTAGTCTGTGAAGAAGATTCCCCATTTACATGAACAAACTGTAATCTATTAGACAAATATGATTCAAACCACCGCAGCGCAGTGCCTTTAATACCTATGACATGCTCTAATCTCTGTAATAAAATTTTATGGTCAACAGTATCAAAAGCAGCACTGAGGTCCAACAGAACAAGCACAGAGATAAGTCCACTGTCCGAAGCCATAAGAAGATCATTTGTAACCTTCACTAATGCTGTTTCTGTACTATGATGAATTCTAAAACCTGACTGAAACTCTTCAAATAGACCATTCCTCTGCAGGTGATCAGTTAGCTGTTTTACAACTACCCTCTCAAGAATCTTTGAGAGAAAAGGAAGGTTGGAAATTGGCCTATAATTAGCTAAGATAGCTGGGTCAAGTGATGGCTTTTTAAGTAATGGTTTAATTACTGCCACCTTAAAGGCCTGTGGTACATAACCAACTAACAAAGATAGATTGATCATATTTAAGACTGAAGCATTAAATAATGGTAGGACTTCCTTGAGCAGCCTGGAAGGAATGGGGTCCAATAAACATGCCGATGGTTTGGACGAAGCAACCAATGAAAATAACTCAGACAGAACAACCGGAGAGAAAGAGTCTAACCAAATACCGGCATCACTGAAAGCAGCCAAAGATATCGATACATCTTTGGGATGGTTATGAGTAATTTTTTCTCTAATAGTCAAAATTTTGTTAGCAAAGAAAGTCATGAAGTCATTACTAGTTAAAGTTAATGGAATACTCAGCTCAATAGAGCTCTGACTCTTTGTCAGCCTAGCTATAGTGCTGAAAAGAAACCTGAGGTTATTCTTATTTTCTTCAATTAGTGATGAGTAGAAAGATGTCCTAGCTTTATGGAGGGCTTTTTTATAGAGCAACAAACTCTTTTTCCAGGCTAAGTGAAGATCTTCTAAATTAGTGAGACGCCATTTCCTCTCCAACTTACGGGTTATCTGCTTTAAGCTATGAGTTTGTGAGTTATACCACGGAGTCAGACACTTCTGATTTAAAGCTCTCTTTTTCAGAGGAGCTACAGCATCCAAAGTTGTCTTCAAAGAGGATGTAAAACTATTGACGAGATACTCTAACTCCCTTACAGAGTTTAGGTAGCTACTCTGCTCTGTGTTGGTATATGACATTAGAGAACATAACGAAGGAATCATATCCTTAAACCTAGTTACAGCGCTTTCTGAAAGACTTCTAGTGTAATGAAACTTATTCCCCACTGCAGGGTAGTCCATCAGGGTAAATGTAAATGTTATTAAAAAATGATCAGACAGAAGGGAGTTTTCAGGGAATACTGTTAAGTCTTCTATTTCCATACCATAAGTCAGAACAAGATCTAAGATATGATTAAAGTTGTGGGTGGACTCATTTACTTTTTGAGCAAAGCCGATAGAGTCTAATAATAGATTAAATGCAGTGTTGAGGCTGTCATTCTCAGCATCTGTGTGGATATTAAAATCGCCCACTATAATTATCTTATCTGAGCTAAGCACTAAGTCAGACAAAAGGTCAGAAAATTCACAGAGAAACTCACAGTAACGACCAGGTGGACGATAGATAATAACAAATAAAACTGGTTTTTGGGACTTCCAATTTGGATGGACAAGACTAAGAGACAAGCTTTCAAATGAATTAAAGCTCTGTCTAGGTTTTTGATTAATTAATAAGCTGGAATGGAAGATTGCTGCTAATCCTCCGCCACGGCCCGTGCTACGAGCATTCTGACAGTTAGTGTGACTCGGGGGTGTTGACTCATTTAAACTAACATATTCATCCTGCTGTAACCAGGTTTCTGTTAGGCAGAATAAATCAATACGTTGATCAATTATTATATCATTTACCAACAGGGACTTAGAAGAGAGAGACCTAATGTTTAATAGACCACATTTAACTGTTTTAGTCTGTGGTGCAATTGAAGGTACTATATTATTTTTTCTTTTTGAATTTTTATGCTTAAATAGATTTTTGCTGGTTATTGGTGGTCTGGGAGCAGGCACCGTCTCTACGGGGATGGGGCAACGAGGGGATGGCAGGGGGAGAGAAGCTGCAGAGAGGTGTATAAGACCACAGCTCTGCCTCCTGGTCCCAACGCTGGACAGTCACAGTTTGGAGGATCCAAGAAAATTGGCCAGATTTCTAGAAATGAGAGCTGCTCCATCTAAAGTGGGATGGATGCCGTCTCTCTTAACAAGACCAGGTTTTCCCCAGAAGCTTTGCCAATTATCAATGAAGCCCACCTCATTTTTTGGACACCACTCAGACAGCCAGCAATTCAAGGAGAACATGCGGCTAAACATGTCACTCCCGGTCTGATTGGGGAGGGGCCCAGAGAAAACAACAGAGTCCGACATTGTTTTTGCAAAGTTACACACCGATTTAATGTTAATTTTAGTGACCTCCGATTGGCGTAACCGAGTGTCATTACTGCCGACGTGAATTACAATCTTACCAAATTTACGCTTAGCCTTAGCCAGCAATTTCAAATGTCCTTCGATGCCGCCTGCTCTGGCCCCCGGAAGACAATTGACAATGGTTGCTGGTGTCGCTAACTTCACATTTCTCAAAACAGAGTCGCCAATAACCAGAGTTTGATCCTCGGCGAGTGTATCGTCGAGTGGGGAAAAACGGTTAGAGATGTGAACGGGTTGACGGTGTACACGGGGCTTCTGTTTAGGGCTACGCTTCCTCCTCACAGTCACCCAGTCAGCCTGCTTTCCCGACTGCCCGGGATCTGCCAGGGGGGAACTAGCGGCGGCTAAGCTACCTTGGTCCGCACCGACTACAGGGGCCTGGCTAGCTGTAGAATTTTCCACGGTGCGGAGCCGAGTCTCCAATTCACCCAGCCTGGCCTCCAAAGCTACGAATAAGCTGCACTTATTACAAGTACCGTTACTGCTAAAGGAGGCCGAGGAATAACTAAACATTTCACACCCAGAGCAGAAAAGTACGGGAGAGACAGGAGAAGCCGCCATGCTAAATTGGCTAAGAGCTAGTAGCTACGCAACCTAGCGGATTCCTAAAAACACACAAAGTGAATAATGTGTAAATAATTTAAAGGTGATTCAGCAGAAGGAGTGCCCCAATCAAGGCACCAAACAGGCCATGAAGCAGCACAGGCAACGCACGACAACAGCGAATGCACGACAACGGTGCTAAAATAAAATAAAAATCAACTAAACACGCTGTGGAGCAGCACAGATAACGCACGACAACAGTGCTAAAAGAGAAAAAAAAATAAATAAAATAAAATAAAATAAAAAAAATAAAAACGAAAGCTGATGAAAGTTAGCTGATAAAAGTGCTCCGTCGCGATGTTTCGACCGTTAGAGGTCTTCCTTAGGCGTTGGAGCACAGTAAAAAAATAAAAAAAGTAAAAAGGTAAAAAAGTAAAAAAGTCTTGAAAAAGACTGTTAATTCAAGTCCAAAGCAGCAGGTAGCAGTCTCTGTGTAAACAGTCCCAACAGAGAGTCAAAATTCTGATGCCAACACGTAAACCAACACGTAAATCACACACAGAAAAGAGCGCCATATCCTGTTTGAGAGAAACCAATTTCTGTTTTGGTTTTGATACTGTCCTCCTGGTTGAAGTACCGAACACCTGCAGCTTATTTCTTGGTATGGTGTCATCCACTGGTTTTATTGTCTCAACAATGCGTTCTTTTGTGAAAGCGTCAAATTGTTGCTCTCCTGTCTGTTTCACCTTTCTAACTGCCTCAGCAGCTGAAGGTCCAGCAAGTTCCTTTGAGTGGAGAACAACCAAGTCCTTGCTTTCCTCTTCAAATGGATTTCCAAAATGTTCCATTGCACTGACCAAAGACCGTACATCTTTGATGAATGAGATCTGGGCACTTGTTGTTTGATCATGGTGAAGTGTGTTATCTGATTTTTTTTTAACTAATCTCAAATTCCTGTATGGATCGGGCTACTTCTGGTCCTGCTACCATCCATCGCAATAGTGCAGATGGGTTATCAGTGAGGCCCACAGCCCCACCATCTCCTTTGATGCAAGCATTCATCTGCTCATGAGCCTGGTCGATGGCCATGGAGGAAAACACATTATTGGTCTTCTGGACAGTGAACTTGCCTTCCCTGAATGCTTGAGCTACGCTCGGGTGTGTCCTTGGTAGTTCAGCCATGTCCCTCAGGTGAACTGGAATCCATCTTGCATAATGGGTATGATCCATTGCATGAAACCACTTGACTAGTTCTGTTAGTGCATCAAGGTACATGGAGAAACATCCCTCTCGCAATGACCGCACAAATACTAGCACGAGGAGCTCTAATTCAAGAACAATAGACCAGTACTGAAATTGTGGGATGTTTTCTGCTCTCCTGCTGCACCAAACTTCAAACGCAAGCGGCACTTGATCTGTTTGTGTTTGACAATAGTTGTCATAAGCCCAGTGCTGCAGAACATACAGACCCATTGCTGTAATTTGATGGGCTCTCCTGGTGCGAGTTACATGGGCTGCTTTAAGGAAGGAGTCAGCTTTCCCTGGAGATGAGATCTCAGCTTGCACTAGTGCTTCAACCCAACCGATTCCTTGTAACCAGTTCCCCAACATCTTCAATGCCACCATCTCAATATGCAGTCTACCAAACATAACCACCAGCTTGTCTTCACCATATTTTTCCGGCCATTTGAACTGGATTTGTTTTGCCAGGGTGTATAATGGTTGGTCAAATGTGACCGCTGGACTTTGGCCAGGATTCAGATGTTCCACAGCCTTACTTATGACATCAAGTGAATGCTTAATCATGGCCACAGTGTGAGCACTCTCCTGAAACAGTGGAAGGAGAGCAGTGGAGCATGTGGCAGGAATTCCTGGTGTCTGATGGCAGCCCAAGAGATATCCAAGGAGTCTGCAGTGCTTTTGTTTTCAATGACCTCACTTGCATTGTCCAGCCACTGGTACTCTTCCTTGGTATACTGGCTAATTTCATCTCTAGTGAGTGATTCTAGCCTGGTTTCTGGAACCTGTGAGACCTTGATATTGCTAGCAACAGGGGGAACCTCAGTGGAGTATACCGGCAAGCGGTCAGTGGTCTTGGAACATCCTCCTGCAGGTTCACTGAGTGCCAGGAGGCTTTGGTCAGTCCCTTCACCAACAAAAGATGGATGCTGGATCAAAGAGATTGCTGTGCCATGGAAAGAATCCCTAGCTGTTGTGGAACTGGGATTATGATCAATATTGTCAACTGCAGCAGTGGTAAACACATGACTGCGCAACTGTGGAGGGCACACCACTTGTTCTCTATGAAACTGCTGGCAGACTTGGTTCACCATCTGAGTTGAAACCTGAAAAACACGATACCCTCAGGCCCAGATGTGCCATTTTATCGACAAGTTCCCTTTTACGTGTGTGGGCATGCAGCATCAGTCCCACGTATAATGGAACTGGTGTCTCCTGTGCAGTACTGTGTTGGGCAAAAGCAGTTCTGTCTGGTGCCCGCTTGTGCTTAACATTGTTGAATTTTAGCAACTGAGCAATTGTAAGTGCTGCAGGAGATGTTGCTTCTTCCATCTGGTTTTTGATACTGGGTCCCTCTAGTACCATGTTAACAAGGGTAAGCAACAGCTGTGGCACAGAGTCCTCTTGGCAGTGTTCAGGAAAACCATTAAATGGTTTTGCCTCACCAAACGTGACGGCGGACTATCTGTGCAGCACGTGCAATGTGCATAGCATCTTCGTTGTTATCCTGCTCACAGGCTTTGACAAGAGCAGTGCCGATGTCATCTTCAAAGGCCATCAGGACATCTCTTCCCTTCGTGTAAGCTTGCATATCTGGTAACTCAGCAAGAAGTTTCTCTTTCAGCCGTGTAGAGTTAATTCTGCTCTCAACCTCAACTCCTAACTGTTCCATTCGTGACTTGTAGAGCTGGGAAAGTTCCACTAGTTTGAATACCGGTGCTGACCCATCATGTCTGGTCTCCTCGATGTAAAGCACCAACTCACCAAAAACAACACCAGAGGTTGATGCTGCATGTCCCTTGCTATTACCTTCAAGACCTTCCAGGTTATTAACCTTTGTGGCACGATTATAGAGACCTGCTAGGCATCTGCAGTGATACTTAGCTTCAATTGCCACCATGTCCCCCAGCACTAAATGGTCCAAATAATTCTGTGTCTTGAAGCAGGGTTGCAGCAGCACGCACCCGATTGTCTACTTGAAATGTTGCAGCCTCGTGAAGGCCTTCATTGCCAGCAGGCTGTCTGCAGAAGAAACAGATGTCTTGTGTCATTTCAGGAGTCCAACTTGGTTGGGATCTTCTGAGTTTGGATTCTGACTTGATCAGGACTTTCACTGCATGCTCGCTATTTTGCCCTTTTCAACATGGTTTCATTGTACTTCAGCCTGCATGTATGATGATATTGAGCTTTGTTCACAACCATGGCTGCTTCAATACCATGACCCTCATCCAGTCTTCCAATAGGAAATGTTGAAGGGAGCTGGCCAAGTTCATTGAACTGTATTAAATGCTCTGCAAGTGAAGTATATCCACTCCCCTTGTCTTCTTGCTTAGACTGCAAAGGATATCTCAATGCCTCTGTTGTGTGTTCTTGGCAAATAATACAGAGCTTCCAGTCAGTCTTGGCTGCGCAAGAAGATGATGGTCCTTGACCATCAAAATTCACAAGTTGTAATTTCTCTGACATTTTCTCAAAAAAAAAAAATATATATATGTTTGCAGTAAAGGCCGAGGGTTTATCCTTTTACCACTGTTTACTACCAGGGACAACAGTAACACATTTGTGTATGGGATACAACAAGGTTCGGACAAGAAAATTGCCCTACACCTAGCCTGATCGTTCATCCAATGCCATTTCATTCCTGTGCGATCTGTACACCATCCGGGTAACAATATGAAAGTCATATAAAGCCCCATTACCCTTGGCTCGGCTCTCCCACGCTGGCACATCCTGTCCATTCAGGTGCGGCTATCTAACTACATCTAAATTAATAAACAATTAAGTAGATGTGGGGCTAACATTAGATAGCATTTAGCAAACTACACTATCACTAAACTATCACCACAACTAGCACATTACAGAAAATATGGCATTATATAGATTAGAGGAGTGTATTTAGCTGGCACTGAACCCCATGCTGAGTTTCACAGCAGTGATATCACCAGTGTGCCCTGGCTGTGCTTTGACATCCACTCTATTACATTTCCATTCATTTAATGGTTCAGTTCTTGCAGATATGGGGATTTTTACTTTATTGTTCAACATTTTAATTCCAATAAAATGTATAATAGCTCTATTTACATGCCATTATACATTTTATTGTTGGCCATATGGCTGCCATTTTGAGAGAAACAGTGGTCATGTTCAGTTGTGAGGTAGAAGGATGCTTCTGGCCAATTTTAAGTTCAGAATTTGAATTCTGCATCATAAATGACACCGAGATCGTACATATCAGACCGTCATACAAGTGACGGTGGCCATCTTGAATATGAAATGACAACTTTTCAATTATCCTATAGACATTTACCAAGTACAATATATGGTAAATATGTCTAAAATATCATATTATGTCCGTCACTCATAAGAATACAGGCGTTGCTGGTGGCCATTTTGAAAAATGGCTGCCATGGGAGCCATGTTGAAAATTCATAATGCCTCCATATCCAGATCTTTTCGGTATGCCTTTGACTATATGTGTACCACATTTCATGCTTTTATCACAAACTCAACGATTGTTTTGGTTATCTGCTGCACTAAATTGTCTGCAGGCCTCTGAGACAGGATTGTCTCAAGGCACTACAGTTTTTCTCAATTGCTTTTTCCTGCTTAATGAAACTAGGATGTACGTTGTCCTCATCATTGCCTCCAAAGCACAACTGACGTGATCCCATGCAAATGCATTCATACTTTCTCAATGGGTTCAGTCAGTTTTCACACTACTTTGGGCAACATTTCACACATACAGTACGTCTTTCAAGCAGCCCAGAATTCATTGGTTTCACAATGGAAAACATTATCAAGCAAACTGTTTACAGCTGTTAGAAGGTACCTGCATTAGGTTGAATTCACAAGTGCACCTACATGACACTCCTAACCACAATCATTCAATCTGCAATCTGTCTGTATCCACCCATGAGGGGCCTGTGGAGGAAGAGGCGTGTATGAGGGGTGTAGTACACGTTTCCGATGAAATCCGGGCAACTATAGCTGACCATGTCATCAATCGTGGCTTGCCATTCAGAGAGGCTGGGCAAAAAGTTTAATTTCAATTTCAATTTAATTAGCTTGTAATGCACCAAATCACAGCAAAGCCGTCTCAAGGTGCCTTACATGAAACAACATAAAATAAAATTTAAATAAATAATTAAAAATGAATAAAAAATCAAATACATGATTAAAAACAGAAGTAAAAGAATAAAACAGATTAAAAAATAAAAACTATTCATAAGAAAGAGAATAAAAATAGGTTTTCAGTCTTGACTTAAAAATGTCCACAGACTCCGACTGCCTCGTGGTCGCAGGAAGACTGTTCCACAGGGTGGGTGCACGATGCGAAAAGGCTCTTTAGCCTGTTGACTTCTACTTCACCCTGGGAGCACAGAGAAGTCCCGCATCCTTCGACCGCAAAGCCCGGGCCAGCACGTAAAGTTCCACCAGATCAGCCAGATAAGATATGAGTAGAAGGACTGTTACCTCCACTATAAGAAGTTTTTAGAGAGAGAATAGGTACGTAAGTCAATGTTGAAGTAATGTCAACCAACACATATTGCTCTGTTGGCAAAGGACAACAGTATACAGTATTTTCAGTACTGTAGTGTTTTTTATACTGTAATTCTGTATATAATCCACAGGCTTTGACCTAGAGGTGACAGAGGACAAATCTTCAATGCTCAACAGAAGGCTGCACTAGTTAATATGGTTGTGGCCAATAATGCCATAAGACTGTGCGAAATACAAACAGCTGTCATAGTGGATCAGGCCACATTTTGAAATAATAGTTTAGGAACAATAGAATGGGTACTCAAAAGGAACCATGTTGCCATGAAACAACTTTATACCGTACCTTTCGAAAGGAATGCTGAATATGTCAAGAAGGCTACTAACAGTCCTGTCTTTTGCAGCCATTACAATCAATTTGAGTTTTTTTTTTTTTTTTTTTCTGTATGTGTAATTATATTTTTTAAATCTGTATGTAATCATGGAGCTTGACACTGAGGTTGCACACAAGTTCACCTTCATTGGGGCAGGCTTCATTCTCCAAAAGGTCAGGAGGCATGGCCAGAGGGGTGCAAACATATCAATGTGTGTTGCAATCTCCAGCCAAGGTGTCCTCTGCAACCTAACTTTGGTTGGCCCATACAACACAGAGCACCCTATCAGATACATGAATGAATTGAGTGGTAGGCTATTCCTTCCTGGTCAAGAAGAGCAGCAGAGGCCTGGCATTTATGTCATCAATGTGGCATTCCACCACTCACGTCTAATCACTGAATGGTTCACAGCACATTGTGAGATGATTGTATAATTCCTGCCAGCCTAGAGGTAGCGGTAGAGGTTCCTTTTTGAATGTGGGTAGCTAATGAAAGTCCCAAGTCTGTTTGCAGAAGGGCCTATGGCAGGTGTTTCTCACTCCTCCCCAGCACTCCTGTTGAAAGTGTCAGTTGGGAGCGCAACTAAGAATCAAAGCCAGATCCCTGGCATCTCAGTCTAATATGCAAACCACTATGCCACCACCTCCATTACACCTATTCACCCTTTCTCAATCCAATTGAGGAATTCTCCAGTGCTGGATGTGGAGAGTGCATGACCCTTATGACAGAGTGCCTTTGTTGGATGCAATGAGAGATGCTGCCCAGGACATCAGTTCTGTAGACTGTCAAGGGTGGATAAGGCATTCAAAGAGGTTTATCCCCCAGTGCATCTCAAGAGAAAATATTCAGTGTGATGTGGATGAAAATCTGTGGCCTATTCATCTGGAGAGAATGGACTGAGTATTGACTACCTATGTATTTGAAAGTTTTTGTGACAGTACTCTACTGTAGTAGAGTATTCCTTGTAGTATAGTTTCATTTGTGTTCTGTATTGAGTACAGATAGTATGTTTTATTTACTGCCAAAGAATTTGAAAATAATGGCTTCAATACATTTTGTTTGTCTTACTGTATTTCAAAGTCTCCATAATTTTGGTTTTATTGTAATTTGTACATGCACACAGGCATGGAACAGTCCATGAACAATTTTATAGGCTAATAACTGAACCTTAAAATCTGATCTCACAGAGACAGGTAGCCAATGAAGAGATGGCGGAATAGGTGTAATGTGGTCAAACTATATGCTTCATGTCAAAAGTCTGGCAGCAACATTCTGAACAATTGGAGACCCATAATGCTGGAGTGTGGTAACCCTGAAAATAGGACATCGCAATAATCCAATCTGGAAGAAACAAAACCATGGATCAGGGTCTCTGCATCAGCCATGGACAGAATGAAATGAATCCTTGCTATATTTTGTAGATGGAAGAAGTCACCTCTCATAATATCCCTAATGTGGAGGCCAAAGGATAACGCAGGATCAAAATTCACCCCAAGGTTCCAAACCCTGTCTGTATGATGTATGACACATGAACCCAGGCCAAGTGCTAGCTGGTCAAATTGATGCAGATATCTTGCTGGACCAAGAACCTTCATTTCAGTCTTATCAGAGTTTAAAAGTAGGAAGTTACTAGACATCCAGCCTCTCACTGATGCAAGGCAATCCTCTAGTGTTTTTATGGAAATAAAAAATAGAAGCAAGGATGCACCAGTTCAAAGCAGTAGCTGTATATATATATATATATATATATATATATATATATATATATTTTTTTTTTTTTTTACTTTGTAGTAAGTTAAGTAATGATTGAGTGGGAAAATGTATTACTCTGTCCACAAGTTGTGTTGTTTGAAGGAAAGATTTCTTTATGGTGTATGTTTTAAATGTCTTGATAGGGTTAGAGCCTTTTGGTATCAAAATGTCCAGTGTCTGCATGTTGAGCTAAGAGCTAACTGTTTTGAAAAAAAATCATTTCAGAGTTGACAAAAGCTGTAATCGAGAAAAACTGCAAATCTGGGGAAGAGTACAGAAACAAACCTCATTGGGACCTGCTTTGAAGGCCTCTATCATCCATAAATGGAAGACGTTTGGATCCACCAGGACTTGTCTTAGAGCTGGCTGCCTGTCTAAACTGAGCAATTGGGGGAGAAGGGCCTTCATCAGGGAGTTGACCATGAACCTGATCGTCACTCTTTCAGATCTCCAACATTCCTCTGTGGAGAGAGGAGAACCTTCCAGAAGAAGGGTGTGGATACTTATGTACGTGTGATTTCTTTCTTTTTTTTTTTTGTTAATAAATTTTCAAAAATACTTTTTGCATCAGAGATAACCACCATGTAATCAGTTTATCATCATCATTTTTTTCAGAGAGGAGGTTGAACATCTGGTGCAGTGTCAAGAAGACCAAGGAAATGGTGGTGGATTTTAGGAGAAACAAGTGCCCTCCCCCTCCACTGCACATCGTAGGAGCAGCTGTGGAAGTGGTCTCCAGCTTCAGGTACCTGGGTGTGCACATATCCAGTGACATCACCCGGGATGCCAACAGCTCCCGTTTGGTCAGGAAGGCCCACCAGCGCCTATACTTCCTCAGGAGGCTGCGGAGAGCTGGACTTGGGAGCTCCGTTCTGAGGAGCTTCTATCATTGTGCAGTGGAGAGCATCCTCTGCACCTTCATTACTGTGTGGCACGGCTGCTGAGATGGCCTCTGCAGAGGGTGGTAAAGGCTGCACAAAGGACTGTAGGGAGCAGCCTTCCCACCACAGATCTCAGATCTCAGATCTGTACTCATCACGGTGCAGGGGAAGGGCTTTCTGCATTCTTAGGGACTCTTCTCATCCCGCACACAGTCTGTTTCAGCCCCTCCCCTCAGGCAGATGGCTCAGGAGCATTCAGAGTAGAACTATCAGGCTCAGAAACAGCTTCTTCCCTGAGGCTGTCAGACTGTTGAACTCGAGCCGTGCTCCATAGAACTTACACCATCACATACGGACTGCACTAAAAACACTTTAATTGCCCATGTGCAATAATCTCCTGTGTGCAATATACATGGAATGCTGGTTTTCACTTAATTCCCAGTGCAATATTATAGTCTACTTGCTGTTCACACTTACATTTGGTATTAAACATAACTAATTTAGGCATTTATTTTATTTTAATAGTTTATATATATATATATATATATATATATATATATATATATATATATATATATATATAGTTTTTAGAAAGTTTATTAAAAATAACTGGGACCTGAGTACTAATTTTGTACTATTAACATGTAAATGTGAGTTGGCACAACAAATAAAATTCCTTGAATCCTTGAAGAACATGCAAACTCCACATGGAAGCGAACCTGGAACTTTCTTGCTTTGAGGCAACAGTACTAAATACTGAGCCACCCTGTTGCCCTGTTATGTAACTATTATTTAACCCAATACACTGCAGTCCCACTTCACTCACTCATTTATTTATTTATTTATTTATTTTTAACAGCAGAGGTAGTGAATCAAGTGGAAAGTCTCTAAATATTCTCTAAATATGAGTGATATTCACACTATGTAAATAACTGCCACAACCATGTATATAACTGTCCCAATATTATTTTATTCTATTTCTATTCTATTTCTTACACACTATATATTGTTTTTGTGTCTTATGCTCCTAATTTGAGAACAAAGAGCTGCTCAACTGCCTTTCATTGTCTAATGATAATATCTATCTATACTCAACAAAAATATAAACGCAACACTTTTGGTTTTGCTCCCATTTTGTATGAGATGAACTCAAAGATCTAAAACTTTTTCCACATACACAATATCACCATTTCCCTCAAATGTTGTTCACAAACCAGTCTAAATCTGTGATAGTGAGCACCTCTCCTTTGCTGAGATAATCCATCCCACCTCACAGGTGTGCCATATCAAGATGCTGATTAGATACCATGATTAGTGCACAGGTGTGCCTTAGACTGCCCACAATAAAAGGCCACTCTGAAAGGTGCAGTTTTATTTTAATGGGGGGGGGGGGGGGATACCAGTCAGTATCTGGTGTGACCACCATTTGCCTCATGCAGTGCAACACATCTCCTTCGCATAGAGTTGATCAGGTTGTCAATTGTGGCCTGTGGAATGTTGGTCCACTCCTCTTCAATGGCTGTGCGAAGTTGCGACGACGAACTGGAGTCAGGTCGAGACCCCGATGAGGACGACGAGCATGCAGATGAGCTTCCCTGAGACGTTTCTGACAGTTTGTGCAGAAATTCTTTGGTTATCCAAACCGATTGTTCCAGCAGCTATCCGAGTGGCTGGTCTCAGACGATCTTGGAGGTGAACATGCTGGATGTGGAGGTCCTGGGCTGGTGTGGTTACACGTGGTCTGCGGTTGTGAGGCTGGTTGGATGTACTGCCAAATTCTCTGAAACGCCTTTGGAGACGGCTTATGGTAGAGAAATGAACATTCAATACACGAGCAACAGCTCTGGTTGACATTCCTGCTGTCAGCATGCCAATTGCACACTCCCTCAAATCTTGCGACATCTGTGGCATTGTGCTGTGTGATAAAACTGCACTTTTCAGAGTGGCCTTTTATTGTGGACAGTCTAAGGCACACCTGTGCACTAATCATGGTGTCTAATCAGCATCTTGGTATGGCACACCTGTGAGGTGGGATGGATTATCTCAGCAAAGGAGAAGTGCTCACTATCACAGATTTAGACTGGTTTGTGAACAATATTTGAGGGAAATGGTGATATTGTGTATGTGGAAAAAGTTTTAGATCTTTGAGTTCATCTCATACAAAATGGGAGCAAAACCAAAAGTGTTGCGTTTATATTTTTGTTGAGTCTATCTATCTATCTATCTATCTATCTATCTATCTATCTATCTATCTATCTATCTATCTATCTATCTATCTATCTATCTATCTATCTATCTATATTTCTTTCAAAACAGTTGCTGTCATAATGATGTCCTATTTAGTACATCATGTAATATTTTCTTTTTGATATGGATTCTGGAACAATGTCCTCCAAAATAGGTGTTGCAAAAGTTTAGAAACTTTCCAGATGAGCACTTTTATTTTGTCATCACTAATTTGTGGTGGAGACACAAAGGTTTGGCATCATCCCCAGCCACATGAATTCATTTTTCAGTAGTTGTTATACTTTCCTGTAGTGTTGTACATTTTGTCCTACATTTGCCCACATAGTAGACATCAGGTTTCTTCCCATAGATGCTAGCTTAACTTGTATGCTCACATGATGATGGGCACTGGTGGGTGGAGAGCAACTATGTCCACACAACGCCACAACGTGCCCAATGTTTAACAGCTGGCAGGCAAACGACATGGAACTTCAACCACTGCTGTTCCTAATTTTCCACACCCCAGCATCCACAAACCATCTAGCAGGTGGAATACACAGTCAAGTCAAATCTGGGAGCCTACACCACAAATCCATACTAGGTCCTACATGGCAGCCACCCAGCCAGCTGAACGATTCATTCCCAATTTGAAAAACTGACCAACTCTCTGCTGCTGCCATGGTAAACGTGTGTATTCCCATGGGAGTCCTTAACACTGAGGCACCCCATGCTGAAAGTCACTTCACAACAATGCAAGTGATGCCCTTTATCTGAGTCTCCTGAAGTAATCACGAACTTTGCACAAAGGGTTTGTTGACACTACCAGCTCAAATTATATTTAAAGCATATCTGATTGACTGTTCACATATTACAGTATATAGAAAACAAACAGATCTGATTTCTGTGTTAATGTTGCAGTCTTCATATGCCATCTAATCCACATTGGTTACTATAGAAAGTAATGCGAATTCAGTAGAGAAATTATCATTTTCACACCCTCTGAAACCGGGTAACAGACCAACTGCAGCGTCATTTTTTCAGGCATGCAGTGAAAAATGCATATTTTATATATATATATATATATATATATATATATATATATATATATATATATATATATATATATATATAAACTGATCTTTAGATGTATGAATCGATCTGTCGTAATTAAAATGAGAATCGATTTAAAACTGGCGAATCAATCTTTTCATCCCAGTACTAGTCTGAACAAGGCCAAAGTCATTCCAGCTGTTCTCAATGATCCTCTGAAGAGACCTTGACCTGGCTACAAACTATTAAATTGACAAAGTAAAGTTTCTTTATACTTTTATCTGGTGTATCAAAGATTACCACTGTCTCATCACTTCATCCTCATGATGTGCCCTTTAAAAATGAGTTACTTCTTACACAAGCTTTCTTGGATTGACAAACCATCTAACCACCCAAGCATCTATTTTTTTTTTCACCTGTACAAGGTTACCAGTGTCAAAACATATAAACATTAGAATACTAGATTTGTGGTTCATAAAATAATATGAAATAACAAAACAAAACAAAAAAACAAAGTGTTTTGTGCCAAGAAGCCAATGTCAGTGGGCCTTCGCCCCCCATTCCTCAAACACCTCAAACACCAATATGTTATCGTGCTCCATTTCCTCCGGCTGAATGAAGATGCTATATCACTCTAGATGGCGCGCATTGTACGTAGACATATTGATATGCGTCCAGTGTGGCATATGTAATGAGAAGGGATGACTGCATGTGCACCTGCCACATACGCTGGCCAAGTCAGCGGGATGAGAGACAAAGATGAAGAGAGGATGGAGCAGCCATCGCTGCGTGGCTGATTCACAAGTTATGGCCGTTTTCTCCTTCATCCCACTGTCATTGAAAGGAGATGAGATGGGGTCGATTGCTTTAGACATCAAACATCATGCAGCCGATCCGTCAGTGCAATCACTTTCAGCGCGGCCTCTTATGTAGAGAGCTTTCTGGATGTATTCACTATGATGGAAAGATAAGGGGAAAACACAGCCTTCTTTAGAGTCCACCCTCTTCTTCAGCCTCTAACCTCTATTGTTTCTCCAATCCACAGTCGACTGATGCTCACTGGGATGTAATGCCACTATTTTTCCCAACCACCCTCCCTCCTCCCTTTGCTTTTCTTCCTGTTTTTCCTCTCTCCTCTTTTCTTTATCTCTAACTTGTGAATGGCAGCCAATCAGGGGCAGAGTCGCCTCAGCTCCAGCCTCAGTGACATCCATTGCCAGAAGTGATGCACTGCTAGAGAAAGAGACACAGGAGGAGGGGAGGGGGCAGAGAGGAGAGAGAGAAAGAGAGAGAGAGAGAGAGAGAGACAGAAGAGATGGTCAAAAGAAAGAAAGTGTAGAGGAGGAAAGGGAAAGAGAAGCCAGAGAGAGAGGTGGAGAAATAGAGCAAGGGAGGGCAGGGAGAAGGAGAGAAGCGAACAAGAGAATCAGGCAGGAGATGCTCCTCTCTCTCTCTCTCTCTCTCTCTCTCTCTCTCTGTTCCATGCACGTTCACACCAGCTGTGCTGTTGTCAGTCTTGGAATGTAAGCACCGCTGTGAGGAGTCATATTCGCCACTGCTAAGGAATAGGGACACAGATGGATGCAAAGCTGTGAGAAATCAAAAGGTAAGGGGCTTCTTTTTTGTGTTTTCCACATGAACATTTCAGGGCATATTTATATTTTGTCTGCCTGCAGACTCCAGGAGATGATCTCCTCTTTGCACTGCAGCATCAGCATCAGCAGCAATAGAGTATGCCACAAAAAGAAGAGTTGGAACTTCAAAGATGTTGAAGAATGAGCTGCCCAAAGAGATTGCATGGCTTGTTCTTCCATACACTGTGAATGTGTGTGTTATAGCTATATAAGCAGTGCTTGAATGTGATTTTGTAAAAAAAAAAAAAAGAAAAAAATGCTATTCTCAATCCTTTGAAGTTTTAGCACACTGATGATGCTTGTTAACTAAATCAGAATCTGGCAACAGTTCATTTTGAACTCTTCAGTCCATGTTTCCAAATGTTCAGCTCATCATAACAGAAGCAATTTGTAACTTCAACTTGCTTGGGACAAACTTGTGCTTTTGAAAATCAGGTTAACTCTGCAACTGACTGTCATCCTGCATAATCTGTGCACAGGCGTACATGCACATTCTTATCTGTAGTCAAGACTGGTTTTGCGTGGATGCACCTGTCTGAGTGTCCATGCCATGTGTGTGTGTGTGTGTGTGTTGTGATGTTTCATGAGCAGATCTGATGGAGAGCCGCTGTACCATACATATCTGCAAAAAGCACACAGAGCCATTCGGCAATAGCGGTGCAATGTGCGTATGTGAATACCCCCCCACCCCCCGCCGCCCCCACACCCTCACAGTACAAACTTAATCTGCCCTCCTCTCTCCTGTGCGACCCCACTTTCTCCCCATTTGCGCAGCACTTTGGCTGTGTTGCCAGTTCTACACATCACACAGCTTTATAGTCTTCAAAGTGATATATGAAAGCGAGACGGCGTGCACCGGGTCAGCGGTGTAATGCCATTATTGTTTGGTGCAAATTAGCCGCTAACACGCCTCCTGAGTTATTGCAGGATATTGAGTGACCTTTCGGTGTTAAATGAGCAGATGAAATATGCTCACCTGCAGATGCTCTTATGAGGTGGTTTTCAAGGATCATGCATTATTATTTTTTTTTTATTTGAAAAATGAAATAATAAAGAAAATCAACACTTATTCAATTCTAATTTCACAGATCTCACTTGAAATAACTTTTCTCCAAATGATCTTTACATCACAGCATATTTTTTGTGCCACATGATTCATTTTGAGTTGATTAAAACCAAGCGACCCGACTGCAGGCCCATTGCTTCTTTTGTAACAGCAGCCTACATTTCTAACATTTTCAACATCAACATGCCCTATGTGAAGAAAGCAGGCCCTCGCACTGTTTTTGGACCCTCTTTTCATCAAGGAAGTGTGCAATGTAACACCAGAATCGCTTAGAGGATTTGAAAACATGAGTAAAGGTTGCTGAGGTTTGTCAAAGACTGCAGCCAGTGCACACAGACTTGGGAAGGTCTTGGGCTCCACCAAGTGGAAGTCTGATCGGTGCATCAAGCTGGATTTATGCTCAGACTGTGTTGGTCTATCAATTCTCTGTAAGCAATCACCACAGCTACTCAAACTGCCACTCTCATCACACCTTTTTTTTTTTCCTCTCAGCATCTCTGTGCTTTGCATCGACCTTCTTGCAAACTGTTACAGGTGCAATCAGATTCCAAGTTTTGTCATGGCACCTGATTGATGACCTTCTAACCTTGCATTGCCCTTCATGCTCATCTTTGTACATCTCTCTCGCGCATGTCATGGTGTAGATTGTTTGATTTTGCAGCAGCAGCTGATGTTTATGTAGGCGTAAGCTTTGGCTGGTAGATAATTATTTTGCGCTCTCACCCTTATATAACGCTTATTCCAAACGTTTGAGTGTCTGTGCATACAGACTAATCAATAACAGCGGAGAGATCATTTCATGGGGAGACGGTGATGCTCCGTTATTAAAAACAAATGTTGAATTAATCATATTTAATGTTGCACCCAAATGATACCACAGCTTTGTGTGTGTATGTGAAATTTTGCAAAGAAAGTGCTATATTTACAATAAGTATGCAAATAAAACCAGCCACATAAAGAGATCTTTAATTTAAATTTGCATTTTTTTCTTATATATCAACAATTATTTATCCATTACATCTGTAAATCAACAAAGAGAGGTGGAGGTTATGTTATTGCTCCTGTTTGTGGGAAAAATGAAAATGAGGGGATAAAGTAATTGTTGATTTAAAAAAAAATATCATGTGAAGACGGCCGTAGATTCAGTTTTAGTGATGTTCCAAAGTTTTTTTTATCCTGTTTTCTCTCCTAACTCCCTTCACAAATTTGCTTTATGACATCATGAACATCTGTATCAGTCGGTAGATGTAAAAGCAACGCTGATTATAATTACTGCATTGATGGTGGTGTGCACTTAGTCTCAGAGTGGCATATGTATAATACAGTTTTTTTATTGTTGTTTTTCAAATTCCTGCTCAGATTTTTAATAATCTGCATTAATAATAACAGATTAATAATAATAAGCATGTAATAAACAAGTTCTACCTTAGAAGTGGAATGTATTATAGAAGGCATACCTTAGTGAATTTTTATGTAACTGCATTTTCATGTATACATAATATTTGTAATTTAAATTCCAAGTCACTCATGAGGTTACACTTTATGGTGAAATACAACAAAAACAATGATAAACCCAAGTTAAAAAAAAAAAAATCTGTCACATATTACACATTACAAATACATAAATGTATATGTGTAAGTTAATTGCATTTTAAAGAGATGTTTTCAACTGCCTCCTGGCATATTTTGTTTAACGTCAGAAAAATGTGAAATATTTTCTGCCTCATTTGATCTTTTAAAAGCAAAGTTGTAAAAAAAATGTTAATGACTGCAATATAAACAGGTACCCATTCTTTCAAACATTCATTCATTCATGAGTACTGGCCCTGGTTCACCTTTAAAAATAATTACCTCCGTCAAGGAGGTTATGTTTTCAGTCGCGTCTGTCTGTGTGTTGGTTGGTTGGTTGGTTGGTTGATTGGTTGGTTAACAGGCTTACTCAAAAAAATTCTCAACGGATTTCAATGAAATTTTTACCAGGGGTGTATCTTGGCCTAACGTAGAAGTCATTACATTTTGATAATGATCTGGAACACGATCCAGATCCAGTAATTTTCTTAAGGATTCTTTATCATTGCAGGATAGGGCCAATTTCAACATTTCTGCATCTAACTTCATGAAGACGGGTCACAAAGGCTGAACAAAAATTAAGTTACGACACAACAATAATTTATTTAGCATTTGTTTCTCCTCATTGAATTAACTTATTAGAAAAAAAAAACTTGTGTAGTTCATGCAGTTTCTCTTTATAAATACATTTACAGAAGAACTAAGGGTTAACCACTGAATCTGAAGCATGACGGTAGATGCGTGAAACGACGCGAAATAAGTCTCTTTGCCAAAGGGTATTTCATGTGACATCAGTAACCCTATGGCCTTGGCGGAGGTTTATGCTCTCCGAGTGCTTCTAGTTCCTCTCTTTTTTTAAGAAAATGCTGTATTTAATTTTAAGTGCCTGTGATTGTGTTACCAGATATTCACCATGTGCAACCCCATTTTTATTGGAGTTTTGTCACTCATTAAATGAGACTGATTTAATAAAAGAAAAACATTTTACATTTGAAATAAGATTGTTGGAACATTACATTTGTACCTACTGATGAAGAAAGTGTCTATTGCTTTTAAACTTTTGCACAGTATTATAGTGTCTTTAATGTCTTAAACACACACACACACACACACACACACACACATATATATATTTATATTTATTTATTTACACACAATACATGCTGTGCATACTTCTCACACAACTGTAGCGCTTGCAGTTATTGTCCGACTGTCAAACAATCCATGTCCATGATGCCTTGTTGCACTGTTCAGTTCAGCTTGTGTGGGGGTGAGCGTGCATGCTCAGTTTTGACATGCAAGTGCATACAACTTCACACAGATGGATGTTTGAAGCAGTAGTTCTCAAGCAAACATATCCTGACAAACAAGCTTGTGTACGTCTGATCAAACATGCGCTTATTCATCAAAACAAGAATGTATAATTTTGCAGATTAAAGCGAGCAACAGCAAAGGCCTTGCCGAAATGCATTTTATCCAAGAGCCTTACTTCAAGAAAACACTTTAAAAGCATGTTTAACAATTTAATCCCTTCACAGCAACATTTTTTTTCATGCCAGGATCTATACACTGCCTACAACCAAATCAAATAAACAAGGCTTTTTTTTTTTTTTTTTTTTTTTAATTAGCCCCACTATTTAATATGATAAAATTGTTGAGATAATTCACCTGGAGTCTATAGCATTTGGCTTGCATTCAGCTAGTTCACTCATTATTTAATGGAGTGTTTGGAAGAATTCAGAAAACACACACACACTTAAAGCTTAATAGGCCCAACACATCAAAGATTAATATCCAGAATGCTATTAAAACTCAAGGACATGCTGGAATGAGAATTAGAAAATCCAATCATGAGCATCAGAGAAGATTAATTGTAAGGCGGCTTTTCCTCGTTTCGTGAATGGACGTGTCATACTTGTGCCACTCCACTGGCGTGCATGAAAAGGAACATAAAAGTTGCACCACTGATCAGTAACCTGCCCACTATACACTTTCCCTTCGTCTTTTCTCTCATGCCATTCATCTTGAGAAAAAAATATTTAAAGGAAATGTTTTGTGCAGCCCTGAAAAAAAACTCTTTGCTGTGTTGAGGGCTGTTGGGTTAAAATTTCCAATTTCTCCCGGGTTGACAGGAGCGACTCAGAAACTGACAGGAAACATACTTCAATTTTAGATGTTGTATTGAACAGATGACTTCACTAAACAGCTCATGTCTACCTCAGCGTGCAAGCTGACCACACACACACACACTCTGCCCCTCTCTGCACCCTGCACTCCAGCCCCGCCCCCAGATGGGTGGGCAATTTCCCTTCATTGTGGATCAGTAAATTTAGGGAATAACCCTATCGTGTCTGATGATTTACGGACATTGTGCGGAGGACAGGAATGGTATTGGACAGGAATGACATCTTGTCAGAACTCTGGTCAGGGCATGGAGTAAATACATTCAAATGTGAAATGGTCGAATATTTTGCCACCGTTACCCCAATATTATACGGTCTGAAATCTCACACAATTAACCAATCAAATTTGCAGAAAAAATGTAATTGTATTAGAATAAAGATGTTGCATTTTGACCTTTATCTGCAGTGAGTGCACACGTTGTATTATATGGCATGTCTAAAAGTAACACTGTGTTCTGTCCGTGTAGCGTGATAAGCAGAAGGACAGTGTGCATCATGGCATACAACATAGAGTTATTATTAGTACTATCACTATCTGTGTAAGAAGAAGTTATGATTAGTATTATATAAACTTAGCAAAGTAGCAAATTAGCCATGAGACATACTGCTCCAACAAGGCGGAGATTACGAACCCTGCGACTGTCAACCAAGCTCCAATCTCCAGTGATGAAACATTAAGCCAAAAGAGAAGTGTCAGGACTTCTGCGTCCTTGAGGTTAACTTCAAAAGTGAGTCATCCCTCTTAGACCCCTATGTTAAAATTCCAAACTTTACTATTGATGTAAAAATGTGGACAACCTGGTCTACAAAAACAATTTTGGTCTCAATAGCTATTTCTCCATTCATGGCAATTTAACAGGTGGGGAATGTGTATACAACTCATTAGTTGAGGCTATTTTACGCCTTAAAGCTATGAATAAATATAGGTGTAGTTGTTTTAAGTGGCAGATGCAGGCTGGTGAAATTAGACCAGTGCCCAGCTGTAAAATGCTGCTAACACGCACAGTGGTTGCTAGCTATTGCCTATTCGGTTTAGCTTTGGTAACTCCAAAATGGGTTATGTTCAGGCTTCATTTTTCCTACCCAAGTAACATTGGCCTTGTCTATGCTTCACCTCTTTACTCATTTCTGGGTTAGCAGCGAGTTCAGTGCAGTTTTGCACTGCCAAGATGATGTCATCCTGAGTCACACCATTTGAGCTTCAAAACGGCACTACAGAAAACCTATTGGTGACATAATGGGGGGTTTGTCCAATAAATATAGAGTATAGTATATGATGTTGGATACATGGTTATTTTAGAGATGTGGGAATGGACCAGTTGCCTGCCTGAGTGGTTGCCATCCAGGACCCAAAGCAATTCTGTAGTGTTGTGAATATGACAAAGTGCATGCTCCCAGATGTCACTTGACTATCATGTCAACAGAATATGATGGGCTAAAGATTTGAGGACATTAGCACCACAAAAACTTTCAAGACTTTGCCAATTTCAGCAAAATTCCAACAATATCTGGAAAGGCTTACACTCAGGTCTCTCTCAGATTTGGTGAAGAGCTATTAATGTGTGACACATGCTCCATGTTGACCACAAATTAGTGTATTAGATACCTAAAAAAGTAAGCATTGGGTTTCGACAATTTTCATACATTGCATACTCTAAATTGAATTTAAGAATTATAATAATTTTGCTGAAGCCTACACTCATGTTTGAATTAAGCAGAGTTGAATCTTGTTCTGAAACAATTTACTTAAGAGCAGTAGAGACTGTCTGACTTCACTGTAGCCATAGGCAATAAAGATTTTATGCAAGTGTTTAAGGACCTGGTGTCAGGAGGCATGGAGCCACGGCTTAGAGAATGGATGGACACAATTGCAGAACCACAGACAGTAGTGTTGGATTAATCAAAAGGCTTTATCTGGTAAATGGGCAGAGGTTTGGTGCATAGAAAAGCAGTTGGTGAGGCAGAGGCAACAGGCAGGTGTTAGGCAGAGGCGTGGTCAATAAACAAGCACAGTTCAAAAACACAGAGTGACAGAGTACGATGGGCGAAATCCAAAAAACAAAGTAAGGCCAAAACACAACAGGACTATGACCAAAGGTTGGAATGAAGACACGAGTACAACAAACTGGCAGTGAGAAACAAGACACATAAGGCTTAAATATACAGAGGGTATTCAGGGTGTGATGTAAAACAGGTGCAGGGAACGTTCAGGAAGAGGGTGTGGTCGGATGGAGACAAGGGAAGACAAGATAGTAGAGTGACAAAACCGGAGCGGAGTCAAAAAGAATAAGTGATAGTAACCCAACCCAAAACCAACAGTGAAAAAGAGATAAAATACCTAAAACAAAGATGAACAAAATGCAGAGGCCAAATAACATCACAACATGAAAATAGCAACGGATCAAACAAGGAAACAAATGAAAGAACTGAAAAATGATCAACAAGAAAATAAAAGGCAGAGACTAAACTAGAACATTACTCACCACGTCACTCAAGCACAACAAAGAGATAATACAACCAGTGACTAAGGAACAATAAACAGGAAATCAAAAACCAGGGCAACACAGTAGATCAAAGCAAACAAGGACAATGGACAAAACCATAACATAAGCCCAGACAGTGGGCAGATATGACACCTGGTTCCAATACTGTGAAGTAAACATTCATACGAGGTCTGTCAATAAAGTAACGGTACTTTTTATTTTTTTCAAAAACTATATGGATTTCATTCATATGTTTTTCCATCAGACATGCTTGAACCCTCGTGCGCATGCGTGAGTTTTTCCACGCCTGTCGGTTACATCATTCGCCTGTGAGCACGCCTTGGGAAGGAGTGGTCCCGCCCCCTTGTCGGATTTTCATTGTCTGGAAATGGCGGAATGAAAAGGACAATTTTCCATCAGAATTTTTTCAGAAGCTGTTAGAGACAGGCAGCTGAAAACCATTCGAAAAATGTATCTGGCTTTTGGTGAAAATTTTACGGGCTTCACAGAGAATAAGGACTGTTACTACAGCTTTAAGGACCCCTTTAAGGACGCTCGGCATGCCGCGCTCCGAGCTGCGATGACGCGGCACAAGCCACTCGACCATTTCTAAACAGATGGCTCTGTGGATACGAGACTGTCATGTGCTCTTTCTCTGGTTATCACAAGAGCTGGACATCAGCCATTTTCCGGCAGATTTCACTTTTAACAAGAGATTTTGTCATGGAAAGCCACGCGGAGGCTTCGCGCATAAAGACAGATTCGCTTTGGAAGCGAGACAAAGGAACACCTCCGTTTCGGCGTGTCAGAGGACAAGTTTGGACATGTCCAGTTCTCCACAATTTCTCTGATACTTACTGGACTGGTAAGTATTGAAAGCCGAGATAGGCATGTCCAAACTTGTCCTCTGACACGCCGAAACGGAGGTGTTCCTTTGTCTCGCTTCCAAAGTGAATCGGTCTTTACGCGTGAAGCCTCCACGCGGCTTTCCATGACAAAATCTCTTGTTAAAAGTGAAATCTGCCGGAAAATGGCTGATGTCCAGCTCTTGTGATAACCAGAGAAAGTGCACACGACGGTCTCGTATCCACAGCGCCATCCCTTTAGAAATGGTCCGGTGGCTTGTGCCGCTTCGTCGCAGCTCGGAGCGCGGCGCGCCGAGCATCCTTAAAGGGGTCCTTAAAGCTGTAGTAACAGTCCTTATTCTCTGTGAAGCCCATAAAAGTTTCACCGAAAGCCAGATACATTTTTCGAATGGTTTCCAGCTGCCTGTCTCTAACAGCTTCTAAAAAAATTCTGATGGAAAAAAAGTCCTTTTCATTCCGCCATTTCCAGACAATGAAAATCCAACGAGGGGGCGGGACTACTCCTTCCCAAGGCGTGCTCACAGGCGAATGACGTAATCGACAGGCGTGGAAAAACTCACGCATGCGCACGAGGGTTCAAGCATGTCTGATGGAAAAACGAAATCCATATATTTTTTGAAAAAAATAAAAAGGACCGTTACTTTATTGACAGACCTTGTACAGAGGTGATGGTAATATTGTAGATTTGCTGTATTGAAATTAACATGGTTACAAACATTCAACAGGACTTGTTGGTCTTGTACGATGTGTGTGCTTGCCAAGTCTGTACTGCTTGCTTTATGATTTCATAAGCAAAATTAGCTAATGTTCTTTACAAAGTATTGCAATGATTTCCATTTGGCACTCTGTCAGTGGAACCACCTTACTAATTTGTTCATAGATGGCACACGGATCATTGTTCATTTCAATGCCTCCATTAACATTAAAGTCCTTATTTAAGAGGTCTGAACAAAAGCTGGAATTTTGCTAAAGTAGTGTGTTACACAGTGTTCCCTGAGCTACATGCTGAATGGTTATCAGGACAATGTTAACCTTTACAGAGACACCATACTAAATAGGATCTGTTAGAAAGACATGCAAGATTTATTAGGATTAACTTCCAGTAGTCCATAAATTATGCATGCATACCCAAATTACCAATCAGGACCATTCCTGGTGGAAGGACGTTATTGCTGAGAAAATTCTGATGTGCCAGTAAAACAAAATACCTTTTAAATAAACAATGTCAGAAAGTCACCTTTGGCTAAAAGATACTTTTACAAATTTATTGATTGTACACCTTTTTCAGCAAGATAATATTGGTCAACATATATTCTAAAAGTAGAAATTAAAGTTTGTAGCCAAAAATAACCCACAGACATGGAGATTGAGTAAAAGGTCCTCAGTAACACTTTACTGGAAGGTATCATCATAATAGTGACATGACACTGTCATAGCTGTTACATGACACAGTCATGAATGTGTCAAAAACATTTTGCCAATGTCATAAATCTTTATGACTGCTGTCATCAAGTGTCATTCGGTTTTTGTAATGACAAGTTGGCATATGACTGAAGACCAAAACGACCAAAGACAACTTCTGGTTATGTCTCTTTGATTACTATCAAGTTGTCATATTCAAAACAACCCAAAAAATATCAACTTGTCATTACAAAACCAAATGACACTTAATGACAGCAGTCATAAACATTTATGGCATTGACGTAATGTTTATGACACGTTCACAACTGTGTCATGTAACACTTATGACAGTGTTACTGTATGTCACTATTATGACAATACCTTCAAGTAAAGTGTTACCAAGATCTCTAGTAAATGATCTGTTTCGCTGTTTTATGACAGTCTTCTTATAGCTGGGATGTTTTGTTAATGAAACTCCCTCAATTAGCAGCTATTTATGAATATCGCTCCAGCCCCCTATCCCCAAATCACTTTGTGTATTCACCAAGAGTACAATGGGAGCTGCAATGAATAAATACAATGGGACTTGATTCATACAGTCACATAATGCATTTTGATTCCGGCATGTTGATTAATAAAAGTAACTGTATTATGGTGTGTAATTATAAGCAATGTTTTCTTGAATGTGGTTTAGATTTATTCATTTAATTTTAACTTTGTATGTTAAAAATAACTTTGTGCATTCACTGGTTGCCATTAGATTTGCATAGATTTATTGTAACAATATAATAAAGGTGTGAATGGTGGACCACAAAACAATTTGGAGATGAAGTGCAGGTTCATTCATTTGTGTTTCTCATGAAAATAATCCAATTATGCCTGATGCTGGAATGATTCGCGATTCAATGGCAACTTTTAAGATCTCCTTCACTTATAGAATGGACATTAGGCACATAGTTAGGCACGACCTCAGTAAAAACACAAATTAAATGAAAATGCAAATTGACACTGGGCTTTTATCTACACAAATGTGGCTCACAATGAAGTATGGGTGACTGAATGTTATTAAGTCTTTTACTCTTTACAGCTTAAAAATATGAGTTTTAAAGTGTTGTGAAGACCAGTGTAACAGTGTTTCTTATTTTCACAGGGATCTCAAGAGAGGAAAACAATGCCTGTTCTGATAACACTGCCTTCAAGTGTTCATCCCATCAGAAGTTCCTTACCATAATTCTCAAGTCATCTAGGACATTCCCACAGCTGATCGAATACCATGATAACCAATCAGGTTGTGCTGCTGCTACTGATTTCCATCCTATGGCCCACAACTGCCCTGCCTTTCACAGCCAGGAATATCGGGAATCTGTTTGGCTTGTCAGACAGTGATGGGAGGATTCTTCAGCGCTCCAAACGAGGATGGATGTGGAATCAATTCTTTCTGCTTGAGGAGTATGTAGGAAATGACCATCAATATGTTGGGAAGGTAAGGTGTCTGAGACCACTGTCTCCGGAATAATTATAGACAGCTTAGCTCATTGAAGTAGTGTTTGATGGAACTGGCTAAAGATGAATGATCTGACAGGCTAAGTTAAGTGAAGGGACTGGCACCATTTGCATCAGGTTTTTCGGACTTTGTTTTATTGAAACAAATTTGTCTCCATGGGGACTGTATTTTAGCAAATACTATTATGCAGATGCATACTTTTACAGATGAGGACACAAACCACTTTCTCATCGAGAACAAAGCTAATGCACATTCTGTTAGCTTCACACTGATTTAGCTTTACATTGAATTATTATAAGATTCACCTTTCTACTGGCTTATATTTATATATATATATATATATATATATATATATATATATATATATATATATATATATATATATATATATATATATATATATATATATATAAACATTTGTTTAGTTTTGTTTAGTTAGATTTATATTCTCTTTGGTTAGCTTCATATTTATAGCAAGCACTAAATTTGATAGTGTCATTTAAGGCCTTCCTGGAAGTCAAAAACATTGTAGTTCCTTGACTGGCAACTTGTGGCTGGCTCCAAAATACAGCACTTCCCCACAGGACTCAGTGATAAAATGTCCAAGCTTACAGTGGAAATAAATGTGTTTACCGTGTGATACAAAAAAAACCCCAAAACAAAACAAAACAAAAAACAATCAGTCTCTATAGACAGTTTTCTGGATGGGAATGACTTTTTTCTAACCTCTTAGTTTAAGATGTTTTAAGCCATAAAGTTCTGTATCATTGTGGGCGTGGTTGATTTGAGTGACATTTGGTGAGCCAAATGACTCTGCCTCTCTTACCATCTGACCATAACTCAGAGTTCACTGGATGCGCCTACTAGCTGTTGTGGAGGCTGTGTTTGTTTTGTTTTGAGTGTTTTATTACAAAAAATCTGGAATAATATGGTTTGTTGTGTGGTGAAACAGCTTAATGGCTTATCTGAGACATTTCTGCTGCAATATTAGCTCTGAGTGAAATTCTCATCAAATTTAATGTTTTATTATATGGCTGCAACACTACGTGCACTCTGATCGGTCCGTTATGGGAAAATATCCGACCGGTTTCCATAACAGTCCGTCCGAAACGTGTATTTTCTTTACAAACCAGAAGCTGAGATGAGACGCTGCAGAGTTCTGAAGTGATCAGAGGAGGTGAAGTCATTCTTTTTTCTTTTTTTTTTTTTTTGGAGATTAACTTTGCACTCGCTGCTGAAGTGAACAGCTTCACTTCCGCTCTGACTATGAACTCTGTCTACAAGCCGTGAGTAGCTTTCAAATTTGGCACTCGCATGTTTATATATAATAGCCATATAATAAATTAATTATTAACCTCACTTGCTCGGTCTGTATGGGAATATCAGACTTTGGTGTTTTTCACACGAACCACGCTACCGCTCGGCCCGTACTTACACATCTGTCTGATATTTACCAGTACAAACCTCACAGTTGGTTAATAATCCTTTGGTATGTTCAAGGTGTTTGCATTTTTAGCAGCTGCTGGTAGCTTCATTTGTTAGGTTCACTTAATGCATGATTACTGAGAAAATAAGTGGCTCCTAACATTTAATGTCCACGCCATAGTAAACTGTAAGGACAGCCATGAAGCAGTCCCCAAAAAACAAAGGCTACCCTGTTAGCTGGTTTGGACTTGAAGAGAGGTGCGTGATCAGGCTTGATGTGTCACACACTGTCCCCTATGCTCCATTTATGCATTAATGACTACATTGGGAAGCTGCGCACGAGGGCTTCATATCGGCTGTTCTAGGTCTCTATAGAAAACTTATGGGTGATGTCATGCAGGCTTTGTCCAGTATATATGCAGTCTATGGTCTATAGTCAGGTCCATAAGTATTTTGACACTAGCTGGGTTTCCATTACAGATTTGCTCAAAAGTTATGTGATTTTTCAGAATGTTGACAAAGCACAATAGCAAAACAGCAGTGTTTCCATTAACTGAAAGTATGTGACTGCTAGTTTCTACATTTTCATAACAACTGTTAGGCTCTTGGAAGAAATGTGAATCCAAGAGTCTTGGTGAGGGAACAGTAAGTCCCACTAAATTTTGACATTGTTGTTGTTTTTTTTTTTTTGTTTTTTTATAATTTGGACTAATATTGTCATAATGTCATCTTTTACGCTCCCCATCCATTTGTCTGTCCACAATTATTGCTTTCTGTATTTAAAAATGTAATGTGATGCTTTATTTAAGTCATGTGACCTGTAAAAGCAGAAAAAAGTGTTTACATTTGCATTTTTTTATTTAAGGATTTTTTTTTCAAATCACCTGAAAAACCACATCATGGGAGTGTAAAATAATAATAAAAAAATCCTTACTTTATTAAAAAAAATGTGATATCTGAGGTTATTTTAAGGTTACCAAGGCTGTTAAATGTTTGCATATGTACACCACCACACTTGATTTATAAACTATTAAAACTGTTGTGGAAAAGGGCCAAGGATTCACTTAATCAGTCAAATCACCTGGTGGAGTGGGTGTTTGCAAAGAAAACCTGCACCATTTTGGCCCTTTCTGGAATCAGTTTGAGACCTGTGATACACACACATACATACATACATACATATACACACACACCATTGTACAAGTTATTATAATTCATAGTATGCACCAACCTTTCAGTGGAGATCAGGCTGAATATGTTCTCTCTCTCTCTCTCTCTCTCTCTCTGTGAGGAGGTGCAGCAGAGTTGTTTCATTTCCAGGCACTCGTGCAATGACAAAATATGATGTAATTATTTTGGATCATGGCAAACACTGCTCAAATCCAGTATAAATGGGACCTCTGTTGTCCCACAGCGGGAATTTTCCCTCGAATCTTTCAGCACCTTGGACAGCAGCGAAGCCAGAGCGTGACAAAGTTGGGCAAGCTGGCGTGAGTGTGTTTTTCTGCATGTGCTAATGTGAAATGATGGTCTGGATGATGGTGATGCAAACAGCTGTGGTTTGATTTCTAATCCAATTTAATGTGATCCACCCCACCCCTCGCACCAACCCAATAATCGCATGTATGAAAGGAGATGTGGTCAAATGAAAGGTGCTGTCCAAAGTGCTGAAAGAGAAGATCTATGAGCACTGCTGTTTCCAGTGCACCTTTTACTATTCCTACACCCCCTGAAAAATATTTAGTTGGTGTTTTCTTTTCATGACAACTCTCTGAAGTAGTACACTTGAATGTTTTCCATGAATTAATGGAACGTTGCCTTTTTAAGATGCAGAATTGTTCATCAAAGTTTTATAGTGCTCTTAAATTATTGCTGACAATGCTCCATGATGGAAAGCTCTGCTACCTCCCCGCCACCCCCCCCCCCCCCCAAAAAAAATAAATAAATAAAAAAGAAAAATAACACCACAAATATTGAGGGTGTTGGGCTGCTATAAGCAGGTGATAGAAGCTGAAGAGAGGCACAAAGTGATATTGACTTTGCTGACATGCTAGTCAGGAGTGACTGTCACATGTGGACCACCTGTGTTACTGCTACCCTGAGTTAAAACACTGGTTAATTGAAAATGACACACACTCCACAAGCACTGCACATGCACTGTTCATGTGCATCAGACATTCAATTGCCACAGGCTGATGGCGCAATATTCCCCACGCCTCATGTACAACAGCCATACAGCCTGCATGTGACAAATACAATGCCTATACTCTTTCACACACTTTCCCCTTGCAGAGAGTGGCAGCACACATGCCTGTGTGCTGCCACTCTCTGCGATCTGTACTTGTCCACCACATGTGTGGTGACTTGTGAAGTAGGCTTAAGGCATCATCCTCCTAAAGATGCAGCAACGTGCATCAGTCTGATCTGACACAGTCTGCTAAAATTCTATGTCATTTGTAAGCCACAGTTGCATTCAGTGGCTGCTCGGTGGCCTCTGTACCTCAGTTGTCCTGGAGCACATATTGAACCCACAAATACCTCAGAGTGCATGACTGCCACAGCTTGACCCCAAGTGAAAACAGGAAAGAACGTACAATAAGAAGTTAGCTCATGAAATACAGCCTATTTCAGTGAAAATATTATTTTAAAAAGCGACAAAGAGGATGCCTTGAAGCATTATTTAAGACGGTTTACCACAGCATAAATTAAAATGAATAAATAAAGAAAACATTCATTGCTGAAAGTGAAATATTTAGTTTTCTACTATTTTCACACATAAGCAAATTATTCAGATACAAAGAGCCAATAATCAAGGTGTTGCTTTCCGCTGGTATGCACAATTTTTGTGACCTATCACTAAATGGTAAACATGCGTATCCAGTATTATTAGATCATGTCATTATTATCTTGGACTGCAAGAAAGGCGGACTCATTTCACACCAAAAAACATTAGTTCAAAAATGGACAAATAATGGGAAAGTTGTAATTTCAAGGATAGATCGAAAAACAAAACAATGAAAAATGTCACCCTGAGAATGACTGGTATCTTGCCAAAAGGTGAACAAAAAAGACTACCACAAGGAAGGACCACCATGAAGACGGACTGACAGGCAAGGGAATATACTATATTCATGCCAAATATAGAGGCAAAAAAAAGCACAAATTGTGACCAGCTGTTTTTTTTTTTTGTTTGTTTGTTTGGTTGTTTTTGATTATTTTAATGGTTGACCTTGCTGTGACCTTGACCTTTGAGCTTAAGCTTGATCCTTTTGTGGCTGAAAGATACCTTGCTGGGGCTACGATATGTGAAGTTGCAAGAGTCTGAGATGTATACTGTGTGCTGCACAGCGAGTTAAATGTAACCATTAAAAATCAAAATTTTGCATGTTTTTTTATGATGACAATCAAATGACATTATAACTTAAAACCTTTGCCATCCTCTGGTTCCCCTCATCAAGCCCTTTAATTTGATGTAATACATGACATGTATTGCTGTAATCTGATGTTTGACCTTATATAGGTCACCTTGACCTCAACCAAAACCCTGAAGGTCAAGGTCAATCACTTATCCCAGGTAATGGCTTATGGGCAAGACCTTATCAATTTGGAGGGAAAATTTCAAAAATTGCAACCAGGAAATTTGTTTGATTGAATTTCGTGTTTGACCTTGCTGTGACCTTGATCTTTGACCTTGAGGTTGATTCTTTTGTGTGCTGAAAGGTACCTTGCTGCAGCTGCTATATGTGAAGTTGCAAATGTCTAATTTAAACTCTGTGCTGCACATCGAGTTAAATGTGAAAAGTGCAATGATTACAAAACATACATATGACTAACATATCTTGCAAAACTTCATTTTGGCAAGCTAAAAAAATACAAAACAAAAACCTGCAGAATCACACCCTAAAAGTTTCCAAAAAATCTTCCTTTGCAGCTTTTTCAAAATCCAAGATTGCCTCAATAATGGCTGCCATTTTCTTTTTTCCTTTTTGTTTTCTTTTATAAATCATATATTTGCTTCTGGAAAGCTTACCAAACTTATTTAAAGCAAGAGGGCTACTCACATATTGTTAAACTGACAAAATTTAGTTTCTCCTGAAATCCATTACAGTGTGGGTTTATTTTAGAAACTGTTGTGGTTGAACCCAAACAGAATGGACGATCCAAAGTATGGGAGAGTGTAATGAATGAATGAACAGGGTTTATTGCACAAGGATGTGCAAATGTGCATCAGAATTTGGAAATGTTGAGGAGGCCTGGAGCGTGGGCTGCTGCTGAAACAGGGAGCCACAGTCCAATGGAACCAGAGCCAGCAGTGATGAGTGGAATGAACCAGGTCGGATGATGGTGCAGAACTCTGAGCCAGGGAGCGAGGATGAAGTGATGAGGAAGACCAGGCCAGGTGGCTGACCACTGAGCTGACGAGGTGCAGGATCATTGCACAGGTGAGTGGTGGTGTGAAAACGCTCAACAGCACAGACAGGCGTTGGAACACACAAAAGCTCCAAACTGCTCAGTAATGCTGCATAGGAAAACACAAAGCACAAAAGCTCGAAAGGCTGTGTTGGAATGCACAAAAGATCTATTCTGAGAACAGAGGAGTGAGATACGATGTTGGGATAATGGTTTCTGTCAATGTTGGAAGAGCTGAACCAGGGTTTATATACTGCTGAGTTGATAAAGGTGATCATCTTTGCGGCACCTCACCTGGAAACACAGAAGGAGAGAAGGCAGGACCAGGTACAAACCAAGGCAGCACAGAACAGTACCCCCACTCAATGGGAGCCCCCAGATGACCTACTAGCACAATCCGGATGCTCCCAGTAGAAGTCCTGGAGGAGGGAAGGGTCCAATTTGAGGCAATATGATACTACCCAGGAGCGCTCTTTGGGCCCAAAGCCCTTCCAGTCTACCAAGTACTGATAGTCCCAGACCAGATGATGAACGTCCATGATCTTGTTCATGGTCCAGGCCGGATGGCCTTCCACCTCAAGCTGAGGGACCAGGGCAGACGCAGACACACTGCAGATAGGTTTAACACCCGGCACTACATATGGTACAATATAATGGGGTGCCAGCTTGCGTGATTCAGTCTGGATGAGAATGTCTATGGAGGATAGTCACACCTCCTGCCCGGGCTGATAGGCGGAGGCCGGGGTCCAGTGCCAGTTGGCATGGTGCTGCATCCAGTCTTTCATCCGGAGGAGGAGGCCATCTTCCACATCTGCTGGCACCGTCTGGGGTGGAGTTGCACAGAGTAGATAGAGATGCCAGATTCCTGATAGGGCAACAGTGGGCGCTGTTACCCCAGGGATGCCTCAACAGGCGAGAGTCTGTTAGCAAAGGAGGCCTGTGAATTATTGGTGTATTCCACCCAGGGTATGTGGATACTCCAGTTGGTCAGGTGGAAAGACATGACCTACCTCAGAATGGATTCCAGGTCATGCTTGGCCCGTTCCACCTGCCCATTGATCTGGGGATGTAACCCAGATGATAGACTGATCAAAGCCTCAAGTGCTGAGCAGAAGCTCCTCCACACCTGTAAAGTCAATTGGGGACCTTGTTCAGAGACAATGTCCTCTGCTATGCCATGCAACTAGACAACATGGTGGACAAAGAGAGCAGCAGTCGTCTGAGCAGATGGTAACTTAGGCAGGGCCACAAATGTTCTGCCTGATCCACCACCTCAGGGTGGTGGATCAGTTTTCTGATCTGAGGTGGATGACAGTGTTACCCTGGGATGGAGGCAATCCCGTAATGAAGTCTAGACAGACATGTGACCATGAGTGGGAAGCGGATGGAGGAGTCCAGCAGGGGTTGGTGCGTTGTCTTGTCCCTGGCAGAGATGGTACATGCTTGGACAAAGGCACACATGTCTGCCTGGATGGTGGGCCACCAGAAGGGGTGGCAGATGAGTTCACGGGACCGATGGATGCCAGGAAGACAGATGAGTTTGGACGAATGGAAAAACTGGGGGTCTTCGGACCTGGCATGTGGTAGCACAAAAGCTGCCTGGGAGGTACTCTTCCGGGGTCTGGATGATGGTCCAAAGCCTCCTGGATGACTCTTGACATTCCATATGAACACACCCACAATCATGGACCAGGGAAGGGCGTGAATAGGAGTCACAGGTTGGTCCGGGGAGTTGAACTGGCGGGGCAGGGCATTGGGTTTTCCAATCTTGCTGTTGGGTCTGTAGATGAGTGTGAGTTCAGGGCTGCAGCTATCGATTATTTTAGTAATTGAATATTCTATCAATTATTCTGGTGATTAATTGAGTAATTGGATAAAAAGTACTTTTGCGTTTTTAAACATCAGTAGTCCAGGGCTCTCCCTAAGCAATGGCACAATGTCGCTGTGTCAAAGTCTTGACATTTTTCTGAAATGGCGGTGGGATGTGGCCTTCTGTTTTTTTCCCCAACTCGTAAAATTTGGCCATTTTGAGTTTTTATTATTATTATTATTGCTATTTTTAAAGGTTAGTGGACTGGATCCCTACGTGATTTTTTATCCCTGTTTCTCTACAATTCAGCAGATGCATTTTAGCTTGAGGTTGACCATCCAAGCCTTGCAGTCACTGTTTTTTTAAGTTACCGTGTAGCTTTAAGGGCTAAATTATTACTGAGTGCGTTCTATAGTCTTCTTATGTTGTTTTTGTGATGATGTTACAGTGCCACACACAGGCGTGGCATATGTACTACAATGTTAAATGAAGGTTCAAGGCACAGAATTAGCCTCAATCATTTTTTGTAATTGAATTATTCAAGTTATTCAAGTAATTGTTTCAACCCTAGTTTGGATGTATTCCAAGTTTTTGTGATCAGTCCATACCACAAACAGAACTGTGGCTCCCCTCCAGCCAGTGACTCCACTCAGCCAGATCCTCCTTGACTGAGAGGAGTTCCCACTTCCCACCACCATTGTTCCTTTCAGTGAGAGTCAGGCACTAGGAATAGAAGGTGCAGCTGACTACTGACTTCAACCCTTTGGGAAAGTACCCTAAATAAGCATGTTTTGGTGGAGGGAGGAAACTGGAGTGCCCGGAGGACACCCCATGCAGACACGGGGAGAACATGCAAACTCCATCTATCTATCTATCTATCTATCTATCTATCTATCTATCTATCTATCTATCTATCTATCTATATCTATCTATCTATATATATATATATATATATATATATATATATATATATATATATATATATAGGCAACCATCTTAGATTCTGACATTTCCAACCTTGAAACCCTCAAGATATTCATTGTAAGTGGTTTTGCATGCCTTAATACATAGACACTTACATGTCCAGAATTAATGACCTGCCCAGACCAAATCAAAAATTCAACTGCTTAGTCCAATTAAGGGTTGCGGGGGGACTGGAGTCTATCGCAGCAGTCATAGAGCGTGAGGTGGGGTACACCCTGGACAGAATGACAGTCTGTCACAGGTTGCAAAGATACATAAAAGATAAGTGGAATATAAGCCATTTTTTATGTTGTCTTGGGGACAATTTGCTGCAACATGCAATTCATTAATGTAGATCTTTCATTTTTTTATTCATCCTTCTTGCTCAAAAGGCAAATGATGACTCTATTCAGCATGGACAAATCAAATCAAATCAATTGTATTTATATAGTCCCAAATCACAACAAACAGTTGCCCCAAGGCACTTTATATTGTAAGGCAAAAGCCATACAATAAATACAGAAAAACCCCAACGGTCAAAACGACCCCCTATGAGCAAGCACTTGGAGAGAGTGGGAAGGAAAAACTCCCTTTTAACAGGAAGAAACCTCCAGCAGAACCAGGCTCAGGGAGGGGCAGTCTTTTGCTGGGACTGGTTGGGGCTGAGGGGAGAGAATCAGGAAAAAGACATGCTGTGAAAAAGAGCAGAGATCAATCATTAATGATTAAATGCAGAGTGGTGCATACAGAGCAAAAAGAGGTGAATAAAAAGAAACACTCAGTGCATCATGGGAACCCCCCAGCAGTCTAGGTCTATAGTAGCATAACTAAGGGATGGTTCAGGGTCACCTGATCCAGCCCTAACTATAAGCTTTAGCAAAAAGGAAAGTTTTAAGCTTAATCTTAAAAGTAGAGAGGGTGTCTGTCTCCCTAATCCGAATTGGAAGCTGGTTCCACAGGAGAGGAGCCTGAAAGCTGAAGGCTCTGCCTCCCATTCTACTCTTAAAAACCCTAGGAACTACAAGTAAGCCTGCAGTCTGAGAGTGAAGCGCTCTATTAGGGTGATATGGTACTATGAGGTCCCTAAGATAAGATGGGACCTGATTATTCAAAACCTTATAAGTAAGAAGAAGAATTTTAAATTCTATTCTGGAATTAACAGGGAGCCAATGAAGAGAAGCCAATATGGGTGAAATATGCTCTCTCCTTCTAGTCCCTGTCAGTACTCTAGCTGCAGCATTTTGAATTAACTGAAGGCTTTTCAGGTAACTTTTAGGACAACCTGATAATAATGAATTACAATAGTCCAGCCTAGAAGAAATAAATGCATGAATTAGCTTTTCAGCATCACTGTGAGACAAGACCTTTCTCATTTTAGAGATATTGCGCAAATGCAAAAAAGCAGTCCTACATATCTGCTTAATATGCACATTGAAGGACATATCCTGATCAAAAATGACTCGAAGATTTCTCACAGTATTACTAGAGGTCAGGGTAATGCCATCCAGAGTAAGGATCTGGTTATACACCATGTTTCTAAGATTTGTGGGGCCAAGTACAATAACTTCAGTTTTATCTGAATTTAAAAGCAGGAAATTAGAAGTCATCCATGTCTTTATGTCTGAAAGACATTCCTGCAGTTTAACTAATTGGTGTGTGTCCTCTGGCTTCATGGATAGATAAAGCTGGGTATCATCTGCGTAACAATGAAAATTTAAGCAATGCTTTCTAATAATACTGCCTAAGGGAAGCATGTATAAAGTGAATAAAATCTGTCCTAGCACAGAACCTTGTGGAACTCCATAATTAACCTTAGTCCGTGAAGAAGACTCCCCATTTACATGAACAAATTGTAATCTATTAGATAAATATGATTCAAACCACTGCAGCGCAGTGCCTTTAATACCTATGGCATGCTCTAATCTCTGTAATAAAATTTTATGGTCAACAGTATCAAAAGCTGCACTGAGGTCTAACAGGACGAGCACAGAGATGAGTCCACTGTCTGAGGCCATAAGAAGATCATTTGTAACCTTCACTAATGCTGTTTCTGTACTATGATGAATTCTGAAACCTGACTGAAACTCTTCAAATAGACCATTCCTCTGCAGATGATCAGTTAGCTGTTTTACAACTACCCTTTCAAGAATTTTTGAGAGAAAATGAAGGTTGGAGATTGGCCTATAATTAACTAAGATAGCTGGGTCAAGTGATGGCTTTTTAAGTAATGGTTTAATTACTGCCACCTTAAAAGCCTGTGGTACATAGCCAACTAATAAAGATAGATTGATCATATTTAAGATCGAAGCATTAATTAATGGTAGGGCTTCCTTGAGCAGCCTGGTAGGAATGGGGTCTAATAGACATGTTGATGGTTTGGAGGAAGTGACTAATGAAAATAACTCAGACAGAACAATTGGAGAGAAAGAGTCTAACCAAATGCCAGCATTACTGAAAGCAGCCGAACATAAAGATATGTCTTTGGGATTGTTATGAATAATACTTTCTCTAATAGTTAAAATTTTATTTGCAAAGAAAGTCATGAAGTCATTACTAGTTAAAGTTAAAAGAATACTCGGCTCAATAGAGCTCGGACTCTTTGTCAGCCTGGCTACACTGCTAAAAAGAAACCTGGGTTTGTTCTTATTTTCTTCAATTAGTGATGAATAGTAAGATGCCCTAGCTTTACGAAGGGCTTTTTTTATAGAGCAACAGACTCTTTTTCCAGGCTAAATGAAAATCTTCTAAATTAGTGAGACACCATTTCCTCTCCAGCTTATGGGTTATCTGCTTTAAGCTGCAAGTTTGTGGGTTATACCACGGAGTCAGGCACTTCTGATTTAAGGCTCTTTTTTTCAGAGGAGCTACAACATCCAAAGTTGTGCTCAATGAGGATGTAAAGCTACTGATTAGATAATCTATCTCACTCACAGAGTTTAGGTAGCTACTCTGCACTGTGTTGGTATATGGCATTGGAGAACATAACAAAGAAGGAATCATATCCTTAAACCTAGTTACAGCGCTTTCAGAAAGACTTCTACTGTAATGAAACTTATTCCCCACTGCTGGGTAGTCCATTAAAGTAAATGTAAATGTTATTAAGAAATTATCAGACAAAAAGGGGTTTTCAGGGAATACTGTTAAGTCTTCAATTTCCATGCCATATGTCAGAACAAGATCTAAAGTGTGGTTAAAGTGGTGGGTGGGCTCATTTACATTTTGAGCGAAGCCAACTGAGTCTAATAATAGATTAAATGCAGACAAAAGAAGGATATTTCATTCTGCAGATTGAATGAAGTGAAATGATTGAGAGGGGAGCCACTTTCTGGATATTTAATTTATTATATGCTTCATGGTAAGTTCTTCTCATTTTTACTTGATGAACCTGACATAATTTGGATTAAGTTGATTTCTAAACCTCAGATTATTATGTTGGATTTCACTGTATACACACACACACACACACACACACACACACACACACACACACACACACACACACATATATATATATATATATATATATAGTGTGTTTGTGTGCATTATGTATGGTACTTTTTCTTAGATAACATCTTCATAGGTGACCATTTTCTACATTCTTTTACAAGGCAGTTTAGTTAATTAGGAATCAGAATAAATATGTCAGACTACTACTTATTTTCAACCATGAGCAGGAAATTTAGCAGGAAATTCATGTGAATGAATGGCACATTATGTATCTCTTTCTCATGGCTGTGCTTCTATTGTGCATTTTGGGCAAGGCATATTTAGGCTGAGGAAAAATATTAAACTGCACCCAAAACTGTAAGTGTTACTCCTTATTGCAAATAAATCTTCTTTTGAGGGTTGTTGGGAGCAGTGGAACTCCAATCACCATAAAGTAACTCGTAAAGCTCAACACAGTTAAAGGCCCCTTCACACATAGTGTGAAGTTTGGTTGGATACTATGAAACAGCGTAAAACAGTTTGAATTAGCGCACCATGAAACACTGTGCTGATGGGTAGGTGTGCATGATCCCGGTGCAAGGGTTCGTGCACACAACAGTGTCTTTTGAGCAGGAATGCAGTGCGAGGTGCACCACATCGCGTCACTGATGTAGATTAAATAAAAATAAAAACCAGCTGGTACCTGTGGAACCACATCCTGCCGCTGATGTGGAATAAATAAAGCATAAAAAGCATCTGGTACTTGTGGAACCACATCGCGCCATGGGATTTGCACCTGCACTTTACTAATTGCCAGCCCGAAACTTTACCACTGATCTACTGTCACTGCCCTGTAAACAGTGTAGGGAAAATGCCTGAAATCAACAGAGATGTACGTATTTAAAAAAAAATTAATAAAAAACGTACACCATAAAAAACAGTATTTTATATTGAATCCCTCTTATCAAGCGGGCAATACAATTATGATCCATCTGTTCCTCTGTTGATGACCCATGGTAACAGACATACATTCATGAAATGACATGAATGAGAAGCAGTTCGCTCTTCTCATGTCCACATCTGCTGGCACATGTCCAGCCGGCCCCCGTGTGCATGTCCTGCCCAACACACGTGTCTTGTGGATGGGGCACCACAACTGACACCGCGTCATATGGAACAGAGCTCACATGGGTGATGTGAAAGTCACATCGCCCACTGCGTCTTATGATCTGTCGGTCCGTTTCAGCCTTGGGGCAGCCTGTCCATGGCCTGCAGTGAGGGAGCACACCCACGCTGCAACCCACAGTATATACCGCCACAGCGATATATGTTTTTATTTATGTCCACGTGATGACAGCAGTTGCTGGATCCCTATTTCAATGTCCAGAGCAGAACTGCTACAATTGGTCTTCCAACACTAGTGGTGTACTGGAGATGTTTGGAAATGTCAGGGTCTACAGAAGTGCCCAGATTGTGAAGACAAAAGAGTGAAAAGAAAGGACTTGTTGGCCCTCTCTGGAAAGGAATGGTGATTTCATTGGATTGCAGCTACAAAATTAGTTTTACATTGTTCGGTTTGCCATAAAGGGTACTTGCAAGAGTAAATCCCCAAAGGATTTAGTGCCAGCTGTTAGCTGCTTAGGACCCAGAGCATTCTGATTTCACACCCAAGATGTTAACCACCGATCATTCCACCTCCAGAATATGCTTTTAATGCATGCATGCATACACAGTTTCTTTGTGGACTGTGTTCATTTTAGCAAATCATTTGAATTTGCTGGTCAAGTTGCTTTAGGTGACAGATTAAAAATGCACAAAAAAGTTGGTAGGCATTATAGCCAACCTAATCTCAGGCACTGTAAGTATTATGTGGAGAGGAGGCAAAGACTTTGCACACCTCCAAGCAAATTATTGAATTCCTCATGGATGGTTTCTGGCTTCTTATATATTCATCATTTGGATGCACTGTGTGTTTTGTAAAGTCATTTGTGTGTTTAGAAAGGAATACTGTCTGTGACTTTGGGAAATATGCTGTCATATTTGTTGACTCAATGGATGCTGTGATTGCATCTATGAATATTAAGACTGAGTGGAAGAGCAAGGCTTTCAGTGATTTTCTGGAATATCTCTATGTGATGAAAGTGTCTAACTTTTTTAAAGATGCAAATCTTTTCTCATCAGTGGCATTCATGTCTCTGAGAGACTGGCTTACAGGGCCAAGATATGTCTGGAAACAGAGTATGCACTCAAGAGGTTAATGAACAGAGAACATTCATAATCATGAAATATTTGCAAGAGAACAAAGCTCCACGTTTTAGGGATCCAGGTGATTCTGGTCTTACTGCATATTTTTGGGGCATATGACTTTATGCCATATGGTGCATGGTCTGTGTTGAGGCATGTTCAAGTCCAGCTTGCTATTTTGCTTGCCCATAAACTGAGCACAATGGTGAGCACTGTGCCTAAATGGGTTGGATTTATCTGTTTCGAAAATCACATCATGTTGTAGTTGTATCACAACCTCAACCAATAATTGTGGCACCTGTCATTCTTTAAGGGCCCCTACACATAGTACGAATGTGGTTGAACTGCACATGAAGCAGGAATAGCATGCAATATGTGTAAAATTGTAGCTGCCTCCAACACCTCGTACACCTATTCCTACAATATTTGTGCATACCAACAGCTGAAAGACAGAGTGTGTCTTGTGAGAGCCCATCAAGGCAGGTGTCAGCCAAATTCCAGCTGACACACACGAACATCTAAAGGCCCACTGACATGACCATTTCTTTGCTTCATGCAATAACACGACCTGTGTCGTGCTGGAGAGTAAACTCGTCTTTAACAGGTGCAGACAGGAAGCAAGAGGGGCGCCGGTGCATGCCATTGCGCACAGAGAAATTTGAAGTGTTCAAAAAAATATCTTTCACGCACAAAGGTTGTGCTATGTGGCGGAATCTAATCTCCAACACCATGTGCAGCTCATCAAGTGGAGTAAAGAAAAAGAAAATAGAGCGAGTAGTGACGTCAGCGGATCGCATCAGACCCTTTTTAGACGGCTCCAAATGCTTTCTGCAGGTAGTTAGGTGTGTGCGTGTGTGCAAATGGCTCCAGCTGCAGCCTCCTCTGTGATTCAGGATGTGATTAAAGCTGTTTTCAATAGCCAATTTGCAGAAAAAAAAAATGATTACCCCGCCACAAAATAATTATTTTATATACGCAGCATCCAGCGCAGAGCACGTAGCAGCCGGTAGAACAAAGAACAGTGGGTGGGATCGTCACGGCAATGTTTGTGCTATTGCGTAAGTCACAGGCATGCTCGTGTCAGTGCACCTTAACACCGCTCGGTTGGCACTTACGGCCATTTGCGCTATTAGCATGACAACAGTCAGCAGACAATCACTGTCGGGCTGGATGTGAAATTTGTCTATGTGCCCCCATGAGTGTGGCTTTGCAAAACAGCAACACACATGTGAGGTGCCAGAGTATCGGCTCCCCCCACACACACGTGTGCCATGCATGTGAATCGTGCGTGTGTTGCTCTCCCCCACATCCATAAACATGCAGCGTGCTGGCGGATGGTGGGAACGCACTTGCCTGAGCTACTGATATAAAGATGTGTGTTGGTGTGTGTGCTGGACTGACAGGGGGGTGTCCTGCAGGTTTTGAGATCTCTGGTTCTGGATGTCACAGCTGCAGAACATGTACCATGTTTTGACAGACATGCAGGTTTGTGTGCTTGCTGTCCTCATGTGGACATACATTAAAAAAAAAAAAAAAAACATATATCACTGTTGCAATGGGCTGCAGTGAGTGAGTGCATGTTCTTTATATTTTTACTTTTTCCACAAGAGGAAAGTGTTGCTTCACAACTGCTGTTAAGTAGAGGTGGGCGGATTAATCCTAATATCGATGATATCGATACCAACGCTGGTATTGATATTGAATGATCCTTGTGTAAAAAGATCAATACTCAAGCTTTTTTTCTCTCCCGCACGCACTGACTGCTGCGCATGCAGATTCATCAAAGTCTACTCTCTGTCTATAAGAGCAGTGCTGCGCTGTCACACAACATGGAGCAGCACACCCTCCCCCCTCTGGTCTTTTGTTGTTGCGCCATCACATGGCTCAGCCGCACCAGCCAACAGCCATGCAGGTAGGCTCAGCCTGGCCCGCCCACTCAGCGCTCTCCTTGAGTCAACACGTGACACTGTGAACATGATACTGTTAAATAAAAACCTCTAATCAATCAATCAATCAATTTTATTTATATAGCGCCAAATCACAACAAACAGTTGCCCCAAGGCGCTTTATATTGTAAGGCAAGGCCATACAATAATTACGTAAAAACCCCAATGGTCAAAACGACCCCCTGTGAGCAAGCACTTGGCGACAGTGGGAAGGAAAAACTCCCTTTTAACAGGAAGAAACTTCCAGCAGAACCAGGCTCAGGGAGGGGCAGTCTTCTGTTGGGACTGGTTGGGGCTGAGGGAGAGAACCAGGAAAAAGACATGCTGTGGAGGGGAGCAGAGATCAATCACTAATGATTAAATGCAGAGTGGTGCATACAGAGCAAAAAGAGAAAGAAACACTCAGTGCATCATGGGAACCCCCCAGCAGTCTAAGTCTATAACAGCATAACTAAGGGATGGTTCAGGGTCACCTGATCCAGCCCTAACTATAAGCTTTAGCAAAAAGGAAAGTTTTAAGCCTAATCTTAAAGGTAGAGAGGGTGTCTGTCTCCCTGATCTGAATTGGGAGCTGGTTCCACAGGAGAGGAACCTGAAAGCTGAAGGCTCTGCCTCCCATTCTACTCTTACAAACCCTAGGAACTACAAGTAAGCCTGCAGTCTGAGAGCGAAGCGCTCTATTGGGGTGATATGGTACTATGAGGTCCCTAAGATAAGATGGGACCTGATTATTCAAAACCTTATAAGTAAGAAGAAGAATTTTAAATTCTATTCTAGAATTAACAGGAAGCCAATGAAGAGAGGCCAATATGGGTGAGATATGCTCTCTCCTTCTAGTCCCCGTTAGTACTCTAGCTGCAGCATTTTGAATTAACTGAAGGCTTTTCAGGGAACTTTTAGGACAACCTGATAATTATGAATTACAATAGTCCAGCCTAGAGGAAATAAATGCATGAATTAGTTTTTCAGCATCACTCTGAGACAAGACCTTTTTAATTTTAGCGATATTGCGTAAATGCAAAAAAGCAGTCCTACATATTTGTTTAATATGCGCTTTGAATGACATATCCTGATCAAAAATGACTCCAAGATTTCTCACAGTATTACTAGAGGTCAGGGTAATGCCATCCAGAGTAAGGATCTGGTTAGACACCATGTTTCTAAGATTTGTGGGGCCAAGTACAACAACTTCAGTTTAAAAGCAGGACATTAGAGGTCATCCATGTCTTTATGTCTGTAAGACAATCCTGCAGTTTAGCTAATTGGTGTGTGTCCTCTGGCTTCATGGATAGATAAAGCTGGGTATCATCTGCGTAACAATGAAAATTTAAGCAATGCCGTCTAATAATACTGCCTAAGGGAAGCATGTATAAAGTGAATAAAATTGGTCCTAGCACAGAACCTTGTGGAACTCCATAATTAACCTTAGTCTGTGAAGAAGATTCCCCATTTACATGAACAAATTGTAATCTATTAGATAAATATGATTCAAACCACCGCAGCGCAGTGCCTTTAATACCTATGACTCAACAGGGGGACATGGCCAACAGTGTAGCAGTGGGCCCTTTACGTATTCTTTCTTTATTTATACTTTATTTAATTTTCACTTATTGTTTTTATTTTGTTTAAAGCCAGAAGTACACTGATGGGAGAAAATTCCTTTTTCTTTGTATCATTTTCTTGTATCGTTCGATTTGAAAAAAAAAGAACAAGTTTTAAACTGTTGACAATATTTGTTATGGTGTGGTATTTTTTTCTCTATTGTGGTTTGTCAACTCTCTAACCTCAGAAGATTGTTTTAATTTGCTTTAAGTTCTTTTTTTTACATTATTTAAGAAACAATGTAGAGAAGTGCACTGAAGGGAAGAAATTCCTTAAGTTTTATTATTTTATTGTATTGTTCGACTTGAAAAACAGAATAAGTTTGAAACTGTTTAGTGTATTTGTTGTGGTGTGTTAATTTTTTTGTATTGTGGTGTGTCAGCCCTCTACGTCAGTAAATTTTGTTTTAAGTTGTGTTGAGTGCTATTTTTTTAAACAAAAATGTTGATTGTGATAATAAAGTATTTTGTTGTCACGTACAATGTTTGGCGAAATTCTGTCCTAGGTCTTTTGGATCCTTTGGATCTATGAAGCTTAAATATGAAAAGGTATCAGTATCGGTATCGATATTGGCAATGCTGGGCCTGTATTTACTTGGTATCGGATCAATACCAAAATTCCCAGTATCGCCTACCTCTACTGTTAAGGTCCCTTGATTGTTTTGATGAAATGTATGTCCCTCATTACTTTGGTCATAATTCTCATCAGCAGAGAGACAGCAGGAATCACATGTTTGAGGTTATTTCCTCACAAGAAACTTTGCACAAATTGTTTACACCCTCATTAAGACAGCTTATGTTGTTTAAGTCATATTTCCTTCTCGTCTTTAAGAACATTGCAGAGCAAAGGTTTCAGTTTTGTTTTCTTTTGTCAACTTATTTTCTTCTAAATAGGATCAAATTGCTGATAGCTCTTTCCATACTCATGTTATGGAATTACAGTTACATAAGCAGTGTTCAAATCAAATACCCAACACCAGCATCAGTATATAGATGCAATCCTCAGTTGTAATCGAGCCCCAACATTGGGTTCTGTTAACTGAAACAAAAGCGGAAGTGGAAAATTGTCAGAGTTAAAATCACCAAAGGGAAAATCACAAATTAACAAATTTCCAGCCTGGTACAAAGAACAGTTTTAGTCTGTGTAGCTAGTTTCCACCTTGACAGTCATACAGGTTTGAATACTTTTTATATCAATCATTAGTTTAAGACAGATGAAGCCATAGTAGGCATCATTATTACAAATTATTCATAATAGTAATTATGAATAATAAGGGGCAGAGTGTCTGTGTGACAGCTTCGTTGTGGTGGCGAGCCACGTTTAGAGCTTCACCAGCAGTGGTTGCTATTGCTGTGGATCAAAGCCTATATAAAGGGAAATCTTAATCCAGAATCCTGATCTAGATCTAGATCTGGTCACCTCCAAAATTCAGTGGAGTCTTCAATGCCCTAATATCTATCTGTGGTGCAAATTTTGTGAGGATCCATTAAATGGTTTTGGCATACTCCTTCAAGGCCGATATAAAGTGAAATCAAGATCCAATCATGATCACCTCCAAAATTTAATGGAGTCTTTCATGCCCTAATATGTATCTGTGATGAAAATGTGGTGAGAATCTGTGAAGTAGTTTTACATAATTCTTAAAGCCTATATAAGGTGAAATTTAATCCAGAATACAGACCTACAAAATTTAAAGGAGTCATCCATGGCCTAATTCGTATCTGTGTTGAAAATTTCATCAAAATCCGTGCAGCAGTTTTAGATGTAATCCTGCTAACAGACAGACAAATAAATAAACAAATAAACGCCAATGATTTTATTACGTCCTTGGCAGATGTAATAAACCACCTCAACCAAGGGTAGCCTGTTAGCTTTTCCTCGTTTGGTAACACTAACATGGAGGCTGTTTTTGCCGTCTTTGTTGCACATAATGCATTCTGGGAAGGCAAGGGGACAAACAACAGTGGCATCTCTTGACTCTTCACAATGTTCACGGTGGAACAACTGAAAAATTTCTTAGCGTAGTCCAAAATAGTCACCTATTCAAGATGTTTATGTCCTTTGTCCTTAATATCCTTTGGTGGAGGTGAATCAAAATCCCCTGAAGTGTCCAGCTGCTCCTTCCACTGTCTTCAACGACCACTTGATATTGTCCCAAATCAAAGATGTGTACAGAAAAGCAAGTCAATCGTAGTCTAATTTACAATCAACAGAAGATCTAAATCAATTCATGATGTGATAAAAGTGGAGTGGAGACTACAGTCTAAACCTCAAAACTTGACAGTTTTCTCCAAAGAATCACAAAAAAGTCAAGTTTTGGGACAATACATCTCCACCCACCACATCAGAGAGGCTTCTGTCATCTCACCCATGCTACCACTATAAAGACAGGTATGATGGGGAACGCTGCAGTTATCAACTTGAGGGAGGGAAATTAGGTGACTGGCGACAGCCAATTTTCACAGAGGAAGCTGCCTTTCATCACACACCTTATTCTCTGGAGTAAACAAGTGTCTTGTGCAGGGGCTGAGTGCGGGGATGTGACAACTCCTTTTGAGGAAACCATCAACTTGATGTGAAAAGAAAGGGATTAGAAAAAATAGAAGATGGTGGGAAGGGGGGGTGAGAAAACATATCAATCAAGAAGGCCAGTGAAATTCACCTTGTTGTGTTACGTGATGAAGCAACAAAGGAAACGCTAACTATAAGCAGCGCCATCCATTGATATGTCACCCACTGGTGTGACGTGGCTTTCTTTTTGTATCTTTGATGCTGTTTGGCACCCACCTTCTGTGGCTTGACAGCATCGAGATTCACCAGTTCTCCACTCTTTCTTTGTCCGGTATCATTAAACTCTCAGGAGTTACAATAAATTATGCAGGAGAAAAACAAGACAGGCATGTTCTGCCTTCCATATCACAATTGTAAATCTAAAGGAAAACCAACATGCCCATTTTAAAGACGGAGGCAGACTGGGAAACATAAAGAAGCCAATGTTGATGTTTCAAGAATGGACAATCAGATTAAGGATACAGTAATCTGACTTTACCAGATTGGGTGCTGAAATTTAGGGTATTCTCCAATACTGTTCCATTGCTTTTTTTTTTTTTTTTTTTTTTTTTTTTATTAACAAGAAGCCATGAACCCAGCTTGGGGTAAAATTTTGCATTGAAGGATCACATGACCCACATTTTCTGACATTCTTTTATATACAACTAGGCTAAAAATATTGAACCTCATTTTTCCCCAGCTACACATATTACATTTTATCAAACAGTGTACGAAGTCTGTGAGAAAAGTATCGTACCTTTTTATTTTTTTCAAAAACTATATGGATTTGATTCATATGTTTTTACGTCAGCCAAGCTTGAACCTTCATGCGCATGCGTGAGTTTTTCCACGCCTGTCGGTTGCGTCATTCGCCTGTGGGCAGGCTTTGAGTGAGCACTGGTCCACCCCTCTCGTCGTTGTTTCATTGCAAGGAAATGGCGGAATGATTTGGGCTTTTTTTCCATCAGAATTTTTTCAGAAACTGTTAGAGACAAGCAGCTGGAAACCATTCAAAAAATTTATCTGGCTTTCGGTGAAAATTTTACGGGCTTCACAGAGAATAAGGACTGTTACTATAGCTTTAAGGACGCCCCACAATGGCGCACGGCACGCCGCGCTCTGAGCCGCCATCGAGAGGCAGAAAACACCACATCATTTCTAAACGGATGGCTGTGTGGAGCCGGGACCGTCGTGTGCGATTTCTCTGGTTATCACAAGAGCTGGACATCAGCCATTTTCCGGCAGATTTCACTTTTAACAAGAGATTTTGTCATGGAAAGCCGCGCAGAGGCTTCGCGCATCACGACCGATTCGCTGATCGAGCGAGACAAAGGAACACCTCCGTTTCGGAGTGTTAGAGGACAAGTCGGCTTTCAGTGCTTACCAGCCCAGTGAGTATAAGAGAAATTGTGGAGAGCTGGGCATGTCCCAACTTGTTCTCTGACACTCTGAAACGGAGGTGTGTCCCGGCTCCACACAGCCATCCGTTTAGAAATGATGTGGTGTTTTCTGCCTCTCGATGGCGGCTTGGAGTGCGGCTCGCCGTGCGCCATTGTGGGGCATCCTTAAAGCTGTAGTAACAGTCCTTATTCTCTGTGAAGCCCGTAAAATTTTCACCGAAAGCCAGATAAATTTTTCGAATGGTTTCCAGCTGCTTGTCTCTAACAGTTTCTGAAAAAATTCTGATGGAAAAAAAGCCCAAATCATTCCGCCATTTCCTGACAATGAAAATCCGACATAGGGGCTGGACCACTCCTCCCACAAGGCGTGCTCACAGGCGAATGATGCAACCGACAGGCGTGGAAAAACTCCCGCATGCCCACGAAGGTTCAAGCTTGGCTGACGTAAAAACATATGAATCAAATCCATATAGTTTTTGAAAAAAATAAAAAGGTCCGTTACTTTTCTCACAGACCTCGTATATTAGGGCAGTTGTGTGTACTTCATGTTCATATATATATATTTTTTTTAATTCTTGATCTTTGATTTTACTGAAAAGCACTTTGGGCATTGTCTAGCTGCTGTAAAGGGCTATAGAAATAAATGTTGATTGATGTTGATATAAAGTTATTTAAAAATAATATGTGTGAGATGGGTTTATTTGAGTTTTTATCCACAATGTAAGATATTGTTTTTAATTTACATACAGGAAGATGACTGCCTCTGTAAACATCATGGAAGATTCCCAACTGGGTGTTGGGTTTCTTTGTCAAAATCATGAATATGGATTCATGCTGGGTGACATTTTTGTGGGGTGCAAAAAGTTTCTTCAACCAGCGTGGTGGCCAAACAGTTTGTGCTCTTGTTTCCAAAGCCAAAGGTTCCTGGTTCAAAATCACAATTGCCCATTGTTGGGGTAATGTAGAGTTGCATCAGGCAGGCACTCAGTATGAAAGTTCTGCCAAATCAACATTTTGCAACCACTTGAGCAAAACAAAGGGAAAAGCTGAAGGAATTGATTATTTTCCAGAGTATAAGTCACATCTGTTAAATATGTAAATATGTACGACTCTAGGGTGACACCCGTCGGGGGCAGTTGGTATGTGCGCACAATGAAACATCGCGTGCACGATGCTGGTGCGACGGTTCGTACACGTGGGAACACAGTGCCACCAGCTGCACAATGTGGTTATACACCGTGCAGCTGGTGTGAAGACAAAAATAAATAACAAATAAAAAATACATGCTGCGATGGTTCTGTGCACGTGGAAACACAGCAGCTTTTCCCCAGCAGCAGCTGAAAAAAAAAAAAACATTACCCACAGGATTCAAACCCGTGCATTCTAAAAGCTCTGATTGTAGTCAGAAACTTTACCAAGTGAGCTACCATCACTGTCCTGTAAAAGGTGCTGAACACTGCTTTATATCAGGAAGCACATGGATGTATGAAAAATAAATAAAAATGATGCACCATATAAAAACATTGCATTGTATTAAATCCCTCTAATCAAGCGGGCAATACAAATATGATCCGTCTGTTCCTCGGTAGATGGCCAATGGTCACTGCAGTCATGAAATGACATGAATGAGAAGCAGTTCGCTCATCTCATTCATGTCCACATCTGGCGCGTGTCCTGCCGGCCCGCGCGTCTTGCCAACACGCGTCTTGTAGATGGTGCACCACAGGACACTGCGTCATGTGGAACAGAGCTCATGTGGGTGACTTGACAGTTAGATTGCCTACTGCGTGTTATGATCTGACGGTCCATTTCAACCTGGGGGCAGCCTGTCTATGTGCCTGTCTCTGGTATGTATCTTGATAGCTCTGCTGCCTAACCCCTTGAGAGATTGTTACCATTAAGAACTCTGATTATTGAACTCTGGTTGACTTTTGGATTGCTCTTCTGCTCCCTGCCTCAGATAGACTGTTCCTGTTTTGGGCAGATTATATCTTGCTAACTGAACCTATTTTTTTTTTTCTATTATTCCTCCTGCCTGCTGTTTAGCTACTATTGATGTTAAAACAATTATTGTGGACAATAATACTTATTTAACCAACTTTTATTGTGGTTCTTTGCATTGGGGTCTTGCTGAGATTCATAACACACTGAAGCCTGACCTTTCTTTTAAAGATCACTTAACAGCCTCACAATGCATTGTGTGGGAAGAGGTGAGACAGATTTAGGTTTTGTGCTTATTTCGAGATACCCTTGCAAAAAGAGGGTGAAAAAAATATACTCCTTCTTCTGGGTTGGAAGCCAGTCCATTACAGGTTGCTTCTCCAGCCAAGGCCGGTACTCATATACAGCTGGGTTGACTGGGACAATACAGCTGAAGTGTCTTGTCCAAGGTGACAGACAGGTAGTGTGAATCACACACATGGAATTGCACCCTGGTTGACATGTCTGATCCTACACGGCCACCTGGTCTGCATGGTGTGGAAGATGCTCTTTATTTCACATTCAATCAGGGTACGAAATGCACACCTGATGTTGGTGGGGGTTCCTTCTAGGGGTATTGGCTGATACCAAGTCGACATCTGATACTTACATTTTCCTAGATATTATACTTGCACAGAGCACATTGTGAGCAGAAGACCATTTCAATCCAAGCTGCTCATCAATGTTGTTTGTGTTTTGCCTGGTCCTGGGTAGTCTGGGTCACCTCAACAGATCAAATAAATATCTGCATTGGGGTTTGGCATCAGGTTTAAGCCGGATGTCCTTTGTGATGCACCTACAGTAGCAGACAAAGAAACACACACAACCTATGGACTTCCTCAGTGGTCTTTCAACCAGGTAATGATAAGGACTTACTCTGCTTCACATCTGAGTTTTGATGGGATCAGGTGTGCACAAAGCAGGATGGCAGTGCAAGCTGCTCCTGAATGTGATATGCATGTTTGTATGTATTAAAAAAAAAAAAATGCCTATTTACCTATATACATGGCTCCTCAATTCCACTTAATGCAGCATTGCAGTAGTAAAGCAAGGACACAGAGTAATACTGATTAAATTATTCTCTATGATTTGAAAAAAGTATTAAAATATCTACAAAAGTGTACCTTTACTCTAAGGTGTGTGTGTGGGTGGGGGGGGATGTCTTTCATCTCCCCACCCATCTTCATGTGTACCAAAACTGCTGCTGTTACCAGGATGAAAACTGGCATGACAATTTGAAATACTAATACAATTATGTGGAAAATACACCCTGATTGGGAGGTAACAAGGATATATCACATGCACCATGCATCAGAAACAGCCTTGCTGCATATCTGACTCAAGCAGAGTGAAATATATTTTCTAAATTTTGCTGCAGCACTGACTGTGACATCAAGTGATCACAGATGCCGGCCGTTATCACAGCGTTGGCTCTGAGCTTATTTAAGAAAGGGAGACTGAAACACATGGTTGATGAACTGTGTTGCACATTTAAAGCAAAAGAGAGTGTTGTTATAGTAATTTTAAAATGGTGCACTGATTTTAAAAAGTGTGCCGTGACTCTGCTCAAGCAGCATCACTGACTGGCTGCTTGCTCCCATGTCTGTATGTATGAAATGAAACGAGAGGAAATATTTATCCAAAGCTTATCGCCAAACATGATAAAATTAACCCCAGTCCCATTTCAAGATGATTTTGGTGATGAAGAAGAAGAATGTTCTTTTTTTGTCATTCTACATACATTAAAACATGCAAGGGATGTGTCCTCTGCATGTTACCCTTCCTAATTACATAGAGACACAATCCAACAAATAGGACCAGTCAGCAGCAACAGTCCTGAGATCGGGGACCATCTCCAGATGGAAAGACAATGCCTTCATCGGGGCAGAGAAAGGAGCCAACACTAATGAGCAGGTTTTCTGATTGTGGGAGAAAACCCATGGAGATACTGGGGGATCACGCAAACTGCACACAGAAAGTAAATTGGCATGGTGGAATTGAACCCCAGACCTTCTTGCTGTGAGTGCTTCATTGTTCAGCTCTATTGTGCAGCATTTTTCAACTTCTTATACTGCAGTTCCCTCTGTCACCTCAGTGCCTTCAGCAGGCTGCACATCTACTGAAGCCTCATCCTCCACGTCCAGTCACTCAGGGTAGTTGACACATATGAAAGCAGGTTTTTTTTTCTTTGTAACAGGTGACAGCATAACCATCGAGAAAATGTGTCCTCAGTAACAACATGTCATGCAGTTGAACTTGGCTTTGACATGAGGAAAAGACGATGCACTGCAAAAACTGTCCCTCTCAAAATAAGCCAAATAATCTGAAATCTTGCCAGACTGTCTTGTATTAAGCAAAAAAATTAAAAAAAAAATAAATAAATAAAAATAAAAAAAATTCTGCCAATAGGGTAAGAAAAATGTACTTGGTTAGAAATCTCAAAACTAGCAAAATATCTAGGCACTGAAGAATCAAGATGTGCCTTAAAACTCGACAGAATTCATATTTTAAGATAAACCTCTGTCTTAAAATAAGGAAAAGATTCTTGTTCCTTTGGTTGGATGATTTGAATTACATTGCCTTTCCTTGTTGCTCGTTCAATGCAGCTTGATATTAGCCAGAAAAAAAAACAAAAAGTGAGACACATTTTCCCAAAATAAGACATTTTTTCTTATGTAAAACATGCTCGACAAGATAATTTTTTTCTATTTAGACAAAAATTAAGTGAAATTTTCTTTAAAGAAGTCTTTCTTTTTGCTTTCTTAGATAGTTTTTGCATTGTGGTTACTTGCCATGCCACATGCTGGTCAATGGGAGACTCATTAACTGTCACTGCAGAAAATTACCATTTGATTTTTTTGTTTTGGCTGTAGAAAAGAAGGTGCTAACAGGTCTCTAGATAAAACATAGCATTCAGTCCAACCTCTCCAATCAAGCCACCCAGACTCAGCAGCTGGTGTCACTTGAGTTTGATTTGTTGATAACCGCAATCAGATTTTATGTAAAGAACAGTCACTGCCGTGTGGATGGCTGGCTGTGAAAGGAAATCACTGTTTCCCCTGCTTGACTGTGTAATAACTGCTGCTTAATTTGCTTATTAACACATTCAAAATGCATGCGTGCTGAGTGATAACTGAAAAACAAGCACACAAAACAAGTGCAAATAATACAGGCACAGTTCTTTTTTTCGTTTCTGAGATTCCTACCCAAGACACTGAACTGTTTTAATTGAAAATGCATTGAGCAGTGGCAATGCATGCAGTCCTGCAAATCAACATTGTGAAATCTCATCTTTTGTAAGTTCTGCAAGGCAGTTAATACTGTGAGTGCTCTGTGTTTGTAGCTGTGTCGCCTTAAAGTGTGCACGCTTGCAATCCTGAGCAATATACCCACAGACTTTGGATTCTGGAGCTTGAGTGGTTTGTTTGAAGTGAACAAAATCCTATTAAACTCCTGGTACCTTGTATTGCATTGTGCCTTGTAGACAAAACAGGCTGCCCTAAATTACAATACCCAAGGTAGCTGACTTCCTTGTGCTTATTATTTTGCAAATTTGCATCCTTGAGCTTTTTCAAGGCTTCACTCATATTTCTGCTTGAATATTGCGCCAGCTTTGAAAAAACATCAAGTGCAGATACCGTGTGAGATGCAACTTTAACCTGCGCTAAGAGCATTATAGGACATTGTTGCAACAGTAAGAGTGTTTTCCTTGTGTCTTAAGAGACAGCGATGGATGGAGAGTAATTGTTCTGTATCCGTCAAGTGCTCTATTTTACTATCTCGTCTTTGCAGCACCAGCAATACATACCAGAGGCCTGATAAGAATTGTCAGTGATTTTGCTGCTTTACTGACAATTTCTCAGTGTTTGTGCAAGGCGATTTAACCCATCAAGGCTCTCTTCTGTGCTTCTGTTGTAAGGCTTTGCAAAGGCTGTGCTTTTGCTGCAAGGCCATGAAAGGAAAGCCACTAAATCTCTCCAAACATAGTGAGGCAGCGCTAACATTTGGTTTTGCAAAAGCTGTGTGCGAACAATTTATGCCATGCTTTGTCATGAGCATCAACAAGATTTTTTTTTTTGTACTTGTCCTGGATGTACTAGTTTGTACTTTACATGAACACTTTAGTGTGTTTAGACTGAAAATGTGAATTATCACTTACAACCAATACTGTTTGGTTCCTTGAATGGGTTCAAGGAACATAAAACAATACCACAAACTTGATCTTTACTAGAACAGAAAGGTTTAATTGAAGTAATGGTAACTGGTTAGTAGGTTATTTGTTCATTCTTTTGTTCCAAATTTAAATATTTTCTGATTGCAGCAACTTGGTACTAAGGCCACATTCCTGTTTTCTTAATATGCATCTTGAATGAGGACATACATTTACCACCAGCAGGTGAGTAAAGTAAAATACAGTGTGGTCTCCCTGCATCCAAACAGAGGAGGCAAATATTGTGAGATATTGCTGTGTACCTTTGAAATGTGAATCTGAGATATCAAATTTTTGAATGTTTGGTGTACATGCAACCATAAAGAGAAATTTTGTTGGAAATACCATACTTGTGCAATGGAATCCCCTGATTTGGAGATGTGTGGATGCACAAGTGCGGCCAATATTATGTTTGTTGGAACATCCACCCCTGCAATAAAATGTCTGAATTAACAATAAAAAAAAATAATAAATAAATCACAAATAACTCACCCACGTAGTGCCAGACAGTGCCGTCATTGTAATGCAATGAGCCCACTGCTGTCTTGTCCAGGGTACCGTTGGTGTTTAACCAACTTTCATAAAAAAATGGTGTGGGTGGATGCTGGGGGAAGAGGAGGGGGGTTTTTCCAACACACGGATAAGGGACTTTGCTAGCTCCAGTTAAATAGTGTGGCTAAATAATGTGCCCAGCACATCTAAGGTTGTGACCAATGGCATTGCATGAATAGAGTCTCTATCATGAAGAACATATGACACCCATTTTGGCATCTTTACACTGGCTCCCTGTCTCTGTCAGAACAGATTTTCAGGTTTTATTATTGACATAAAATTGTTCATGGACTGGTGCCGTCTTATTTGGCCGATCTGGTGGAACCGTACGTGCCGGCCCGGGCTTTGCGGTCGCAGGATGCGTTACTTCTCTGTGTTCCCAGGATGAAGAAAAAGTCAGCGGGTCAAAGAGCTTTTTGTTATTGTGCACCCGCTCTGTGGAACGGTCTTCCTGCGACCGTGAGGCAGTCAGAGTCCATGGACATTTTTACGTCAAGACTTAAAACCAGTTTTTATTTTCTTTCTTATGAATAGTTATTTTTTATAATTTATCTGTTTCATTCTTTTACATCTGTTTTTAATTATGTATTTGCATTTTTTCATTTTTATTATTTTATTTAATTTTTTTATGTTGAACTTTTCTGTGTGAGGCGCTTTGAGATGGCTTTTGTTGTGATTTGATGCTTTATAAGCTGATTAAATTGAAATTAAATTGAAAATTGATATCATGTAACATATTTATTACATCCAAAAGATACACATTGTTCTGTCATACAACCGAACACAGAGTGTTATTAACTGGTATTTCAAAAGCTAGTAATAATTTCAGGATTAAAAAAACTCAGCCACATGGTGTGTACAGCCAGTACATTCTACATATTGGCTCCAAAACGGGATACATGATGAAGGCAGAAGCTGCAACAGTACACAGTGTAAATTTTGAATGATATACATCTATATACATAAAGGGCTAATTCTGTCTGTCTGTCTGGGATAAACTCCCAAACTATAATATGTAGCCCTAAAAACTATATATATTCTGAATCCTCATGACATGGGGAACAAACTGGTACCATTTTTTAAAAATTTGAACATAACCAAAATATTAATGCTTTAATCTATTCTCTTTATCTATTTATCTTTTATGGAATTACTGGGCAACCGGGTCAAGCTGCCCTGGTTGCCCAGGTCTATAGATTTATAGACCTTTAATCATGAATTACTGGGCAACCAGGGCCATAAAAGATAAATAGGCCACTCGTCTGTCTGTCTGTCATTCCCCCCCATCCTGATGATGTCATCAGGAAAGCCTGAGTAAAGTGGTCAGCAAAAAGAACTTTCACTTTAATTCTTTCATAGTAGATTAATTCTTAGTAGATTAATTCTTTCACTTTAATTCTTTATGGTTACTGGTCTAATGCTTTAATCTGTTCTCTTTGATTCTATTCTCTATGATTCATTGATATTTACATTTACTGGGTACCTCTGGAATTACATTTTTTTTTTTTTTATCAAACAACTGGTTACTTACAGAAACTTAAATGAGTAGTATCACATGCATTGTTAGGGAGCATTAGCTTCTTCATTTTGAACATGTGGCATGTTTCTCTGTGCATGAACCAGCATGCAGGTGCCACAGAAGGCCAAGGGGATGTGCATGTTGCACCTGGCTGTGATAGACAGATGGTCATTTTAGAGATGTGGAAATGGACTGATTGGCTGCCTGGGTGGTTGTCATCTCAGTTTAATAATATATTTCAAAAGTGTGAGGGCCTGTGATGTGGCCATATTTTGCCCCTGGGCTGTTGCTTTGAGAGCCCTGATGTAAACAATTCTGAAGGTGCATCCCTGCAGAAATTAAACTCAATTCCTTAATGGTTCTGGTGCTGTGCTCACTGATGTAGTAGCTCTACAGGAACATTATTATTACTTTTTTTTTTTCCCTTTGGATGTCAGTTTCTCTTATAATAAGTCAGTCCAGCACTGCTTACTTCTGCAAAAACACGTACACCTTATTGACAGTGATGTTGAGGGAGAAATCTATACTGCCACTGGGAAAATATGTTTACTCATATGATTAGAACTTTATGTGTACATATTAAATAATTAGTAAAGCAGTATGAGCTCCAGGCTTGTTTCCCCCGGTTACAGCAAAAAATATGTAAAACACCTCCCGCACCATTCTCCTCAGTCCTATTACTGTGGAGACAGCTTGGTTGCATAGAGTACACATTCCTTTGATGGCTCAGTGTTTGTTGTTTTTGCTTCTCAGGTTCGTTTTTAGAGACAACCAAGACTGGGTAATATGGTAATAATACCTTGAAACATCTTGCAGAAAAATAATCAAAAGCTTCAGAAAACTCTTATTTCTTCATTGTGACATGGTCTGAAGTTATACTGACTTTATGATCACAAGTGGAGAAGTTTGGTCTTGGATTGGCTCAGCCACCAAGCGTCTGTAATGACATTTGTTCATGCAGCTGATGTGCTACCTCGCAGAGATATTTTGAATATGCCGTAAAGGTGGCAGGTGCACAGGAATCAAAGAATATTTGGTTTTTGAGTATTTGGCTTTGGGACTGATATAAAACTCATTTCAATGCAAATTGTCATACAACCGCCTTTAAAATTTGCAAAATGAGTATGTCATTTATCTTCCAAAGCCTCGGCAGTATTCACATCCATGACACACTGTAAGCCTGTGATTCACTGGTCTACAGCTCAGGAGACAAATCAGACATGAATATACCCACAGCACAAATATATGAGAAATTCAAACTGAGTGATATTTCTCTATAATAGGCTTTGGACCATGGAGTTCATCTGCATGAAAAGATTTTCAAGCACAATACCAAATATTGTGCATATTGCTCATTTGAACTTGACAGCTTCTTGTTTTCATGAGTCCCTGTTTATTTCTTTATTTCTGCCTGGGAATTAACAACACCCCAGCAATATGTCTCTGAATTCCATCCAAACTTGTACTGTTGACATCACTTTTCCAACTGCAAGAAAAAATATAATTAGTTTCCTCACAGCATGCACACATTAATATTAATAAGTTACTGGCGTACTTTCTTTGTCCCCAACTACTTCTCATTTAAAACGTGAACCCTTGAGATGGCGCTCTAAATATATCTGTTCTGCTGAAAGATCCAGTACAGTAATGAGCTTGAATCAAGTGTCTGTCACAGTGTGCCACCATTACTCCTTCATGACACTTGCGGCTGCTTCGAGGTGATGGATAGGTCAGAGGTGACTAATTTTAGCAGTTGTTGCTGTAGGTTAGATTTTATCATTTTCAAAGGCACAATCTGGAAGACAAATCTCAGACTAATTTGATCTGGACTAATGGAGAACGCCATGCTTGACTTCCCTGGTGCAGTAGCAGACTGAGAGTGGAATTATACCAATGAATGTGTGCATTTACAATTGTAGGTGCCTTTATCTTGCTGTATAATTCCTTAATTAATTCCAAGGAAAATATTGTAGCCTGTTTCTCTCATCGTACCATGATATCAATATTATCTTATCATATGGGATATAATCAGACTCCAGGTTCATTACTAATTATCAAACACAATCTTCAAATACATGTTGGAGCAAAAATGTGTGAACTGAACAATGTAAACATTGTGGCGACCTTGATCACCAGACGAGAGTCTAAGTGTTTTAACTTTGCTCAATTGTTCAAAAAGTCAGAAAAGGATCAAAGTCTCAAAGCAAGTTTTTATTTTGCCAGTGTAGCCAACCAAATGGTCCCCCATTCACACGTCATGCGAATTTGGTCAATTTGCACATAAAGTGCACATGAAGCAGGAATCGTATGCAAAACATGTAAAATCGTAGCTGCTTCCAACGCATCATACACCTGTTGCTACAACTATTTGCACATGCCAGCGGCTGAAAGACAGAGTGTGCACTGTGCGAGCCAATTGAACCCTCTCGCGGCAGGTGTTGGAAAAATTCCAGGGGGCCTCTCTTCATTGGCTTCCTGTTAACTCTAGAATAGAATTTAAAATTCTTCTTCTTACTTATAAGGTTTTGAATAATCAGGTCCCATCTTATCTTAGGGACCTCGTAGTACCATATCACCCCAATAGAGTGCTTCGCTCTCAGACTGCAGGCTTACTTGTAGTTCCTAGAGTTTGTAAGAGTAGAATGGGAGGCAGAGCCTTCAGCTTTCAGGCTCCTCTCCTGTGGAACCAGCTCCCAATTCAGATCAGGGAGACAGACACCCTCTCTACTTTTAAGATTAGGCTTAAAACTTTCCTTTTTGCTAAAGCTTATAGTTAGGGCTGGATCAGGTGACCCTGAACCATCTCTTAGTTATGCTGCTATAGAAGTAGACTGCTGGGGGGTTCCCACGATGCACTGTTTCTTTCTCTTTTGCTCTGTATGCACCACTCTGCATTTAATCATTAGTGATCGATCTCTGCTCCCCTCCACAGCATGTCTTTTTCCTGGTTCTCTCCCTCAGCCCCAGCCAGTCCCAGCAGAAGACTGCCCCTCCCTGAGCCTGGTTCTGCTGGAGGTTTCTTCCTGTTAAAAGGGAGTTTTTCCTTCCCACTGTAGCCAAGTGCTTGCTCACAGGGGGTCGTTTTGACCGTTGGGGTTTTACATAATTATTGTATGGCCTTGCCTTACAATATAAGGCGCCTTGGGGCAACTGTTTGTTGTGATTTGGCGCTATATAAAAAAAAATTGATTGATTGATTGATGACATGAACATGTAACACCGCTCGCATGGCACTTAGAAAAATGTGGGGCCATTCGCACTGTTAACACGATGACAGTTTACAGACAATCACTGGTGAGGTGGATGTGAAATTTGTCTAAGTGCCCCACAACTGTGAAGTTGCTGAGTGTGCATGTGGCAAGCCAGAGTGTCTGCTCCCCCCACAACACGTGTGCATGTATTTTGCGCACTCCCCCCACTCCCCCCAACACATCTATGTGTGTGTGGTTCATGTCCCCCTCCGTATCGCTGATGTGGAGAAAAATAAATTTAAACCAGCTGTATAATTAGTGAATATCACTGGTTTGATATAAATCATGCATAAAAGCGGTGTTCATACATACCATGAGGTTAAATAACCCCGGTTAAAAATAAAAATGCCACTCATGGGATTCAAACCTGTAAGCTCTGATTACCAGACAGAAACTTTACTAATGTGCTACAATCACTGTCTTATAATAAGAGGGTGAAATCGCTAAAATCAACAAGCAGATAAATGTTTTTTTTTTTTAAAGTGACAAAACCCTGTGATAACTGATCAATTGGCTTTTGTTACAGCGTATTTCTGCTGATATGTGACTGAAAGTGGCGTATTTGTTGTACTGTTGGTTTGTCATAAAGTCTGCGCCACTCATAGGACATGCGTGTCCTGTCAGATAGACATGACATTCAGATTGCCTGCTGCATGTCCACATGAACTGACAGTCCTTTCCAGCTGGAACAGCCTGTCAATGTACACACTCTCCAGCCCTTCACAAAAGCGATATATGGTTTTTTATGAATTTCCACGTGATGACACTGGCTGAGACATGCACCTCACAGAGGAATGTTGTAAGTTCATCTCCTTCTAAACTCAGTGGTGTTCTCCAGCTGGGATGTCCAGCAGGACAGATCACAACAGCGGCCACATGCCACACTCGTGGGGGTACTTGGAGAAATTTTACATTCAGCTAGACAGTGATCGTCTGCTGACTGGTGTCATACTAATAGCGCGAATGGCCACACACTTTCTAAGTGCCAAACGAGCGGTGTTAGATGTGCATGCATTTCACCTGGAATATGGCCGACATCTGCTGCGAGAGGGTTTGAATGGGTTCTCACAGGGTACACTCCATTTCAGCCACTGGTGGGCAACAGGAGTACGAGTCGTTGGAGGCAGCTACAATTTTACATGTATTGCATACGATTCCTCCTTCAGGTGCACTTCATGCGCAATTTGACCACATTCATGTGTGAGGGGCCCTTAAATGTCACTTCCCCAGAATCATATTGTTGACCTTTGATATTTGAACGTCACCTGAGACTTTGTTTTCATTGCTATTTGCTTGTCTTGATGTGCTTGAGAACCAGAACCCAGAATGAAACATCTCATATCCTGCCTTTTGATCTTAATGAATGTGTTGTGTGGGCCGCCAGAAGAGGAGGTACTGCTGGCCCACCACCAGAGGGCGCCCTGCCTGAAGTGCAGGCTTCAGGCACGAGAGGGCGCTGCCGCCACGGACACAGCCGGGAGTGACAGCTGTCACTCATTATTTCCTGACAGCTGTCACTCATTCTTCATCATCTCACTCCATAAAACCCAAACGTCATCTCCACCTCATCGCCGAGATATCGTACTTCTATGGAGGTAACTTTCTCTGCCTGTATTGATTGATTCCAAGAGCTATTGTGTTGCAGCTGTCTAACCAGAGGACCGGCGTGGGTCGCGACTGTTTCGTCCTACTTCCCGTCAGATAAGTGGTTACACAGACGCTGCACGAGTGTGTATTAGAGGTGGAGGTGGCATTCCCACCATTGTTGTTACGGGGTGTACACACACCCACACTTGACTGTCTTTGCTCTTCGCCAGCAGTACCAGATCCGACAGTCGGGGACGGTGATCACCTGGGAATTCGGGACTTGGCGGCTCCAGTATTCACCAGGTTCGGTGGTGGCGGAAATCGGACAGACGTCTTCTATCCTCAAGCCTGCCCACACGTCACCTTTGTGGATTGACTGTTATCAGATTCTGAGATTGTCTGTATATTCGTTGTGCACCTTCACAACATTAAATTGTTACTTTTTTGGCTCATCTATTGACCGTTCATTTGCACCCCCTGTTGTGGGTCCGTGTCACTACACTTTCACAACAGGATATCTTGGCCAGCGTCATGGATCCCGAGGGGCGTCACCCATCTGTTGGACAGCCAATGGAAGAGCAGGGTGCACAGGCGTCTGCAGGAGGCATGCTCGGTGAGTTGCAGCAAATCCTCACCGCCTTTACCGCTCGGCTGGATTTGATGTCCGAGCAAAACGTCATCCTTAATCGCAGGATGGAGGCTCTCACCGCACAGGTGGAAGCGCGTGATCAGAGCGCTGCTGCGGCTCCTCCTCCTGCCGACCCGGTGCCGGATATTAACATTCCACTGGTCGTTCAACAAACCCCCCCACCATCCCCTGAAGCATACATAAGTCCCCCAGAGCCGTACGGGGGTTGTGTGGAGACGTGCGCGGACTTTCTGATGCAGTGTTCGCTCGTCTTTGCACAACGACCCGTGATGTACGCGTCTGACGCCAGCAAGGTGGCTTATGTTATTAACTTGCTTCAGGGTAAGGCACGCGCCTGGGCTACGGCGCTCTGGGAACAGAACTCACGGTTGTTATCAGCATACACTGGGTTTGTGGGGGAGTTCAGAACAGTGTTTGATCACCCTAACAGAGGAGAGACCGCTTCAACAATGCTGCTGTCAATGCGACGGGGCACCGGTGCGCAGCCGAATATGCAGTCGACTGGTCCGGCTGGAATAACATTGCGCTCCGCGCCGCCTTCATAAACGGACTGTCATCGGTCCTGAAGGAGCATCTGGTAGCTAAGGAAGAACCGCGGGATTTAGATGGGCTTATCGATCTCGTTATACGGTTAGACAATCGGTTGGAGGAACGCCGTCTGGAGCGAGGCGAAGGACGTGGCTGGGTACGTGCCGTCCCTCTCCCTTCGGGTTCGAAAAGGGGCCGCCCTTCCCACGCTCCACAGCCGCAGCGCTCTGTGGGGCAACAGCTCCCCCTGCTGACGTTGCTAGGGAAACGCACAGGGCCGAACCGAGAACAGATGACAGAATGAGGAGGCTGGTCCACGGGGAGTGTTTTTTCTGCAGCTCAAAGGAGCACATACAGAAAAACTGCCCCAAACGGCCACAACGACAACAACCGCCCTTAGAGACTGGGCTAAGGGGGGGTCATAACATTCACGTGGGACACACACAGATTGCCACACGACTCCCAGTTACAATCCTGAGCGGGGATTTAACCCTTCAAGCCCCAGCACTGGTGGACACGGGGTCAGAAGGGAATTTGCTAGACAGCAGATGGGCAAGGGAGGTAGGGCTCCCTCTGGTGGCGCTTCCTTCGCCATTGCAGGTGCGGGCACTAGATGGCACCCTCCTCCCTTTAATCACACACAAGACACAACCAGTAACTGTGGTGGTGTCTGGAAACCATCGGGAGGAGATTGAGTTTTTTGTAACTCCTTCTACCTCCCGCGTGATTTTGGGCTTCCCATGGATGTTGAAACACAATCCCCGGATTGATTGGCCGTCTTGGGTAGTGGTTCAGTGGAGCGAAACCTGCCATCGGGTGTGTTTAGGATCCTCGGTTCCTCCCGGTTTACAGGCTAAGGAGGAGGTCAAAGTCCCTCCCAATCTGACGGCAGTGCCGGTTGAGTACCACGATCTTGCTGACGTCTTCAGCAAGGATCTGGCACTCACCCTTCCCCTGCACCGTCTGTACGATTGTGCCATTGATTTGGTTCCAGGCGTTGAGTTCCCGTCCAGCAGGCTGTACAACCTCTCACGACCTGAGCGCGAATCAATGGAGACTTACATCCGGGACTCATTAGCTGCCGGGCTGATCCGGAACTCCACCTCCCTGATGGCTGCAGGTTTCTTTTTTGTGGGCAAGAAAGATGGCGGACTCCGTCCATGCATTGATTACAGGGGGCTGAATGAGATTACGGTTCGCAACCGATACCCGTTGCCATTGTTGGATTCCGTGTTCACCCCCTTGCATGGAGCCAAAATCTTTATTAAACTGGATCTTAGAAATGCGTATCACCTGGTTCGGATCCGGAAGGGAGACGAATGGAACACGGCATTTAACACCCCGTTAGGTCACTTTGAGTACCTGGTCATGCCGTTCGGCCTCACCAACGCCCCCGCGACGTTCCAAGCCTTGGTTAACGACATCTTGCGGGACTTCCTGCACTGATTCGTCTTCGTATATCTGGACGATATTCTCATCTTTTCTCCGGATCCTGAGACCCATGTCCAGCATGTATGTCAGGTCCTGCAGCGGTTGTTAGAGAACCGACTGTTTGTGAAGGGCGAGAAGTGCGAGTTTCACCGCACATCTTTGTCCTTCCTGGGGTTTATCATCTCCTCTAACTCCGTCGCCCCTGATCCGGCCAAGGTTGCGGCGGTGAGAGATTGGCCCCAACCAACAAGCCGTAGGAAGCTGCAACAGTTCCTCGGCTTCGCTAATTTCTATAGGAGGTTCATTAAGGGCTACAGTCAGGTAGTTAGCCCCCTGACAGCCCTGACCTCTCCAAAAGTTCCCATCACCTGGTCGGATCGGTGCGAAGCCGCGTTCAAGGAGTTGAAACGACGGTTCTCTACTGCACCAGTTTTGGTGCAGCCCGACCCTAGCCGCCAGTTCGTGGTTGAAGTGGACGCCTCTGACTCAGGGATAGGAGCCGTCCTATCCCAGAGCGGAGAGACCGATAAGGTTCTTCACCCGTGTGCCTACTTTTCTCGCAGGTTGACCCCGGGTGAACGGAACTATGACGTCGGCAGTCGAGAACTCCTTGCGGTGAAAGAGGCTCTTGAGGAGTGGAGACACCTGTTGGAGGGAGCGTCTGTGCCGTTCACAGTTTTCACTGACCATCGGAACCTGGAGTATATCAGGACCGCCAAGCAGCTGAACCCCAGGCAAGCCCGCTGGTCACTGTTCTTCGGGCGTTTTGACTTCTGGATCACCTATCGCCCCGGGACCAAGAACCAGAGGTCGGATGCCTTGTCCCGGGTACACGAAGAGGAGGTCAAAACTGCACTGTCGGATCCACCGGAGCCCATCCTGCCTGAGTCCATTATTGTGGCCACCCTCACCTGGGACGTGGAGAAGATCATCCGGGAGGCCCTGGCACGAAGCCCGGACCCGGGAACTGGACCAAGAAACAAACTATACGTCCCACCAGAGGCCAGGGCTGCGGTCCTTGACTTCTGTCATGGTTCCAAGCTTGCCTGTCATCCGGGGGTGCGAAGGACTGTGGCAGTTGTCCGGCAGCGCTTCTGGTGGGCGTCTATGGAGGCCGACGTCCGGGAGTACATCCAGGCCTGCACCACCTGTGCCAGGGGCAAGGCTGACCACAGGAAGTCCCAAGGTCTGCTTCAACCGCTTCCTGTGCCTCATCGCCCCTGGTCCCACATCAGCCTGGATTTTGTCACGGGTCTCCCACCGTCCCAGGGCAACACCACCATCCTCACGATAGTGGACCAATTCTCCAAGGCGGCCCACTTCGTGGCCCTCCCGAAGCTCCCTATGGCCCAGGAGACAGCGGACCTCCTGGTCCACCAGGTCGTCCGTCTGCATGGGATCCCCACTGACGTAGTCTCGGATCGTGGTCCCCAGTTTTCCTCTCACGTCTGGAGGAGTTTCTGCAGGGAACTGGGGGCCACCGTGAGCCTCTCGTCCGGGTACCATCCACAGACGAACGGACAGGCAGAGCGGGCCAACCAAGAGCTGGAACAGACCCTCCACTGTGTGACATCCGCGCACCCGACGGCCTGGAGCAACCACCTGGCCTGGATCGAGTATGCCCTCGGTCCGGGCCCACCTTCGGAGGTGCCGTCGGGTGTGGTGCACCGCCCGTTCTGCCTTGTTGAAGGCCCGGACGAGGGCCAAGACCCATGCAGACCGCCGGCGGTCCCCGGCCCCTGCATACCAGCCCGGGCAGGAGGTGTGGTTGTCAACGAAGGACATCCCACTTCAGGTACAGTCACCGAAACTGATGGACAGGTTCATCGGACCATTTCGCATCCTCAAGGTCCTTAGCCCTGCCGCAGTAAAGCTCCAGCTCCCAGCTTCACTGCGGATCCACCCGGTGTTCCACATCTCCAAAATCAAACCGTACCACACCTCACCCCTCTGTGCTCCCGGTCCGGCACCGCCTCCTGCCCGGATCATTGACGGGGAGCCGGCTTGAACAGTGCGCCGGCTCCTGGACGTCCGTCGAATGGGCCGGGGGTTCCAATATCTGGTGGACTGGGAGGGGTATGGACCCGAAGAACGCTCCTGGGTGAAGAGGAGCTTCATCCTGGATCTGGCCCTCCTGGCCAATTTCTACCGTCGACACCCCGACAAGCCTGGTCGGGCGCCAGGAGGTGCCCATTGAGGGGGGGGTCCTGTTGTGCGGGCCCACCACCAGAGGGCGCCCTGCCTGAAGTGCGGGCTTCAGGCACGAGAGGGCGCTGCCGCCACAGACACAGCCGGGAGTGACAGCTGTCACTCATTATTTCCTGACAGCTGTCACTCATTCTTCATCATCTCACTCCATAAAACCCAGACGTCATCTCCACCTCATCGCCGAGATATCGTACTTCTATGGAGGTAACTTTCTCTGCCTGTATTGATTGATTCCAAGAGCTATTGTGTTGCAGCTGTCTAACCAGAGGACCGGCGTGGGTCGCGACTGTTTCGTCCTACTTCCCATCAGATAAGTGGTTACACAGACGCTGCACGAGTGTGTATTAGAGGTGGAGGTGGCATTCCCACCGTTGTTGTTACGGGGTGTACACACACCCACACTTGACTGTCTTTGCTCTTCGCCAGCAGTACCAGATCCGACAGTCGGGGACGGTGATCACCTGGGAATTCGGGACTTGGCGGCTCCAGTATTCACCAGGTTCGGTGGCGGCGGAAATCGTGTGGTTCCGGCTCTTCTCAGGACAGACGTCTTCTATCCTCGAGCCTGCCCACACGTCACCTTTGTGGATTGACTGTTATCAGATTCTGAGATTGTCTGTATATTCGTTGTGCACCTTCACAACATTAAATTGTTACTTTTTTGGCTCATCTATTGACCGTTCATTTGCGCCCCCTGTTGTGGGTCTGTGTCACTACACTTTCACAACAGAATGCTCTGCTCAGCAGTTAAAGGGATGAGAATCAGACAGCAAAGAATGAAGGCACAAAGGCCAAGATCAAAGGAATTCACCTCACATATCAAAGACCAAATCCATCCATTGGTCTTGATGTGCACTAACAGTTCATTGTTTTTCCTGAACAAAGGCCAACTTCTGCAGTAAATTTAATTAAAATCTGATCATCTTTTTTGAGAAATCAAAGGTCGAAGATCAAATGGATGCTCTATCCCTTGATACAGACAAGTGCCAAAACTTAATCTGCTCTTCCTTTACTTCCTTTACTTACTTTTACTTTTCTTGAACAAAAATGAAATCATCCATGTATTTTGGTATGGCTCACTTACTTACTTACTCAGTGAATTCACTCACTAAGAGACAAATTATAATGAAAACCTAATGTCCTTGGTGACAATGATTTTTTTTTAATTTTTTTTTTAGACAAGCTATTCAGAGTTAATCCTTAATTAACCCACATTAGCCTCAAGACTTGAATTCCACAACCTAAATGAGTGTCAAATTGAAAATATGTGGAAAAACAAGAAGAAAATTTTATTTAAAGAATTTGTTGAAGTACATAAGGAAAAAAAAAAGAAGAAAAACGCACCATTTAATTTTATATGTCAAAAATGAGTATGGACACACAGACAAACATCTTGCTGTCAATTAATTAAATGCATGGTATAATTTATACATGATTCTTTATGAATTGTTTAACAATGAAATACACTGCAATTATGTTGCTAATATTTCCTGCACTGGTAAATCCATATGGCTAGGACAGAAAAACAAAACAAAACAATGTAGATCATTGGGACATAGAATGAGCTAGTCCATCCCATTCACATTTGTTGTAGACAATAACTCCAAATAAATATAAATACTGTGATCCTGTAATTCACCAAATTAAAAAAACGACACAAGAAGGATAATCCAGTTAATTTGTGGTTAACTTTGATCACTCCTGTTTGTCCGTATAACATCCCATAGATGTGCCTGCTCCCTGTACTAGCATCTTCTAATGAAAGGAGTTCAGATAACTATGTGTGTGCGTGGGGGGGAGTGCAGTCTGTGGCCAAAAGGAGAAAGTAACACCAGGATTAAAGAATAAATTGAATATGTGGCTGGGGATGCTGAAACCTCTTTGAAACCTCTCAAAAAGCCTTATTTGAATATTGATCTGGAATCCACATGAAAATGAAGACGTCACAACAGAATGTGAAAAGCACAACAGAACAGGAAAGTACAAATCAAAAAATAGATAAGATTAGATAGAATGTGTGCCTGGAGATGGTGCCAAAATTCTTTGCCTGTATTGCAAAATAATGGTGGCTAACTTGAAACAGTGCTTTGAAACATTTTGATTCCACCAAAACAGCCAAGTTTAACTAAAATATTGTTCTGGATTGTGCTGTGCTGCCACGTGGTGAACACTGGCACCTGCTGGGCAGTTCACGGGTATAAATTATAGCCATATAAAATTCTGATTTATATTTTAATGCTACAACCAATGGAGGCACTGCATGTCTACTAGCATGTACAACATTTCCTATTAACTTATTAAATCGCTTGATATTTGTTGTGTGTTTCTCAAAATATCAATCACATGCAAAAACAGCACCATAAAAATATTAAATCGTAAAAGTGATTTTCATAACTTCGGTACTGCATTTTGACAGTAGGTGGGTATTCGGCTCACTCTGCTGCACTTTCAATTTTTTGCCCTGCAATCTTTGCACTTTTTTGTTTTAAATCTGTTTTAATTTTATTTTTCATATTTACTGCTTTTTGACAACCTCCAAAATGACCAAGTCTAAAAGTAAGTTAGAACGAGACAGAAAAAGTTTTGTCGCTTGCTGCACCTGTAACTTTGGCGGAGATTAGTCTTCTGCTGGAGGACCACAGAGCTGTGGTGTCTGTTGACTTTAAGACTTTTGAAAGTTTGTTGTCCAAGCTGGACTGTGTCCAATCTGGAGTGCAAAACCCCAACCAGTTATCCTGCACCTTCATCTTCATCAAATGAAAGATCTGTTGATTTTTGAGGTATGTAAGATTAGATTAGATCAGGTTGGCTGTAAGAGGGGTAACCAGAACTACAATGCACATAAGATTGGGTTCTATGAACAGAGCGCGGAGTTCAAAAGCGCTATGCTGGAAATCTACAAGCAAATGCGTATTACTTTGCCAACGGGGAGAAAGTGGCTGCAATTTACATCGGACACCAACAGGTTTGTGTAGGACCTGAGCAAAGATTGATTTCAATAACCGCTATCTGCACTGTTACAGGGAAAGTGGACTGATTGTGGCCATTGCTGCTTCTGCCTATTTATTGGTCAGAGTGAGATGAGACACTTTGTTTTGTGTTCAGTTGCTTCTTATAATTAATACAATTTTTTAAAATCATGAGCTCGGAGTCGAGCTGCTGCTCCTCCACATCGAAAGGAGTCAGTTGAGGTGGCTCGGGCATCTTTTCCGGATGCCCCCTGGACGCCTCGCTGGAGAGGTGTTCTGGGCACGTCCCGTTGGGAGGAGGCCCCGGGGAAGACCCAGGACACACTGGAGGGACTACATCTCTCGCCTGGCTTGGGAACGCCTTGGGGTTCCCCCGGAGGAGCTGGGGGAGGTGTGTGTGGATCGGGAGGTCTGGGCGGCTTTGCTTGAGCTGCTGCCTCCGCGACCCGACTCCGGATAAATGGAGTAACCACCACCACCCTGTAATATCGTTCAGTGTTGACTTTGTCAATCGTGCACAATAAATCTGCCTCTGTTGAAAATGCTCCTGTGATCATTGAAGTAGGGAGGGGGTGGGGGGACTTTGTCTGTACATGAATAGTCCTAACGGACTCCCATTTTTACTGAGCTGTCCTGCATAATGCTGTTCTGTTTTATGTCACCTGCTTGGATGATGCTGCCCTCTTGTAGGAACTCAGTGTCACTACAATTACTGTAGGCTTGTTCGAAAGGTTAATATAAATTTTGGTACATTTAAAACCACTGTCTGTTTAGGCTGTATTACTATTATTAATATTATAATATTTTTTTCTTAATTTCCAGTGTTTACATCCATGTGTCACTGGATTAATAGTCTTAATAAGCTACATTTCAGTGATTTAGAATAATTTTTTTGTTGTTGTTTATTTTCAGATCTTTCTCATCTGAGCTTAACTTTTTTTTATTTTTTTTATTTTTTTGGGTTCAGTTTTTATAAAGCCAGGAGCTGCGGGAGGTGTGTGTGGATCGGTAGGTCTGGGCGGCTTTGCTTGAGCTGCTGCCCCCGTGACCCGACTCCGGATAAAGCGGAGGAAAATGGATGGATGGATAGTTTGGTTGGAGCCTGCATTAGGAAGTCAGATGTTTGGTTTAAGTTGCAGTCTTCAAGATTTGCAGAAGGGGACGAAGAGGGCTGGAGTTTTCTGGCCCATATGTGTGTTTGATAGAATTTTTTTTATGTCATTTTTTTCTTATACTATTTATTTTCGCTTGGTTCATGGAATGTGAAAGGCTTGAATGGTCCTGTAAAGACGTCTAGAGTTTTCATCCATTTGAAAAATCTTAAAATAGATGTGAATTTTCACCAGACAACTCATTTATGTATTAAAGATCATAACAGGGGGCGGCACAGTGGCTTAGTGCTTAGCACTGTTGCTTCACAGCAAGAAGGTCATGGGATTGATTCCCACCCGTGGCCTTTCTGTGTGGAGTTTGCATGTTCTCCCCGTGTTTGCATGTGTTCCCTCTAGGTGCTCTGGCTTCCTCCCACATTCAAAAACATACAGGTTAGGTGGATTGGAACTTTAAATTGTACAGTACATTTAAAGTGTGTGTTCAGGTATGTATGTGTTTGTTTGTTTGTTTGTTTGTTTTTCTGTATGTGGCTCTGCAACAGACTGGCATCCTGTCGGGAGTTTACCCCACCACATGCCCGATAACTACTGAGATAGGCTCCAGGCCCCTGTTGCCCTTAATTTGAGTAAGCTGTTGAAAATGTGACATCATAACAGACTTAAAAAGCTCTGGCTAGGCCATATCTATCCATGAAATTTTGACTCCAGAGAAAAAGGGGTTGCAATTTTAATTAAGAAGAAAATACATTCTTCACTCACATTCTAAAATGATCACACACACAAATGGAAGATAATTAATTATTGTAGAGACTATCATATACAATCCTGTTGTTCTGTTGAATGTCTTTGCTCTAAATTTTGATTATGTCCAGTTTGCGTGTAACCTTCTGAGGATGCTCCCCGATTTAAATACACACCTACGAATTTTTGATGGTGATCAAAACTACGTTATTGATCCTGTATTTTATAGAATGCCTCCAACATAACCCCCCACCCACCCACCCCTGCCACTATGTCCAAATCATTGTAGACATCAAAACCCAAAATGGATACATTGATCGTTGGAGATTTCATAATCCACACCCCAGAGAAATGTTCTTTTTTTCAGTTCAGGGAAGGCAGTTGATGGAATTTGAACATCATCTTGTGCAAGCCTTTCTGTAATTCAATTTAAGATGGTACACAGGCTGCATTCGTCAAAGTGCAAATTCTACAAAATTTATCCCAGTGTTTTTGATGTGTGTGACAGATGTAACTCCTCTCCCTCTGATTTGTCTTTTTTTTTTTTTTTTTTTTTTTTTTTGCGCCAAACGTTAGCGATATTAGATTTTATATTTTGATGTTATCTCTCACATTCTTGGCATCAGGCTGGAGCCTTGTCTGCTGATTGCTGTTTTTGATATTCCTGGAGTCCACACTGTGTCCCTTACTAACTCGGCGATGGACATATTTGTCTTTACCTCATTGCTAGCACATTTCTGAATATTATTATCCTGGAGAATTCCACATCCCCCATTCATTTATTTATGGTTGAAAGATGTAATGTTTTTCTTAAAAAAATCAAGCTTAGTCTTTGAGGGAGGGCTAAGGGGTTTCTAAAAGTGTGGCAACCATGCATTTCCTATCGTAGATCACTGAAAAAAAAATATTGAACCTGTTTGAAATTATTGTCAGGAGAAGGTGTATTTTTTAATCATTGTTATTTATTGGTTATTTCTATTGTTATTATTTTGCACCTTCATTATGTTTGTACTTTGTAAGTGATGTGCTTGTGTTTTGTTTTGTCCTTTGATGAAAACAAAAAGATAAATAAATGTTTTTAAAAAGTGTTTTGTTTTGTTTTTTTTTTCATTTGGTTGTCCCCACAGACAGACACATACATATTACTTTGGAAAAGAAAAAAGAAAAAATCTGGCATATTTTTAAATAAACTGCAAATTTTTATTGAAATTTAGTTCTGATCTGTGTCGATTTCAGCTGCACTCTAATGCGGACAAAGGTGATGGCAACGTCAAATACATCTTGACTGGAGATGGGGCAGGCACACTGTTCCTGATTGACGAGAAGTCTGGGGACATACACGCGACCAAGAGGCTGGACAGGGAAGAGAAAGCCATGTACATTCTCCATGCCAAGGTTGTGGACCGAAACACAAATGCAGAGCTGGAGCCTGACACTGAATTTAACATAAAAATCCACGACATCAATGACAATGCACCAAAGTTTGCAAAAGAAATCTACTTTGCCAGTGTTCCTGAAATGTCTGAAGTTGGTGAGTAACTTTTTCATATATTTGAAAATAATTATTGTTTACCTATATACAGTTGTACTCAAAGGTTTACATACCCTGGCAGATTTTATTTTATTTTATTTTTTTATTTTTTTTTGGGGGGGGGGGCATTTTTCAGAGAATATGAATGAAAAAAAAATCAGTCATGGTTTGTGGTTGGGTAAAGCCAACATAAAACTGTTTCTACTCTTTAAACCATAATGACAACAGACACTACGCAAATGACCCTGATCAAAAGTTTACATACTGCAGTTCTTAATACAAAGTATTGCCCCCTTTAACATGAATTACAGCTTGGAGTCTTTTGTGGTAACTGTGAATGAGGCTCTTTATTTACTCTGATGGCAAAGCTGTCCGTTCGTCTTGGCAACTTGCCTCCAGTTCCTGTAAATTCTTGGGCTGTCCTGCATGAACTATATGTTTGAGATCTCCCCAGAGTGGCTAAATGATACTGAGGTCAGGAGACTGAGATGGCCACTCCAGAACCTTCATGTCTTTCACAGTGATGTTAATATATGGCTTGTTCAGCCCAGTCTCACTTTTTTTTTTTGGCCCTCCCATCATGAACTGATTAAAATTTTTGTGACGGGTTTTTTAACTCACCATTACTAACCCTACTCCTACCCCGACCTAATTAAACCTTACCTACTGGCCCAGGCTTTGCGTTCTCAAGGTGCAAGACGACTTTGTGTCCCTAGGGTGAATAAGAAGTCTGCAGGTCATAGAGCTTTCTCGTATTATGCCCCTGTTTTGTGGATTGATCTCGCTCTGGGGGTTAGTAAGGTTAGACCTTACTTGTGTGAAGCGCCTTGAGGCAACTCTGTTGTGATTTGGCGCTATATAAATGAAGATAAATAAAAATAAACAAAATAATAAAATATACATAACACCCACTGTGATTGAAAATGCAGGTCATCACTTTGCCTCTGTTGCTTGTAGGTAATGTGGCAGTAGGGTAACACTAAACACAGGAAAACATTGTATAACATAGCTCTACACAAGTCATATTTGGCTTATGATATGTTGACTACATATGTCACATTTTTCAGGGGTGTTCCCCCACGGCACATCATAGTACATGTTCAGTAATTAAATACATAAAACCATATACTGTACATATACTGAACAAACCCCACATGACGTCACCCATAGGTTTTGTACAAAGACCCGGAAGAGGTGATATGAAACTCATATCTATGCTGTTTCATGTTGGTAGCACTTTCTCTGCCTACACACATATATATATATATATATATATATATATATATATATATATATATATATATATATATATATATATATATATATATATATATATATATATATATATATATATACTAAGATGTATAGTGTGGGTGACTCAGTCTGCGACAAAAGATGCCTGAGACCACTGAAGCTTACAACTTCCATAAATCACTTTTTGAAGTAAAGCACTGCCAGTCAATAAATATTTGACAATCCATGACTTGTCCTCATAAAAAATGGGCAAAAACATATTTGCACTAGCGTTGGACGATATCTCCTTACTTGGCATATTACAGTGTTTCCCGAGGCACATGAGGAAGAACACTTCTTGATATCTTGGAGTAATGTTTTACATGCATGACATGAAAATTGGATGTTGACACACATGCTGTCTTTCAGCCAGCAAGGGCTGCTTTGTGCTGAGCACTGTAGTACCACTCATCCAGATAGTGAAGCAGATAACAGAATATTTACAGAGGAATCTTTCAAATGGTGGAACAAGCACCAAATATGGCACAAACACTCATTCGACATGACTTTTTCAAAAGCACCTTAGTCACCCAAATTTTCAATAGGCAGCCAGGTAGGGATCAGTTGAAAGATTACACAGGGGTCAAAATTTAAAAATGTTCCAATTATATTGAAAACTATACCACATTATCTGTCTGATGACAAAGATTCCAAGAAATGTATAGTTTGGACTATCTATCACTGTACGTTATGGAGTCATGGGCTAAAAAAAGCAAGAATGGTGACAGTTTGTACAGTGGTCAAAAATTAAAGTTGCTCCAATTTCGGTAAAAAAAAAAGTGGTGCAGATTGGAGTGCATGGGTATGCAATTGGCCTGTATGTAGAGTAAGCTCTACTCATTCAATGACTTCCTGGACTACATCATCAGAAGTGTATACGTATGTGTATGGCAAAAGTGTCTCTGGGATCCTTAGTCTTTGAGATCAGGAAATGACAATGAAGACCCCATTGAGTCATGAGGTCATTAAACAAAGGTGTTTGGTAAGACTTTTGCAAGAGAAAAAAGCTCCAAGTTTTAAGGATACTGGTACTTCCTCTCTCAGTGTATGGTTATGACACTTGGATGCAAACCAGTAATCTTAATTGATGAATAGATGTTTTTTAGAAAAAAGTCTGTGTGGTGGACGCTTGGCTACTGTTGAAATAACTTTGCGTCAAAAGAGCAGTCACTTAAGACTCTTTTTCTTTATGTTGTTCTGGCACTACTTAGGTAAAGGTTAAGATTTTCTTGGTAACCTCATAAATTTCAGAAATTAAATGATAAAAGATTGGAAAGCTGTTTAAGCATAATCCAGTAGTAAATAAAAGTTTTACATTTTATAGGGCCATAAATGTAAATGGAATTACAGCAAAACTGGTTGTTCAAAATATCTGAATAAATTACATCTGGTTTTGTATAAGTCATCCAGGAGGATTGTGAACCATATTACAATAGTTTACAGTAAAATGTTACATCTATAAAGTCACAAAAATACTTACCATCACCTCCAATGAAGTCATGGCCATGTCGAGGTCATCCTGCCTCCCATTGCTTGTCGGTTGAATCGGTCATCCATCCGGTCGAACCATTTCTAGCCCTTATGGTCTGACCCACCCTGTTGTGGTCCTTGATGGTCCTGTAATCACTTTTTCACCTTTTTTCCTGCATAACTGGAATGCCCGGTGATATGCATGAGCATCCAGAATCTGGGAGATCTCCTGAAATATTTTGTCATTTCTGGTTGCTCCGTCCAGCTCCCCCTGGATTCTCTCCTCCACAACAAAACACAGAAATGTCTGCAACTCATCGACGTTACCATGGTATGGTTTTGCGTGAGTAAAAAAAAAAAAAAAAATGTGTAAAAAGAAAGAAAAGCATGGTAATTTTTTAATTAATTAATTAATTTCATTTATATAGCACCAAATCACAACAAATTTGCCTCAAGGTGCTTCACACAAGTAAGGTCTTACCTTACCAACCCCATGATAGCTGTAATGCTGTTGCAATTTTTAAAAAATGCGAGTTTGATTCTCGTGTCAGACGTCATGCTCATGACTCGTCCAGTGACGACATTTTCTGACTAATCACTGACCAGCAGTCTGTTGACATCACATTTTAGTAGCGGCTCAGCTCACTTGGAACCATGCCTGAGCAGATGCCAAAAAATACATCAGATATCAGGTACTATCCCACATGGAAAAGCAAAAAAGCGAAGTTGAGTCGAGCTGAGTAGTGCTAAAACTGTGTAATGGAATAGAGATTCACATGAGAAGTACCACTTGCATTGTGGAGCTTCAGCTTTGACATTTTGGCCACATGGCACAATCCTGTGTGCAAGATCTGGCACATTGGCACTTGAGTGTTGAGGACCCCAGTGGCTGGAGATGGCCAAGTGGATGCACACATTTCTACTTGCAGCAGATACTTTACTTTTGACATTTAGGGGTGGACCAGTTGTCTGCCTGGGTGGTTGCCATTCAAGACTCAGTTAGGGCCTATTTTCAGATAAGTAGACTACCCAAGGCATTTTCTGTTAAAAGCAGACAACAGGCTGATTCTTATGTATTTTGACCTGCAGAATTTAAATATTGCTGTTAGCATGCTGTATCCTTCACTGCCTAATTTGCATAAAACAAAATGACTGCCCGGTTTTACACATTTTCCCAAAGTTTGGTTGTTTTTGCTCAAGAAAAGCAATGCAAACTCTTATCTTTATGTTATTTGATTTGCTGAGTTCATAGTTTCTTATTTGTAAGCTGTATCTGTTCTCTTTCATCCTTAATATGCATGAAACAACATGACAGCCTGCTGTTTTCATACTTTGTAGAAGCTTGTTCCACAAAAGAAAGTGATAACAAAACCAATTTTTCCCCATGCTTCTACTGCACAGTCAAGCCTACAAATGCATGTATTTGTCAATCTTACTTATACTGGCCTGTTGAAAAATGTCATTATGTCATAAAGTATCATTATATTCATTCCTTGATGGCATGTGAATGACTCTTGTGCATTTTTTTTATCACAAATGCTGAGCAATATGATAATACTATGTGAAAACCTATATAATTGGTTCAGTATAGCACAAATAATGTATATAGCTTCAACACCAGAGGGCTATTGCTTTCGACACCAGAGGGCAGGCCTCACTGGCCAGTGGCCAGGTACATGGTGCCACAGTGACTCAACAGCAGCAGCCACAGCATACACATGGTCAATCAAACTGCATTGTTCCCTGATATATTTGTGGAGACTCTGAGATAATTTGTTCATCACTTCAATTGTGGAGTGACTTCCTCTTGGTAGCACTTTCTCTTGTTTTGATCAGTGGTGATCAGAACATTTCGACTGTTCTCAGTACTTATTTGCGTAACAAACTCTGTTGTCTTGAATTGAAAAATGGAGGCCTTAGGCAGCATGAGGTGAGATTCTTCAGTGGATAATGATGTCTGCATCATTTGTCAGGAATGAATTCAAGAAAATCTTGTTCAGAGCAGTGACAAAGGAAGGGCTATATTGCAGGATAGTGCAAGAGTCGAATACAAGCTCAACTAGGACTGCAAGCAGTCATATACGGGCCCTCATTCCGCGCGACTGCCTACCCAGGCCAGTGTGTTCTCTTGTGACCAGATGTGGGCATGTGCGTACAGGGGCAACCACTCATCCCACAGTTCAAATTTCAAGCAAATCACACAATGCATGAAGGAGTTATGACATGTTGATGGTTCATCCACTAGGGGACGCTCAGTGTACAAACAGAGGGGCCAGGTGTGTTGAGGGGCCACCCGTCATCATACATGTGAAGTTTCAAGTCAATCAGGCAAAGCATGAAGGAGTTATCATGACTTGATTTTCCATGTCGAAGGGTCAAAATGGCGGCACCATAGCGGCCACACCCTTCAACATAGAGAAAAGCTTTCGATAACTTTTGGTCGGAATCATCTCTGGATGCTGTTAAATAAATTTGAAGTGCACTGGACAAAATCCCTAGGAAGAGTTTGTTCAAATACAACGTGTGGAAATCATGGTAAAATGACAAGAAAATTCAAAATGGTGACTTCCTGTTTAGAGTAGACCCATGGTGCAAGAGACTTTTTTGTACATCTATGCAAGTCACACATGTGTACCAATTTTCATGTCCCTACTCCAAAAAAACCCTACGTGGAGGGGTTTTTGAAAGTTTCAAGGGGGCGCTATTGAGGCATTTTGCCCCGCCCATGGGCGACGCCCCGATAAATTGTAAGAGGTTGTCATACTCGACCTGTGTATCAATTTTCATGATGATGTGACAAAATTAAAGCCGTCAAAAGGAAGAACGTAATTTCATGGCGAATGGGCAATATTCGGCATGCCGCCACATGGACGCCGTTACTCGTAACTTCACGGCGTTCATCGCCTACGTTCACCAACTTGTTCTGCATGTTTTAGAAGTGGAATGAAGTTGATTGGGTTAAGTATGTGACATCAGGACCTCTTAAAGTAAAAATAGGACATTTCCCACCACCACGCTGGGGTGCTATGGCGGAGGTGGGAACGTAAGATATGTAGACGTTCAGGGCGGAGCTCTCATCGTGTCCAGCATGTTTGAACGATCTACGATGAAGTATGTGGGCGTGACAGCCGTTCGAAGTGACATGGCGTGGTCCGAAAAGATCGCCAAAATTTGATGACCCCTAGCAGCCACGCCTTTGACTTATTTAGAATCTTTTGATAACTTTTGATCAACATTGTGTTGTGATGATGTTGACCATTTAAAGATGATCGGATGAAATCCCTAGGACGAGTTCGTTCAAATGTAAGTAGTGGAAATGGTCAAAAATGGCAAAAATTTGCTCAAAATCGAAACTTAAAATCAAAATGGCTGACTTCCTGTCGATATTTCACCATGACAGTAAGAGACTTTTTCGTGCGTCCTGGCATGGTAAATATGTGTACCAAATTTCGTGAGGCTACGACGAAAAAAGCCCAGTACGGAGGGGTTTTTGAAAATTTCTAGGGGGCACTATTTCACGATTTTGCTGCGACCTTGTGCGCAACCCCCAAAATATCAAATTTCGGATGTGGAAATCATTTCAAAATGAGAAGAAAATTCAAAATGGCCAACTTCCTGTTTGGAGTAGACTCATGGTGCAAGAGACTTTTTTGTACGTCTATGCAAGTGTGTACCAATTTTCATCTCCCTACTCCAAAAAAAAAAACATATGCGGAGGGGGTTTTGAAATTTTTAAGGGGGCGCTATTGAGGCACTTTGCCCCACCCATGGGCGAGGCCCCTATGAATTGTAGGAGGTTGTCATGCTTGACCTGTGTATCAATTTTCATGATGACATGACAAAATTAAAGCCGTTAAAAGGAAGAACGTAATTTCATGGCGAAGGGGCGATATTCGGTACGCCACCACACGGAAGCCGTTACTCGTAAGTTCACGGCGATCATCGCCTACGTTCACCAACTTGTTCTGCATGTTTTAGAAGTGGAAGGAAGTTGATGGTGTTAAGTATGTGACATCAGTACCTGTTTAAGTATAATGTTCCATGGCGAAGGGTCAAAATGGCGGAGCCATAGCGGCCACACCCTTCGACATAAAGAAAAGCTTTCGATAACTTTTGTTCAGTATCATCTTTGGATGCTGTCAAAGAAATTTGAAGTGCATTGGACAAAATCCCTGGGAGGAGTTTGTTCAAATACAACATGTGGAAATCACGCCAAAATGAGAAGAAAATTCAAGCCCAATGTGGAGGGGTTTTTAAAAATTTCTAGGGGGCGCTATTTTGCGGTTTTTCTGCGACCATGTGCGACGCATCCAAAATATCGAATTTTGGATCCGGCTGGACGACTTTGGAAAGTTTGATGAGTTTTTGAGCATGGGAAGAGGCCTAAAAGCTTGCCAAAGTTTGACGACCCCTAGCAGCCACGCCTTTTGACTTAATTAGAATATTTTGATAACTTTTGATCACCATTGTGTTGTGATGATTTTGACCAAATTTGAAGTCGATTGGATGAAATCCCTAGGACGAGTTCGTTCAAATGTAAGTAGTGGAAATGGCCAAAAATGGCAAAAATTTGTTCAAAATCGAAACTTAAAATCAAAATGGCCGACTTCCTGTCGATATTTCACCATGACAGTAAGAGACTTTTTCATGCGACCTGGCATGGTAAATATGTGTTACCGAATTTCGTGAGGCTATGATGAAAAAAGCCCAATGAGGAGGGGGTTTTGACAATTTCTAGGGGGCGCTATTTCACGATTTTTCTGCGACCATGTGCGATGCCCCCAAAATATCGAATTTCGGATCCAGCCGGACGACTTTGGAAAGTTTGGTGAGTTTTGAGCATGGGAACAGGCCGAAATTTCGATTTCAAGAGTGAGAATAATAATAATAATAATAATAATAATAATAATAATAATAATAATAATAATAATAATAATAACAATAATAATAATAATAATAATAAACAGCGCAATTACAATAGGGTCCTCATAGGACGTTGCCTACTCGGGCCCTAAATATATGGAGAACAAACTCATAACTGAGAGGATGTTGAGTTCTGATGAGATGTCTCTAAAATGCCATAGATCCTGTAACAGTTGGTTCACCAACAAGACAAAATTTAGCAGACTAGAGAAAAGGTCAATGTCTCTAGACACTGAGGAACCCATTGCAGGTCTCTCCAATGTTCATGTCAGACTGTTTGTATTATGTATCAGGTAGTTTAATGTTCATTCAAAGGATTCAAAGGAGTCAAAAGGATTCAAAAGAATTTTATTGTCATATGCACAAAGGAACATGTTCCCTGCAAAATGAAATATGCTTACTGCATTTAACCCATCCTAATTGCCAGTTAGGAGCAGAATTCGCCTTTAGGCGCCCGGGGACCAGCTCCAGATCTATATCCTGCCTTAGGTCAACAGCAGGGCTGAGCAAACCTTGACCAGCCTCATGACGACAGACGACACACACATAACACACACATAAGCCGGCCCGGTACATGAACACATATAAAAAGCACACACAAGGTGAAACTTGGGAAGGAAAAACCTTCATTGCTGCTGCATTGAATCATGCAGCAGCAATGCAGGGAAAAAACCCATCAGCCCAATGAACAATGATCACACACAACAACAGGACGACAGACGACGATCATTCACGTTCATGTTAGACTTAAGGAACATTTGTATTATTTATGCAACTATTACTAGATAGATAGTATTAGAACAGTTTTAACTACGTTTGACCTTTAGAGACATGCATATTTATCCAAGAAATGTGTTTCATTTCAAGCTATCATTCTTTTTTTACTTCATTATGCTCATTTGCTTGCCTTGGTCAAATCAAAGATGACTTACTTTTTCACCGGTAACAATACCAGGCAGTCACTATATATATATATATATATATATATATATATATATATATATATATATAAAATTTATTTATTTTTGCTAATTATGGGGTGAAGGAGTAGGGATACAGCTTTCCAACAACAATATTTAAATTCAGCAGGTCAAATTACATAGAAATATAAGTTGTATTTTCTCATCCAAAGCAAATAGCACCACACTTCTGACAAATTCGATGAAGTGTGTGGCCATTTTGTTTCACGCAAATTAGAGATGAAGGAATAAAGATACAGCTTGCCAACAACAATTGAACACAGCATGTCAAAATACATAAAAACAGTGTTAATTTCTCTTCTAATCTAAACGCAAGCAGACTTTTGAAAAGCTTCATGAAATGAGGGGCCATTTTATTTTATGCAAATTAGCGGGTGAAGGGGTAAAGATACAGCTTGCCAAAAACAATATTTGAATTCAGAAGGTCAAAATACATAGAAAATAATGTTTAGTTTGCTTTTATAGTACATATACAACCAAAAGTGTGGAAAGTTTGATGTAACTGCCGGCCATTTTGCTTTATGCAAATTAGCGGGTGAAGGGGTAAAGATACAGCATGCCAACAGCAATTTTTGAACTCAGGTGGTCAAAATGCATAGGAATCAGTCTGTCTGCTTTTAACAGAAAATGCCTTGTGCACTTTATACAAGCTTCTTTTCTGAAAATGGAACCTTACTACTCAGGCTGTTTACACCATATGGGTGATGTTGCATCACACAGCCCAGTGTTTGCTCATAGACTGCACTTGAGTTGATTTTCAAGAGATTGTTCAGCCTATAAATTGCAAACAGCACATATGGAAACACTCCTGTGACTAATGAGGTGACCATAACCAACCCCACTGCACCCTGCACCTGGGTTAGCAGTCAGATTCCATTCAGCATAAATAGCAATGTGACACTGGGCATGCTCCAAATGAATGCTGTATTGAGTTCTGAAAAGTTTTAGTTGTTTATTTGCTTAGTCTGACTCATTGGGCATTCATAACAAGCAATGGCATTTGCTGTTGTTAATAGGCAGGAGAAATATTAAACATTTAGACTGTCACAGTCTTTCCAATTAAAGACTTGCTTCATTGCGCTCCATTCCATTCAAGGAGTATAAATATGCCAATTGGCATGAACATAAACAAAGCTTATGAAGGCATTGCATGCAACTTGGAATCAGTCCTCAATTAACCACCAAAAATTAATACATGAGAGCAATCAGGGCTAAATCAAAAGCTAATTGCCTATTTGACAAATAACTGTGTCCTGTTTTGAATTCGTAATGTGCTTCTCTTAGATTTCTCTGTTGCATGGACCCTGGTAAGAGGTGGGTCAGGGTCACTGCTGCTCGTCTCCAGACTAATAAAGTACCTTCTGTGTTCAGACTGAACACACTGCTTCATCAACTCAGCCAGCCATGAAAAAAAACTGCACCTCCCCTTTATGCTATCAGTGCTGGAACTAAGTGGGACAGATGTTCAAGCATTCATTAGTATGCATGGAGGGAATCTGACCCAAACAGGACATGGCAGAGGTCTCCTGAATGCAAAGGACACTATTTGCAATTTCATGTTACTGAAACACTTAAATGGATTATGAGATATTAATAGGGCAATGACGTCAGTGACTAGATATCCAAAAGAAAAGAGATTTCTTTTTATTTTTATTTTAAATTTCTATAAAAAAAACAAAAAAACAAGCAAAGTATGTGTTTATGTGCCTAAATACCCTCTGCCAAATGTAGGCTTTGCATATGAATTGTATCATTTGATATAGATGCACATTCCTTAATTGTTCAGCAAGGGACAACACAGCACTTGATACAAAAACATATGTTTCAAACATTTTCAAATCTTATGGAACAGTATTTTGAGTTTGCTTGGAGAAATTTGCAGTACAAACAAAAAGTTTCATTATTACCAGTCACATTCTATCAATTGTTTTAATTTTTGTTTTACTTTCCTATTCTGTTGTATACTGTAGTTTGTGGTGGATATGGGTATCATGTTTCTTCCCTGTGGTCCCCATAACACTGTTTTGAGTTTTGCCATGAATAAGTTCACATACCAATGAAAATGCTTTGTTGTTATCATCCCGATTCACATGTTCTTCTCATTGTGTATTTATAGTTTTACTTTCCCCTTCTATTGCATATTTACCTCCGCCAAGGAGGTTATGTTTTCGGTCAAGTTTGTTTGTTTGTTTGTCTGTCTGTCTGTTTGTCAGCAAGATAACTCAAAAGGTTTAGAATGGATTTTGATGAAATTTTGTGGCGTGGTTGGAAATGACAAGAGGAACAAGTGATTAAATTTTAGTGGTGATCCGGATCACGATCCGGATCCAGGAATTGTTTAAATGATTCTTCACCATTGCGGGATAGGGGGAATTTTGACATTCTAGTTTCTAACTCCACAAAAACAAGGCAGAAAGGCTTGAAAAAAATTAGGGTGTAACATAGTCAAATGTTCTATCAAACAACAAAGTTTGGTGATGATCGGATCCGGATTCCGGATCTGGTGATCCAGAATATGCAAAAATATAGGGAAAACAGAAAATGTGTCAGTGTGAGGTGACAAATGAAGCTAGAGATGCACAACTAACACCAAATTGTAGCTGAATCTGTACTGATTCAGTAAGGTGGCATCAGATTTGATGTAGCTTCAAATGTTATGGAACTAGATCCAGAAGAAAACCACCATTACTGTGAAATCGTTTTTATACAATAACGTTTGAACTAATAAAGACATAAAAGTGATTCCAAGTTCTAGTGCTATATTTTCATGGTCAAGGATGTCAAATATAAAGGAATGAAAAGTGTATGTATCATAGTTTTGGTTGTAACACTGAATTGTTGAATAGATCACTGTGCCAAGGAGGGAATCTCTTTAGGGTCAGTGACCCTATGGCCTTGTGTAGCACATGCAACACTTAAAAAATAGTTTTATTTCAGAATTTACTGTTGTTTATTTAGATAAGTGTTTCATAAATGTTAAAAAATTCATATATTTGTAGTTGAGTTGAATAATAAATTGAATTTTGTCTCTTATTTGTTTTTGTCTATAAGCACATTCAATATCAATATCAGTGCTCAGATGACAGTATCATCTAGGAAAGGTGCAAGTTGCAATAAACTGTGATGCCAAGCGCTAAGGATACATGCTATCCAGTCACAGCAGATTAAACCTTTTTTACTAGCAATCATCATTGTTAGACTTTTTTAGTTTCAGTGATTCCACGGCGTGTAGATGTTATGGCGTCAATGACCCCATGGTCTTGGCGGAGGTTTGCACTCTCCGAGTGCTTCTAGTTCATCCTGTGGATGGAGTTGCTAGATTAAGTTGTCAGCTCATATGAAGGTGGGTGCCACATCCAGTAGGTGGCATACACATATATGGATGGTTATATTGGATTATTCTTATTTTTTTATTGATTAATCTGGTGCATTAAATTCATATGATTTTAAATAGTTTATCTTCATTACATGCCCTTTTAACTTCAATACATACAGCAGGGGTTGGCAACTTGTTCCATAACGGGCCAAGAGGGTGCAGGTTTTCCTTGCAGCCACTGACTCCACCAGGTGATTTCACTGATTATTATCACTTTGAGCAGATGGAATCAGTTAATCAGTGAAATCACCTGGTGGAGTCAGTGGCTGCAAAGAAAACCTGCACCCTCTTGGCCCTTTCTGGAACACGTTGCCCACCCCTGACATACAGGATGATCACATCGATTGTGTTTGAGTTACTGTCTACACAAGCTGGATATTATGGACTAAAATGGGTCTCCCGTTGCCAATTTTGACAGCATATTGTCTATGTTTTTAGCTCAAAAAACATCTAGGGCATGAAAACATATGTAATCTGTGCTAATTGTAATGTTGTAGAATGCTGTGACCAATCAAGAAGGTTTTGAACATGTTCAAAAAACAAAATCGTGACATTGGGATGCATAAAAGTGAATAATCAAATGGAATTTGTGCAGTTGGGGGTAATACTTGTATGTGCCTTTTGCTTAAATTTTACAGGTGGCTTTTGTTTTTGCTTTTGTTTGTTTTTTATTTCATTTTTGCATCTCAAAATAAATTGTTCCTGATTGAATGTGAATTTGGCTGCTCACACATTTTGATGGCAAGTTACAGTTAAAGGCTAACATTAAAATTAAATGCACATACTTTTTCAGTTTTGGAGCAAAGTGGCTTGACTTGAGTGGGTAGCAATCATGCAGTAGCGGTGTGCAGTAGCTATGCATGGGGCAGCTCCATGTGATGCATAATGGAGCAATGTCAAGGCACACAGTGGCTCTGTGCTGAGGTGCACAGCTCCACTCATAGCTCTCGCAAAGCACCATGGAGATTAGCACATAGGCTGTACTGAGTATTTGTCCCAAACCAAATCAGTATGGGCCTGCACACACCATGTGTCGGCTTTATTTTTACAGATGGCTTTGTTATTATTTCACATAGCTTTTTTATTACTTCAACAGTGCCTCTTGAAATAAATATTTTCCAATTGAATAGGAATTAGACTGCTCAGTTATTTTGATGCCAGGATATAATGTACACTAAAATTACAATATAGCGCAGGATGTGTTATTTGTGGGCGATTTCTTTGCAGCAGATTGAAAATGACCAAACCAGGCAGTGGAGCAGAGCGTTCAGTCAGTGTGTGTGTGTGTGTGTGTGTGTGTGTGTCAAAGACTCACAGTTTGCTGACCTCTTTATACCTCTTGGAGAAATGTGATATCTTTCCACAATCCAATGAAAAACAGTTTTCAGATGTTAACATGTACATTTTAGCTTTCTGGTGAAGTCTTGTGATAACCACAGACATTAGGTCATACTCTGCACACACTACCATTGTGAGCATGCCCAGAAGCACCCATATCATGGGACTGCATATTATGTTGCATGTAATCAGCACTAACCTGGTATATATGCTATGATAGGGAAATCAAGATTGCTGTTGTGGACATTCAGGCCCAATTTCCTCATTTGTGGAATTTGGATATCAATTGCAGCCAGAAATTGGATTAACTCAATCACCCACCCACTCATCTACATTTCAAGCTGCCACCAATGCAGGAAATATCAATTCAAGATTTGGCATAGTATATTTACGTCTGTGCAGGCTTGCATTCTGCTTTCCTCGGGATAAAGTCTATCCTCAAAGCTAGTACAAAAAAAAATGCTTGCTGGGGTGAATCTCAGCTATAAAAAGGAGGGTGTCACACAGAGTGGCGTTGTAATAGAGTTACGGTATCTTTAGCATATATCATTTCAGTGCCTCTGACCAAGGTAATTTCATTCCAGTTGCTTGGTGGAAGTTTGTTAATTCTTATCACAGAGGCTCTGATAGCAAATGTGATAAAAAAAAAAAAAAAAACAAGTGTATGAGTATGACGTTTATGAAGACAATGCAGTAATTTGAACCAAGATCTGTTCAAGATTCCTTGAAAGGATGTCTCCCATCTTTATTATTCCTTCCTACAAACTGAAATGGATGGTGAGTAATGCAAACTTATGATTCCCATTAAAAAAATATGAATTGAAATTTAAAAAAAAATAAATAAATGAAACTTGGGAAGCTGCTTTGCTCCATTTCACAAATGTTTGACCTGATTGAGGCTAAACAGGTTCCCAACAGACATACAATAATGAGTGTGTTATCATCTGTAACACATAAAAATTTGATTTGTCCAACTCAGCAGACACCTTTTGATGTATTATTCACAGCCATGACCTTCAGGTGGACCAGACTCTCAGAAATCAAACTGCTACAGTACTTGAATTTAAACAAATATATCAATCTACCCTGAAACACACAGACCTGTTCTCCATGTCGGGGAGTGTAGGGTCAACATCAACATTTTTTCTTTTAAACATGTAACTCAGAATTAGTATTAAAATACCTTTTTTTTCCAGTTTGAATATACTCTTTATGTAAAGAGAAATGTAACACCATATAAAACAAGTGCAATCAGAGATTTGTGATGTTTGCCAATCCAGATCACTTCCAAAATGCAGTGGAGTCTTCCATGCCCTAATACAGTTTGCATCTGTGGTGCAAATTTGGTGAGAATCCGTGAAGTAGTTCTTACATAATCTTTCAAAGCCTATGTAAAGTGATGACTTGATCCAGAATCTGGATCCTGATCCAGATCACCTCCAAAACTCAGTGGAGGCTTCCATGTCCTACCATCTATCTATATGTGGTGCAAATTTGATGAGAATCCATAAAGTAATTTTGAAGTAATCCTTCAAAGCCTATATAAAGGTAAATCTTGATAAAGAAACCAGATTCAGATCACCTCCAAAATTCATTGGTGTCTTCCTTGCCCTAACATCTAATAGATTACAATTTGTTCATGTAAATGGGGAATCTTCTTCACAGACTAAGGTTAATTATGGAGTTCCACAAGGTTCTGTGCTAGGACCAATTTTATTCACTTTATACATGTTTCCCTTAGGCAGTATTATTAGATGGCATTGCTTAAATTTTCATTGTTACGCAGATGATACCCAGCTTTATCTATCCATGAAGCCAGAGGACACACACCAATTAGCTAAATTGCAGTATTGTCTTACAGACATAAAGACATGGATGACCTCTAATTTCCTGCTTTTAAACTCAGATAAAACTGAAGTTATTGTACTTGGCCCCACAAATCTTAGAAGCATGGTGTCTAACCAGATCCTTACTCTGGATGGCATTACCCTAACCTCTAGTAATACTGTGAGAAATCTTGGAGTCATTTTTGATCAGGATATGTCATTCAATGCGCATATTAAACAAATATGTAGGACTGCTTTTTGCATTTGCGCAATATCTCTAAAATTAGAAAGGTCTTGTCTCAGAGTGATGCTGAAAAACTAATTCATGCATTTATTTCCTCTAGGCTGGACTATTGTAATTCATTATTATCAGGTTGTCCTAAAAGTTCCCTGAAAAGCCTTCAGTTAATTCAAAATGCTGCAGCTAGAGTGCTAACAGGGACTAGAAGGAGAGAGCATATCTCACCCATATTGGCCTCTCTTCATTGGCTTCCTGTTAATTCTAGAATAGAATTTAAAATTCTTCTTCTTACTTATAAGGTTTTGAATAATCAGGTCCCATCTTATCTTAGGGACCTCATAGTACCATATCACCCCAATAGAGCGCTTCACTCTCAGACTGCAGGCTTACTTGTAGTTCCTAGGGTTTGTAAGAGTAGAATGGGAGGCAGAGCCTTCAGCTTTCAGGCTCCTCTCCTGTGGAACCAGCTCCCAATTCGGATCAGGGAGACCGACACCCTCTCTACTTTTAAGATTAGGCTTAAAACTTTCCTTTTTGCTAAAGCTTATAGTTAGGGCTGGATCAGGTGACCCTGAACCATCCCTTAGTTATGCTGCTATAGACTTAGACTGCTGGGGGTTCCCATGATGCACTGAGTGTTTCTTTCTCTTTTTGCTCTGTATGCACCACTCTGCATTTAATCATTAGTGATTGATCTCTACTCCCCTCGACAGCATGTCTTTTTCCTCGTTCTCTCCCTCAGCCCCAACCAGTCCCAGCAGAAGACTGCCCCTCCCTGAGCCTGGTTCTGCTGGAGGTTTCTTCCTGTTAAAAGGGAGTTTTTCCTTCCCACTGTTGCCAAGTGCTTGCTCACAGGGGGTCGTTTTGACCGTTGGGGTTTTTCCGTAATTATTGTATGGCCTTGCCTTACAATATAAAGCGTCTTGGGGCAACTGTTTGTTGTGATTTGGCGCTATATTTGATTTGATTTGATTTAATATCTAGCTGCAGTGCAAATTTCGTGAGAATCCATGAAATAGTTTTGATGTAATCCTTCAAAGCGCACATAATGTGAAATCTTGATCCATAATCCGCATGTAGTAATGGAGTCTTCCATGGCTTAATATGTGTCTGATGAAAATTTGACGAGAATCCTTAAAGTAGTTTTGACGTAATTTTTCAAAGCCTATATAAAGTGAAATTTCAACCAGAATCTGGATCCGGATCACTGTCAAAATGTAATAGAGTTTTCCGTGGCCTAATATGTATCTGTGTTGAAAATTTTATCAAAATCCATGTAGTAGTTTTGACCTAATCCTGCTAACAGTGTTCCATCAAAGCTTATATAAAGTAAAACGATCAAGAATCCGGATCCGTATCACTTCCAAAATTTAGGAGTCATTATTGGTCTAACTTCTTTCTGTGATGAAAGTTTTGTCAAAATCTGTTCAGTAGTTTTAATGTAATCTTACTAACAGACATACAGACAAATAAATAAATGCAGATTTTATTAAATCCTTGGCGAACATAAAAATGAAATTAGTGATACTGGAGGTGCACACTGTTGTAATTGCATTGGTCCCTATGTAGCTATGTAGCTATGTTTGTATTTTAGCAAAATGGAAAAATTTATTTTATTGAGGGCCCCTTCACACATAACACACAAAACATTCCACCTGCTGTCAGGAAGGACACATGGTCATACAGGCGTGCATGATAAAGCGGCAATGGTTTCGTGCACATGCGTGTATGAACACAGTGTGAGCAACTGGAGCATGTGGCACCACATCACGCCGCAGTAGAGAAAAAAAAACCCACACACATCATAAACTAGAAGCACTCGGAGAGTGCAAACCTCCGCCAAGGCCATGGAGTCACTGACGCCATAATATCTACACACTGTGGAATCATTGAACCTAAAAAAGTCTAACAATGATGATTGCTAGTAAAAAAAGTTTCATCTGCTGTGACTGGATAGCATGTATCCTTAGCGCTTGGCATCACAGTTTATTGCAACTTGCACCTTTCCCAGAAACTACTGTCATCTGAGCACTGATATTGATATTGCATGTGCTTATAGGCAAAAACAAATAAGAGACAAAATTCAATTTATTATTCAACTAAACTGCAAATATATGATTTTTTTTAAGATTTATGAAACACTTCTCTAAATAAATAAGAGTAAATTCTGAAATAGAACTATTTTTTAAGTGTTGCATGTGCTACACAAGACCATAGGGTCACTGACCCTAAAGAGATTCCCTCCTTGGCACAGTGATCTATTCAACAATCCAGTGTTACAACCAAAACTATGATACATACACTTTTCTTTCCTTTATATTTGACATCCTTGACCATGAAAACATACCACTAGAACTTGGAATCACTTTTATGTCTTTATTAGTTCAAAGGTTATTGTGTAAAAATGATTTTTTGGTAATGGCGGTTTTCTTCTGGATCTAGCTCCATAACATTTGAAGCTACATCAAATCTGATGACACCTTACTGAATCAGTACAGATTCAGCTACAATTTGGTGTTAGTTGTGCATCTCTAGCTTCATTTGTCACCTCACACTGACACATTTTCTATTTTCCCTATATTTTTGCATATTCTGGATCACCAGATCTGCAATCCGGATCCAATTATCACCAAACTTTGTTGTTTGATAGAACATTTAAACTATGTTACACCATAATTTTTTTCAAGCCTTTCTGCCTTGTTTTTGTGGAGTTAGAAACTAGAATGTCAAAATTCCCCCTATCCCGCAATGGTGAAGAATCCTTTAAAAGATTCCTGGATCCGTATCGTGATCCGGATCACCACTAAAATTTAATCACTTGTTCCACTTGTCATTTCCAACCACTCCACATCACTCCAAAAAACGTTCAAAACGTTTTGAGTTATCCTGCTGACAAACAGACAGACAGACAAACAAACAAACAAACTCGACCGAAAACATAACCTCCTTGGCGGAGGTAAAAACACCGCAAGTTCTAATATTTAATGCCTCTTATCAGCAGACAATACAAGTATGAACCTTCTGTTCCTCTTTAGATGACACATTGACATAGACGTACAGTCATGAAATAACATGAATGAAGTAGTGCATGCTTATGACCACATCTGCTGGCCTGGTGTGTCCAACTGGCCCCAGGCACTGAAGGAAAGACACTACATTATGTAGACCATAGCTGACATAGGTGACATGACATTCAGATTGCCAGCTGAGTGTCTAAATGATCAGGCAGTCCTTTTCACCTGGCACAGCCTGCCGGTGTGCAGCCACTGCAGCCCATTGCAAGGCGATATATGTTTTTAATGTATTTCTACATGAGGACAACAGGCACACGCACATGCCCCATGGTGGTCAGTTGTAAGGTCTTGCCCTTCAAAACACGATACAGGTTCTCCAGGTCCAGAGATCTCATCAGCAGTGGCTCTCATGGACATGCCCATCTGTTATATCAGCGCAAAGAACAAAGTGTCACTCTCCTTTTCTTTGCTCTGTGATTATTTATCTTAGTTATTTGTTATGTATTTGTGTATGTACAGTAGTTATTGTAGTATTGACTTATATACTTGTCATGGCTGTGTTCTCTGTGTATTTAATTTAACATGACGTGCACTGAGTCATTTCCAGCTGTCAATGAATGGCTGGGCATTGAACAGCTGAGAGGCACCTTGTCATGCTTTGTGCACGCAGACATGGCTGCCCGGTCCCCATGTCATTTCATCTGTCCATAATTAATAATAATAATAATGACTTGGATTGATGGAGTGCTTTTCAAGACACCCAAAGCACTTTACAAGTTGTATTGTTCATTCACTCGTACATTCTCACATTGGTGGTGGTAAGGTACTAGTGTAGCCACAGTTGCCTTGGGGCAAACTGACAGAAGCATGGCTGCCATTCTGTGCCTATGGCCCCTATGTTCACCATCTCATTCATACACAGGCAAGGAGAGTTAAGTGTCTTACGCAAGGACACAAGGGCAATATGCAGATCTTTGACTGGTTGGGAGCCAGATTTGAACCACCAACCCTTACGTGACAAGACGGCTTGCTCTACCAACTGAGCCATTGCCGCCCCAATTATCAGCATGTCATGCAAGTGTGCTTCCCCCACATGCAACATCTGTTGCGGGGGGGGGGGGGGGGTGATACACACATATGCCACATGTGTTGAGGGGGGGAGCTGACACACTGGCACGCCACATGTGTTGAGGGGGTTCGTCACAGTCACAGCCATGTGTGTTGCCTGGCAATGCCACACTCATGGGGCACTTAGGCAATTTTCACAGACAACTCGAATGTGGTCAGCTGCTCTCTCTTCTTGTGCCAGGAGCACGGTTAGCCCCATCTTTTCTAAGTGTCCAGCGAGAGGTGTTGGATTTTCATGTATAGCACCTGGAATTTGGTCAACACCTGCCGAGAGAGGGGTCGAATGGGCACTCGTCTTTCAGCCACTGATGCGTGCGAATGGTTGTGGCGACAGATGTATGAGGTGTTTGATGCGGCTCTGATTTTTCACGAGTGGCATGCAATTCCTCTTTTGTGCGCTAGTCAGCTTCAATTGTATTATGTGTGAAGGGGCCCTTACGTTAGTATTGGTCAATGATCAAGAATGGTCAAGCTAGAGTTCAACACATGGTTGGTCACATGGTAATATACACTTTTTGACCACTTTATTAGGTATCCTTGCTAGTACCAGGCTGGACCCTCTTTGAGTTTCAGAACTGTCTTCATTCTTCATGGCATAGATTCAATAAGGTGTTGGGCCATGTTGACATAATATCATCACGCAGCTGCCCATTCAACCAATCTGCCCATTTTCCTTTGACATCAACATGCCATTTTCATCTGCACAACTGCTGCTCACTGGATACCTTGTCTTTTTTTGGACCATTCTCTGTAAACCCTAGAGATGGCTGTAGATCAGCAGTTTCTGAAATAGTCAGACCAACCCATGTTGCACCAAGAATCATGTCATGTTAAAAGTCACTTAAATCTCCTTTCTTCTCCCATTGTGATGCTCAGTTTGAACTTCAGCAAGTTGTCTCCACCACATTCAGGGGAGGTGATGGTCTAGTGGTTAAGCATTGGGCTTGAGACCAGAGGATCCTCTGTTCAAAGCTCAGCCTGACCAGAAAATCACTAAGGGCCCATGGCCAAGGTCCATAATCCCCAAGTTGCTGCCAGTGTGTAGTGAGCACTTTGCATGGCCGCACCCTGACATTGGTGTGTGAGTGTGTTTGGGTGAATGCAAGGCATCACTGTAAATCGCTCTGAGTTTCTGATTCCAGCCCAGTCTCACTTTTTTTCATGCTCCCGTGACGAAATGAGTCAAATTTTCAAGTTTTTAAGTCATTATTACTAACCCTACGCCTATCCCCAAACCTAACCTTAACCACCCGGACACCCCCCCCCCCCCCACTTCACTTTTAATTTCATGCAGCCATCACGGAATGAATTACAATGAATTTGTGCTGCTATGACGAAAATGAGGCACTTTTCGTCACAATATCACAAACCAGTAGATTAATGTATATTTCGTGCTGCAGAATCATGACTTGCCGTGAGACTGAGTTGCTGATTCAAATGGAAAAGGGCTATCTATATAAATGCAGTCCATTTACATCCAGATGCCTAAATTCAATTGGCTTGGTTTATGTGATTGGCTGATTAGCTATTCATGTTTTCAAGGAAATGAACAGGTGTACCTGATACCTACTACATTCTATTGTATATTGTGTGGATAGTAAAGGGTTAATATGCCACACCTGCCCAGTGGATGGATTATCTTTGGAAAGGAGAAGCAACCAATAACACTGATTTTTACCATTTTTTGTCTTTTTCTCTTGACTTAGGCCATAAAAATGAGCAAAAACAAGTGTTGCATTTAAATCTTAAAATCTGAAGCTGCTTTGCACACCCATCAATTTATAAATCTGATGAAAAGAAGTTAGTGTTTACAGTCATGACTGCATGACTACCTTATTCCTAATTGTTGGATCTGGGACAGTTACAAGTTGCACAAGTTCTGTTCCACACCTCTGCCATGTCACACTTGGTTCACACTTAATGATAAAAGGCATTATCATAAATTACAGCCAGGCAAAATAATGTGTTTGAATTCCTCCAAGTAGCTGCACATTCTTGGTCAAGTCCATCTCCTATATACCAGGATGCGTGAATTCTATATTTCTTTATGCTTCATCTTTTAAATGCACTGAATGATATCTTCCCATTGGCAAGAACTTGTCTTTAAATTATCTTCTTTTGCAGGCACGTCTGTCGTCACTGTAACTGCCACTGATGCCGATGATCAAACATATGGGAACAGCGCCAAGCTTGTTTATAGCATTCTACAAGGACAGCCATATTTCTCAGTGGACTCTGAAAATGGTAAATCAAATGCAGCGAGCTCTTAGGAATGCACTTTCTCATGTTGTTTGACTCTATAAACAGATCTATGCCACTATTCATTCAAGTGCAGCAGAAGGATTTTTCCTTTGATCCTCTCTGAGCACTGGATTCATAAGTAATGAAAACTTTGGTTTGTCTGCTCAGAAACCTTACATTTTTAGAAATATCTTCATTATGTTCTAATATAAAATTCTGTGAAAAGTGTTTTTTTTCCTCCCCCAACAAATGGGGCATAACTAATGATAGTCATGGAAAATTTTACAGGTACGATTAAAACCGCACTGCCTGGAATGGACAGAGAACTCAAGGAAAATTATCAAGTTGTGATCCAGGCTAAAGACATGGCCGGACAGATGGGCGGGCTTTCAGGAACCACGACAGTGAGCATCACCCTATCTGATGTCAATGACAGTCCACCACGCTTCGCTAACCGTAAGAAGGCTTACCTCAATCTTCTGTATTGATTTCTGAAAAGACTTTATTATTTGCAAAAACAATGTCGGACTCTGTAGTTTTCTCTGGGCCCCTCCCCAATCGGACCGGGAGTGACATGTTTAGCCGCATGTTCTCCTTGAATTGCTGGCTGTCTGAGTGGTGTCCAAAAAATGCGGTGGGCTTCATAGATAATTGGCAAAGCTTCTGGGGAAAACCTGGTCTTGTTAGGAGAGACGGCATCCATCCCACTTTGGATGGAGCAGCTCTCATTTCTAGAAATCTGGCCAATTTTCTTAAATCCTCCAAACCGTGACTATCCAGTGTTGGGACCAGGAAGCAGAGTTGTAGTCTTACACACCTCTCTGCAGCTTCTCTCCCCCTGCCATCCCCTCATTACCCCATCCCCGTAGAGACGGTGTCTGCTCCCAGACCACCAATAACCAGCAAAAATCTATTTAAGCATAAAAATTCAAAAAGAAAAAATGATATGGCACCTTCAACTGCACCACAGACTAAAACAGTTAAATGTGGTCTATTAAACATTAGGTCTCTCTCTTCTAAGTCCCTGTTGGTAAATGATATAATAATTGATCAACATATTGATTTATTCTGCCTTACAGAAACCTGGTTACAGCAGGATGAATATGTTAGTTTAAATGAGTCAACACCCCCGAGTCACACTAACTGTCAGAATGCACGTAGCACGGGCCGAGGCGGAGGATTAGCAGCAATCTTCCATTCCAGCTTATTAATTAATCAAAAACCCAGACAGAGCTTTGATTCATTTGAAAGCTTGACTCTTAGTCTTGTCCATCCAAATTGGAAGTCCCAAAAACCAGTTTTATTTGTTATTATCTATCGTCCACCCGGTCGTTACTGTGAGTTTCTCTGTGAATTTTCAGACCTTTTGTCTGACTTAGTGCTTAGCTCAGATAAGATAATTATAGTGGGCGATTTTAACATCCACACACATGCTGAGAATGACAGCCTCAACACTGCATTTAATCTATTATTAGACTCTATTGGCTTTGCTCAAAATGTAAATGAGTCCACCCACCACTTTAATCAAATCTTAGATCTTGTTCTGACTTATGGTATGGAAATAGAAGACTTAACAGTATTCCCTGAAAACTCCCTTCTGTCTGATCATTTCTTAATAACATTTACATTTACTCTGATGGACTACCCAGCAGTGGGGAATAAGTTTCATTACACTAGAAGTCTTTCAGAAAGCGCTGTAACTAGGTTTAAGGATATGATTCCTTCTTTATGTTCTCTAATGCCATATACCAACACAGTGCAGAGTAGCTACCTAAACTTTGTAAGTGAGATAGAGTATCTCATCAATAGTTTTACATCCTCATTGAAGACAACTTTGGATGCTGTAGCTCCTCTGAAAAAGAGAGCTTTAAATCAGAAGTGCCTGACTTCGTGGTATAACTCACAAACTCGTAGCTTAAAGCAGATAACCCGTAAGTTGGAGAGGAAATGGCGTCTCACTAATTTAGAAGATCTTCACTTAGCCTGGAAAAAGAGTCTGTTGCTCTATAAAAAAGCCCTCCGTAAAGCTAGGACATCTTTCTACTCATCACTAATTGAAGAAAATAAGAACAACCCCAGGTTTCTTTTCAGCACTTTAGCCAGGCTGACAAAGAGTCAGAGCTCTATTGAGCTGAGTATTCCATTAACTTTAACTAGTAATGACTTCATGACTTTCTTTGCTAACAAAATTTTAACTATTAGAGAAAAAATTACTCATAACCATCCCAAAGACGTATCGTTATCTTTGGCTGCTTTCAGTGATGCCAGTATTTGGTTAGACTCTTTCTCTCCGATTGTTCTGTCTGAGTTATTTTCATTAGTTACTTCATCCAAACCATCAACATGTCTATTAGACCCCATTCCTACCAGGCTGCTCAAGGAAGCCCTACCATTATTTAATGCTTCGATCTTAAATATGATCAATCTATCTTTGTTAGTTGGCTATGTACCACAGGCTTTTAAGGTGGCAGTAATTAAACCATTACTTAAAAAGCCATCACTTGACCCAGCTATCTTAGCTAATTATAGGCCAATCTCCAACCTTCCTTTTCTCTCAAAAATTCTTGAAAGGGTAGTTGTAAAACAGCTAACTGATCATCTGCAGAGGAATGGTCTATTTGAAGAGTTTCAGTCAGGTTTTAGAATTCATCATAGTACAGAAACAGCATTAGTGAAGGTTACAAATGATCTTCTTATGGCCTCGGACAGTGGACTCATCTCTGTGCTTGTTCTGTTAGACCTCAGTGCTGCTTTTGATACTGTTGACCATAAAATTTTATTACAGAGATTAGAGCATGCCATAGGTATTAAAGGCACTGCGCTGCGGTGGTTTGAATCATATTTGTCTAATAGATTACAATTTGTTGATGTAAATGGGGAATCGTCTTCACAGACTAAAGTTAATTATGGAGTTCCACAAGGTTCTGTGCTAGGACCAATTTTATTCACTTTATACATGCTTCCCTTAGGCAGTATTATTAGACGGTATTGCTTAAATTTTCATTGTTACGCAGATGATACCCAGCTTTATCTATCCATGAAGCCAGAGGACACACACCAATTAGCTAAACTGCAGGATTGTCTTATAGACATAAAGACATGGATGACCTCTAATTTCCTGCTTTTAAACTCAGATCAAACTGAAGTTATTGTACTTGGCCCCACAAATCTTAGAAACATGGTGTCTAACCAGATCCTTACTCTGGATGGCATTATCCTGACCTCTAGTAATACTGTGAGAAATCTTGGAGTCATTTTTGATCAGGATATGTCATTCAAAGCGCATATTAAACAAATATATAGGACTGCTTTTTTGCATTTACGCAATATCTCTAAAATTAGAAAGGTCTTGTCTCAGAGTGATGCTCTCTACTTTTAAGATTAGGCTTAAAACTTTCCTTTTTGCTAAAGCTTATAGTTAGGGCTGGAACAGGTGACCCTGAACCATCCCTTAGTTATGCTGCTATAGACGTAGACTGCTGGGGGGTTCCCATGATGCACTGTTTCTTTCTCTTTTTGCTCTGTATGCACCACTCTGCATTTAATCATTAGTGATCGATCTCTGCTCCCCTCCACAGCATGTCTTTTTCCTGGTTCTCTCCCTCAGCCCCAACCAGTCCCAGCAGAAGACTGCCCCTCCCTGAGCCTGGTTCTGCTGGAGGTTTCTTCCTGTTAAAAGGGAGTTTTTCCTTCCCACTGTAGCCAAGTGCTTGCTCGTTTTGACCGTTGGGGTTTTACATAATTATTGTATTGCCTTGCCTTACAATATAAAGCGCCTTGGGGCAACTGTTTGTTGTGATTTGGCGCTATATAAAAAAAAAATTGATTGATTGATTGATTTTCCCCAAGGTGTATAGAATCCAGGTAACAATACTTGTGGAATGAAAACAGTGACAGCTATGGTAATCTGACATTTGACCCCAATATCCTTAACCTTCACCCAATTGACTGACCAGGGCAATCGTGCAATTGTCAACATTTAGTCCATATCAGATGGAAAATCAAATTCCTTGACTTTGATCTTACTGCCAGGTAAACTGCAATTAATAGACCAAGTTTGGTAGAAATCAGCTATTGGATCTAGGAGGAGTAGGTCAGCAAGGAGACAGACATGACCAATTGACCATGATTGGCCTTTGGCAAATTTGAGCTTGCGATACAGTGCTGGCACCCAACCTCATATGTGTGCAAAGTTCAATGCAAATCCAAGTGAAATGCTTAAATCTTGCCATTTGACCTCAAAACCTTCACCCTTGTTAAGGTTTTGGGACCTTTGACAAATTTGGCCCCAGTTGTCCACTTCCAGAGCCCACCTCCACCTACATATATAGGGGAGGTGATGGTCTAGTGGTTAAGCGTTGGGCTTGAGACCATAGGATCCTTGGTTCAAATCCCAGCCTGACCGGAAAATCACTAAGAACCCTTGGGCAAGGTCCTTAATCCCCTAGTTGCTTCCAGTGTGTATTGAGCGCCTGACAGCACCCTGACATCGGGTGACTGTGAGGCATTATTGTAAAGTGCTTTGAGCATCTGATGCAGATGGGAAAACACTATATAAATGCAGTCCAATTTACCATATGTGTCAAATTAGGTGCAAATCAGAATGAAAAATAATTATTTTGACTTTTGATCCTAATGAACTTTTCAAACCAAACCCTTCCATACACATCAGGTTTAGTGGAAATCAGCTGAAGGACCTGGAAGGATTTGAGGAACAAACAAACCAAAATTTTCATCTTTGACTGCAATAATCTTGTTCTTTGGCCAGACAAACCCTTTAAAGGCAATCCTGGAGTCAACCTACACATATATAGCAAGTTTGATTGAATTTGGTCAAAGCACCTAAGTTTGAGATCATAAACTTTAAACAATGACAGACAGGAGTCCGTGAATGTGTCTTGATTGTAGATTCCTTTCGAGTGACGGCTGCAGAGTCCACCGACATTGGAGGTGGTATTGGTCGTATAAAAGCTGACGATCCAGATGTTGGGCGTAATGCAGAGATGGAGTACACAATCGTCGGTGGTCATGAAATATTCAACATCATCACTGACCAATCCACACAAGAGGGGATCATCATAATTAAAAAGGTAAGGTAACTTCCAGTTCCCTTCTTTTCCTTTGCTTTTGTAATTGTAAAATGCGTTACTATGGGGAGCTATGTTGTCACTAGTCAGGATGAAAGCGAGACTTTGGACATAAAAGCCATTAATACAACTCCTTTAACTATCATGTTAATGTTGAACACAATAAGACTGACAAAAGCATGCTTTGACAAGTGGCATATTTTTGTACAAACGCCAATGTAATTTGTGGAAACTGTCAGGAAAGTCTTAACAAAAGACATTCTAATTAAAACAAGTCATATCTGGCCTTGTTCTTTGTGCTTGATTTGTGTCCCACAAAAGATTATATATATATATATATATATATATATATATATATATATATATATATATATATATATATATATATATATATATATATATATATATATATATATATATAAATGACACCAGATGTTATACGTGCAGCAAACACACTGAAAAAGAGTTGAATTCTTTCAGTTTTAAAGGAGTCGTAAGTTTATTACAGGATGTCTAATATTTATGGTTGACCTACAGGAGAAGAAATCTTTGGCATAAGTTATAAAGATTGGAGTGTCCTCTCAAAAAACGTGGCCTCATACACCCTGTCACCCTTCAAAACAAAAATAAATTTCATCCATCCATTTTCTAAATCTGCTTATTCCAGTTAAGGGACTTCAGGATGCAGCCTATCTCAACAGTCATTGGACAAGATGTAGGATACACCATGGGCAGGCTGCTAGTCCTTTGTCAGGCCAACACATATATACTAGAAACACATTCACACTGTCACTCACACCTTTCGGTCCACCCATAGTCAGCAATTCACCTAATCTGCATGTCTTTGGAAGTTGGAAGAAGCCAGAACATCTGGAGGGAATCCAGGCAAACAACAGGGGCATATGTGTGTGAAATCTTTAACTACGGGCACTATTGGCCTTGTAAATGTAATTTCCACCACACCATTGCCTTACAATATAAAGTGCCTTGGGGCAACTGTTTGTTGTGATTTGGCGCTATATACATGTGCTCTGATGTCACTGTTTATCTCCATAGAAACTACCCAAACAATCTTTCATACAAACTGTTTAAAGGGACATTACAGTGTTGTGGTGGAAATTACGGCAATAGTGTGGGACAACTACATTTTGTTTAAAAAAATCACAACAGTTGTATGACATTGAATACTCCAATTATGTTTTGATTATTTTACTGATATTTTATTCAGAGATATTTTAAAACATTAGAAAAAAACATTTCTTTACCATTCGTTTTTATCATTGAAGATCAAAAGTCTGGGTGTGGGACAAGCACAAAACGGCAATATTTGCATATAATGATGCTGAAAAAAGGTGAAAAAGTCATCATTGACTACTAGAACAAATTTCTTAACACACTTTCATTGTAAAGATAACTAGAAAAGTGTGAAATTTCCCCTTTTTTCTGTTTTTCATACAATATGATCAAAGGACATAATAAGTGCCCGTAGTCTAAGAATCACCCATGTAAACTCCACACAGAAAGGACCAGGTCAGAAGCGAACCAGGGACCTTCTGGATGTGAGGCAACAGTGCTAACTGCAAATCCACTATGCTACCCAGAAAACTAGGCATCTGCTTTTTTTTTTAAACTTTTCCGTTCATCTTCATTTCCATGTTCCTCACTCTGTGACTGAACAAATCCACTTTCACAGTCACTCTATTTACTTGCTAATTTATCACTCAGTTTCATGTATTTTTTTTTTTTCGCAATTGCTGCCCTCTTAGAAACCCAAAAAATGATTTAATTCAAAAAATATCCCTGTGGTATATGTGCAATATTTTGGGGTGCATACATTTAAAGCTGTCTTTAAGATACACAGTGACCTTTATTTGTTAAGTTCTGGTGTGCAAGCAATTTCAGAATGAGCACAACTGATGCAAGCAGTAACCACACAAGGAATAAAAGAAAAAAAAAAACAAGGGTGATTTAATTACCAATTTTGCAGTCCAGTACAACAAACAAACAGAGTCCAAATGGCAAACACAAGAAAACTGTGAAACACAAAACAAAACACTGTCAGTGAAAGTCAGAAACAACCAGCAATTATACAAAAGATAATTAACACTAAGACTTCACAGAACTACAGATGGGAGATGTCAAGGATAAACCATACTCAACTTAAAAACGGAAGGCAAGAAAGAATAATCTGATAAACTGAAGAGGAAACAGTGCAAGACTAAATAGTGACACAAATGGACTGACGAATGACAGATGGTGTGATTTGAAAATGTGGCAGTGTAGGGGAGATGGTAACAATGATGTACCCTACAAACACACACAGAAACTGATCAAGCAACAAGGACAACCACAAAGTAACCAAGTACAAAACCAAGTAAGAAAAGGCAGAAAACTCACATGGAACTCAAAGATGTAAATGAGTGCAAACAGGGAAACCACATGACTGACAGTGACACTGGACACTGGACAGAAACACATTGAAAATGAACATAGGGAAACAGATAACAGATCACAACAGACAACTAACAAGGACCAGCGACACAGACAGGGAACAGACCCAGTGGCGGTGCCAGGAAATTTTTGTTGTGAGGGCTGAGGGGGAGGTGGGGTAAAAGTTGGAGGGGCTCCACAAAATGTCATTGAAATGAACAATATATAGTAAATTGCTGTATAAATACCACGATATGTGTTTTAGTCACCCATGCTCCTCTAAAATGTGGTATCAATGCACACACCCACACACATCACTTAGAATGATTGCAAGTTCAGTAAACTTGCACATAGGTAAAAATAAAGATACGTGAAGTTTTAAGAGTGGCCCCAATAAATATTTAGGAAACCTACATTTTTTGAGTATGGAGTTAAATTTGTCTCATTAATACTTGCAAATGCACAGAGGGTGATTTACAAATATCCTTTGATTTGTACACCTGCTTTGTGATCCACAAACACAAATTTCTGATTTGTAACTTGTGTGGGTTTTTACAAATAAATGTTTATTTGCAAAACTGAAAATTCTGTTTGTGAAGGGTGATTCAGCATTGGTGGATCACCGAACTCACACATTCATCAATTTGCTCAGTTATGCAATACTGAGACATTCTCAGCGCAAAGCTGCAGTTGAGATCCACAAATATGTCAGTCGCTATTCACATTATTGGCAGAATTATTGGGTGGGTTTAAGCCCCGGCAAGCCACCCCTTGGCGCCGCCACTGGACAGACCACAACAATATTTGTTTGCTGAAACAGTTATTGCTTTTTTAAGTTTGTCAAAGGTTTTCAAGAATATCATCTTCAACCTCAGGTTTTTTTTTAATTATCAAATGTATGATGTATCATCCCCGCGACCTGATCCCATATAAGCAGTTGAAGATGTATGCATGTATTTAAGTTATAACAGAGCATTTAGCATAATTTAAAAGAAGTGCAGTGTCAGATTTGAGGCTGCTTCACTGACAACATTTATTCACACAAGACTGATATGTAACTGGATTTTTGATGAGCAGCAGTGATTAGATATAGCATTTAAAAAAACGTATATGTTTGAGTGTTACTGGAAACCTTTTTAATTCTTTTTTTTTTTTTTACTGAGACCTTCATCCAGACCACAGCTCCACAATTTAGAGTTTGAAAAAGATAAAGGCAGTCAAATGATATATATATATATAGATATATTTTTTTTTTCTTTAATGGGAAAAGTCTCACTGCTCTTTCATCTTTCAGGCACTGGATTACGAAAGCAAGAGAGACTATGAGTTCAGAGTGGAGGTGAAAAACACCTACTTGGACTCGAGGTTCATCCAAGGTTTGCAATTCAAAGACTACGCGACCGTCAGGATAACAGTGGAGGATGTGGACGAGCCTCCTGTTTTCACGAGGAACCCTTACATCATCGAGGTGCACGAGGACACGGCGGCAGGTAGCTTTGTTGGCGTCGTGTCAGCCAGAGACCCCGATGCTGACAACAAGCCAGTGAAGTATGTGTCAGAATAAGAAATATCTCCCCAACCTGTTTACACCAAATACATCCTCCCTGGTAACAAAGTGCTCCGTTTTACTGAGTTTAAAAAAAAATCCAATCAGTGGCCCGTTAAGCATCGACTCTCTCATTACCCAGATGTAATCTCTGATTGTGATCATTTGTTCCAAAAGTAATTCTTCCAGCTTTAATTACACTGGTGCAAAATCAACAAGAAAACAACCAGCACATGGTGGAAACTTAAAGTCTCTTTTTTTAAAGACTCAGATGAGGAGATGAAAATGTGCTCACTTGGGTAGCTCGAATCCATCGGGCTCATCGTACGGCAATGGTGCTGGGAGGTTTGGGGAGGAGAGGATATTATTCATGCCCTCACCCCTCCCCTCTCCCCAGTGATTTCCCAATGGAAGGTGCCGGTGGCCCTGTGAAGTAAATACAGACAATGTTTATTTCCCAGAATTATGTAAGCTCACATTGTGGCGCTGTGCGGAGTCAAAGTGAAAGAGTCTAATTTGCCGTATTGATTCATACGGCTCGGCACTGCTATCGCACACATATGGAGCCTGCCTGTCTCTGGCACAGAGATATGGCACACGACGTATTGCATTACATATTCAGGTTTCAGTGGAATATGAAAGTTGACTATGACAAATGAACGGGAACTCACAGGGATACATCATGTTTAGACAGTGGAGACCACGGAATAAAGTTTCTGATGGCGCCAACGAGGGATGTACTGTGTGAAATGCATTTTTATGAACTAAAGAAATACTTAAGTGTGACTGCTTTGTACAGGTAAAATTTACATAAGGTGTGAAAGTGAAAAACAGTAGGAATCTGAACTTTTTAAAAAGGAGAAGTTGAACATTTATGAATCTGGGGCCCATTTTTAGAGTTTTTCACTTTAACAGTTCACTTTGAACAATTAGTTTGAATGTTAAAACCATTCATTCATTAATCAATTAATTTTACGCCACTGATCTGGGTCTGGATCTCGATGCCAGTCGATCAAACAGCTCACCCACACTTCCCTATCCTTTGCCAAGTACTCCAACTCTTCCTGGAGAATCCCAAAGTATTTTCAAACCAGCTGGAAAATATACCTCCATCATGTCCTAGATCTTCCCAGAGGCCTCCTTCCAATTAGACTTGCCAAGAAGACCTCCCTAGATGGATGACCAGGGGGCATCACCAGTGTTAGGCTTACACTGGTGATTTTACTGTGTACACTGTTGGTTGTAGATGCTTACAGGGAGGGATCAATCAAATTTTTCCGACATTTGCTCACGTAAATATCTCCAGTATTCAGCTGAGTGACTGAACGCTGGTATTTTGAATATTAGATTTGACTCACAATTTCTTGCAGATCTCCACTGAAAGTGACATGCTCAAGTATTTAAAATGATGAATATTAAAGGAAAAATCATTTGGATTTCTTACAGTTTAAATCATAATGATTTTATTTTCCACCATATCTAATAGTAAAATTCAGTTTACCAGGGTAAACTTCAACATAGCGGCAATCAGCTGGGGTCTCACAACCTGGGCAACTCTAGAGAAGAATAAGGTCCAACTCCTATCAAGGTGAGTGTTTCTGGAGCTGAGGCTAAATAAATGGTAAATGGACTGCATTTATATAGCACTTTTCCATCTGCATCAGACACTCAAAGCGCTTTACAAATAATGCCTCACATTCATCCCAATGTGAGGGTGCTGCCATACAAGGCGCTCACTACACACCGGGACCAAAGGGGAATTAAAGACCTTGCCCAAGGGCCCTTAGTGATTTTCCAGTCGGATTTGAACCGAGGATCTTCTGGTCTCAAGCCCAATGCCTTAACCACTAGACCATCACCTCCCCCAGGTGATGGTGACAGTGAGTCAAGGGCCTCACTGACTGACTGCCACCCATGGGACAGCGCACCCGACCACAGCGGTTCTCACGTTGTATCTGGCCAGCCTTCATGGCAAGCCCGGCCACTAGGTGCCCACTGATGGGTACTCCGTCCAGGTCTAGCTCCAGACAGGAGCCTCAGGCTTCCTCCAAGCCGGGTCATGTTTACTCTACCTCGTTTTTCCATGGAGTCAATGTGAACCATTAATAGTCTGGCCCCTTACCTGAGACCAACTTGCCAATTTGTTCCTGAATAGGCCCTTTAGAATCATTGAGTATAAAAACTGAGACAAGATGCCAAAACATACTGGAAAACTGTTTCCCAATATGTCATTCAATGCTTCATGGAGTTGAAGAAATGTGATAGACCTTCAGTTTTGACTAAAAGCACCCCCATTCAAAACAATAAATAAATACAAATTAAAAAAAAGGACATAAAAAGACAGGAACAGACACAGCAAATAAACATGGGTCAAAAGACATCAAGCTGGGTAGAATTATGGACTAAAAAAACAAACAAATCTAGAGACATATCACCATAAGGTTTTTGCTGGATATCTGCTGGACAAGTAAGACAGCGTTTACACCGATTTGCTGCTGGTTAACTTTTGCTGATCTCTGACATGCGGCTTTGTGTCACCATTCAAAAACAGCTGTCACATTAGCTTGTTGTGTCCTGTCATAGAACGTAATACATTTCTGCTCTACTGAAGATTGAACCATTCCAAAAATAGATTCATATCATTCTGCAGTGAGTTATAAACAGACAAGAATAAAACAGTCCTTTCAAGTGGATAAGTGGCTTTGCTAACTAGCCTACTCCAGCAAGGTTGACCAGTTAGCATGTAGGTGGTTTACAAATGGGTGTGTAGGGCTGGTTTGCATGCACAAAATGCACCCGGCTTATGAAGTTATTTGACCCCATGAAAAAATGAATTTGCCATCATCCAAACTTGCACTTGTTACATTTTGTGCAAGATAATTAGTTTGACACTGCCAGATTGCAGTGCCATAAATGTCCACATTTCACAATGTTTCAGCACCACCCGTTTTGTGAGACAGTTTAGTCTATTTGTTTTGCCAAGTTTACTATGAATATACGTTAGCTTTTAAAACTTAAATTGATTTTATTTGGGTTATTCTGAAGCAAGAAGTGAGTATGTAGTCAGTTAAAGAAGGTCAAATAGGACTAATTTTATCAACCCCCCCCCAAAAAAAACAAAAAAACAAACAAAAAAACAAAACAAAGCACAATTGGCTTAATCAAGGTCCTTCAAAGTTCATTTTACTATTATTGTGTTCAATGCACATAGGCTATAAGCACAAATCTACAGTGTGTAGCAACATAGGCGTTAATTGACATGCAGTAGAAACGTGCATTATGAACTAATCACTTTATTTGCTTATGTAATTTTTTTATTGTAGATACTCCATTGATCGACACACAGACCTGGAAAGGCTGTTCAACATTGATTCTGCAAATGGCACCATCACAACTCTGAAAGCACTGGACAGAGAAATGTCCAAATGGCACAATATCTCTGTGGTGGCGACAGAAATAAGTAATTTATGCAAGCAGTTTTCTATAAAACCATGTAATTCCAGTTATCTCATTCCTGAAACTTGTTAACTTTAGCTGTGTATTTATTTATTTCAGATAACCCACGTCAGACCACCCGGGTACCAGTGTTCATCAAGGTGTTAGATGTCAACGATAATGCACCCGAGTTTGCAATGTCCTACGACACGTTTGTCTGTGAGAACGTCAAAGCAGGACAGGTGCTTAACATTCATACACTTCATAAAGCAAAACACGGATATGCAAGGCCAAACTCTTGTAGTGTTGATATTTTAATAAGCATATGGACAAACACACACAAATGGTGGCAGTAGCACAGTGTTCACTATGCAAAAATTTGGCTTATATGTACATTGACCAATGCCCCACCCATGCCAGATAGGGCACTGACCTGCTTAGCCCGTGGGGTTCTTCTCTCATATGAATGCTTGCTGTGGCCATGGGGGTGTGTACAGCCATGAGCCTGTGTCTACCTTTAGGGGCCATATGGTTCTAGTAGGGCATCCTGTAGTCATTCACATTATCACATACCTGTTTTGAGTTTTTGTGCTCTGCAAGCAGATTCACACATATACAAGGTCTATTAGAAAAGAAACCGACGTTTTTATTTTTTCAAAAACTATATGGATTTGAATCACGTGTGATTGCGTCAGACGAACTTGAACCCTCATGCGCATGCATGAGTTTTTTCACGCCTGTCGGTTGCGTCATTCGCCTGTGGGCAGGCTTTGAGTGAGCACTGGTCCACCCCCCTCGTCGGAATTCCTTTGTCTGACTTCTTCCTGAGAGACTGACGCTTTGCTTGATCAAAATTTTTTCAGAAACTGTAAGGCACATCCAAGTGGACACCATTCGAGAAATTCAGACGGTTTTCGGTGAAAATTTTAACGGCTGATGAGAGATTAAGGAGTGTTACTATCGCTTTAAGGACAGCCCACAGCGCCGGACGGCGTGCCGCGCCCGAGCCGCCATCGTCAGCCTGTTTCAAGCTGAAAACTTCCAAATTTAAGCCTCTGTTGACCCAGGACGTCGTGAGAGAACAGAGAAGTTTCAGAAAAGGTCGGGATCAGCAGTTTATCCGGACATTCCACTGTTAAAGGAGATTTTGTAATGAAAGACGTGCGGACGGAGTCGCGCGTCGGCACCCAGCCGCTCATCGCGCGGCGCCACAGCAAAACACCTCCGTTGGAAGCATTACAGGACAAGTTTGAACATGCCCAGCTGTTAAACAATTTCTCAGATACTCACTCGACTGAAAGCCATCGAAAACCGCCTGAATCTTACGAATGGTTATCAACACGGAGGTGTTTTGCTGTGGCGCCGCGCCATGAACGGCTGGGTGCCGACGCGCGAATCCGTCCGCACGTCTTTCATTACAAAATCTCCTTTAACAGTGGAATGTCCAGATAAACTGCTGATCCCGACCTCTTCTGAATCTTCTCTGTTCTCTCACGACATCCTGGGTCAACAGAGACTTAAATTTGGAAGTTTTCACCTTGAAACAGGCTGACGACAGTGGCTCGGGGCGCGGCGCACCGTCTGGCTCCATGGGCAGTCCTTAAAGCGACAGTAACACTCCATAATCTCTCATCAGCTGTTACAATTTTCACCGAAAACCATCTGAATTTCTTGAATGGTGCCCACTTGGATGTGCCTTACAGTTTCTGAAAAAATTTTGATCAAGCAAAGCGCCAGTCTCTCAGGAAGAAGTCAGACAAAGGAATTCTGACGAGGGGGGTGGACCAGTGCTCACTCAAAGCCTGCCCACAGGTGAATGACGCAATCGACAGGCGTGAAAAAACTCACACATGCGCACGAGGGTTCAAGCTTGTCTGACGTAATCGCACGTGATTCAAATCCATATAGTTTTTTTTTTAAATAAAAAGGTTGGTTTCTTTTCTAATAGACCTCGCACACATATACACCCCTTCACACAAGATATTCCTGCGACCAGCTTGGCCATATACTCTATCAAACATGGTTTGTGTTTAGTCTCTGTCTTGTCTCCTGTTTTTGTTAGTGTCTTTGATGGTGTCCCAAGCACAGTCTTGATTTGCAATTTTCCTGGACATTGTCATTGTTTTATGGTGGTTTTGTGTGTGTACCACCTTTAATTTATGGCAAACACACACACACTTCTCCCAGCAGTTCTGCCATTGTTGGAAACGTTTCTGGAAGACGCCTTTTGGAATGGTGTCCAGCTGGGCCATCACATTCTACATGATGTCTTCTTGCGACTCAAACTGAGACCCTTTTTGTGTTGTTTTGATCTGGGGAAACAGCCAAAAATCAGAGGGAGCCATGTCAGGATTGTAGGGAGCCTGACGAATCATAAGAGTGTTGTGTTTGGACAGGATAGACTGAATCAGCTGAGCAGAGTGGGTGGGTGCATTGACATTGTGGGGCTGTCAACTTTTCACCAACCACAGATCCGGTCATTTGCGGCACACAGTAACACAAAAGCGATGTTAGACCTCCCGATAATACTCTTTATAAATTTATTTGGCCTTGTAGTGAATACTCATGATGCACCACCCCACGGGAGTCAAAGAAAATGCTCAATGTGATTTTGATATTGCTGTGCACCTACCATACTTTCTTTGGCCTCAGTGATGGGAGCTCAGCCAAAAGGCAAAGGTCTGGATCTACTGGTCAGTCTTTGTTCCTACTCTCACCTATGTTCATGATGGTTGGGTCATGACCGAAAGAACTAGATCGTGGGTACAAGTGGCCAAAATGAGCTTCCTTAGGATGGTGGCTGGTGTCTCACTGAGAGATAGGGTGAGAAACTCGGTCATCTGAGGGGGGGCTCATAGTAGAGATGCTGCTCCTTCGCATTGAAAGGAACCAGCTGAGGTGGTTTGGGCATTTGGTAAGGATGCCCCCTGGATGCCTCCCTAGGGAGGTGTTCCAGGCACATCTAGGAGGAGACCCAGGAAAAGACCCAGAAATAGGTGGAGATAATATATTTGCACAATGGCCTGGGAACGCCTCGGGATGCCTCAGTCAGAGGTGGTCAATGTGGCCCAGGAAAGGGAAGTCTGGGGACCCCTGCTGGAGCTGTTGGCCCCGTGACCCGATCCCGGATAAGCAGTTGAAGATGAGTGAGTGTATATGTGATCGGGAAAATGGTGGATTCACTGGACCTAATATCTTCAAGCTACCAATTACTGCTAAAGGTGCTAACAAAATACATTTAACAACACAAAATGTTAACTCAAAGGAAATACTGGAGTACAGACTTCTCAGATGATCTGCAAGGAAAATTACCCACACAGCAAGTCATGTTATTACAGATATTTGTAATAAAACTTTCCAAAAGGCCAGTCACAGTCCTCCTCAACAACTAGAAGGTATGCGGACGGGTCCGGACGGGTTTTTCCTGTGTGGTGGCACAGGAAAAACACCTCCGTGTTGATAACCATTTGTAAAATCCAGGCGGCTTTTGATGGCTTTCAGTGGAGTGAGTATATGAGAAATTGTTTAACAGCTGGACATGTTCCAACTTGTCCTTAAGGCTTCCAACGGAGGTGTTTTTCCTGTGGCGGCGCGTCGCAGCGGCTGCGAGTCGACGCTGCAATCCGTCCGCACGTCTTTCATTAAAAAAAATCTCCTTTAACAGTGGAATATCCGGATAAAATGCTGAAACCGACTTCTTCTGAAACTTCTCTGTTCTCTTACGATGTCCTGGATCAATAGAGCCTGAAATGTGGAGGTTTTTAGCTTGAAACAGGCTGACGACGGCACCTGAGAGCGCTCCACAACATCTCGCACCGTTGGAAGTCCTTAAAGCGACAGTATCACCTCAAAATCTCTCATCAGCTGTTAAAATTTTCACCGAAAACCAGCTTAATTTTTCGAACCGTGTCCACTTCGATGTGTCTCACAGGTTTAGAAAAAATTTTGATCAAACAAAGCGCCAGTCTCTCAGCAACTTCTCAGACAAAGGAATTCCGACGAGGGGCTGGACGACTCCTCCCACAAGGAGTGCTCACAGGCGAATGACGTCACCGACAGGCGTGGAAAAACTCACGCATGTGCACAAGGGTTCAAGCATGTCTGACGTAAAAACATATGAATGAAATCCATATAGTTTTTGAAAAAAATAAAAAGGACCTATACTTTATTGACAGCCCTCGTAGTTTTCCATTAACCTCTCAGTGAAAATAATAACCCACATATATATATATAGTATAGTATAGTATATAAAAACAATATTATGTTTGGCATTGAAGTGTATCTGCATGACATTTTTGCACACAATACAAAGCAAAGTTGTCAGCATATGGTGTTGGAAGAATATGAACAGCATGGCTCCAAGTGTGTTGGCCAGGTTTGATCTTAATTGTTTTCATAATTCAGAAAACAGGCAAAGAGGAGAGTGCCAAAAGAAAGCTTCCCCTCAGAGGAAAAATATCTGTATGCAAGAGGTGCAGAGTCACCAGTAATGACTACAGACTTTCTTTAATTAGACTGAAAGCTGGTAGCATGCAGTTTGTGCACCGTGTGGTCTTCAGAGAATCATTTTCCACTGTCGCAAACAGCTCTCCTGTGACCGCAGCAGAACAATAATACAGAAGATGCCAACAAGACGGCAGAGAACAACAGGAACACTTTGGCTTCTGGATGCGTTTTCTGACAGTCACTCCCTGACATTTACACAGGAAGCATCTGTCAAAACATTTCAGCTCATTTGTCACTGTGCTGCTGACAGTTCCATAGTTGAACACGCCAGGACTCTACTAGACAATAATTCGCCTCTTGATCGTCACTGGCCCAAAATAACTGTTTTTAAAACCTGACAGTATACTGACAGACACAGATGTTTTCTTTAAAATCTAAAATTAATTATTGGGATTCAGGACTTGTGTTTATCACCCACATTTTTTATCAGTCTGGTATGTTTATGATCAGGAGAAATTTCTTCTTCAGCTTATGCCACAAGGCACACCGTTATCAAGAGACTCATGAAGGACACTGTGAAACATTTTGCAACCAGCAAAGGTCACTTTGCCATTATCTCAGCTTATGTTAGGTGCCAGCCTAGTCGGGTTGGTTTTGGTGTTTGGCATGATTTCTCTCTGGATCCACCTGATCGCGTTTGTCCCCCTTTGGTCTGCGGATGCGTGTGGGTGTGTGTGTGTGTGAGTTCTCTCGATGTGTGTGGATGGATGAATGGGTGTGTCCCGTCACACCTGCCTTCCTGTCCTTATGTGTGCGTGTGCGCGCTGTGGACATGTGTGGATGGATGGATTCCTCTGGCTCTCCTCCCACACTATACGCATATGTCCTCTCGGTCCTTCAGTCTCTTCCGGGGTCTCTTTCCACATCCTGCACATGTGAGTTTCCCTATGTGTTATCTGTTTCTGTCTGTTGGCGTGTATGTGGGATGTGTCCAGCAGGTGTGCATGGATCGATGTTTCCTTCTCATCCTGATGTGTGGGTGTGAAGCGTTGTGTTTCCCTCGTGTTATCACCTGCTTGTGTCAGGGTTGAGCGGGCGCGTCCTGCACCATCCTGGATCTCTTTGTCCTCGCCACCTGTCCCCTGTCCCTACTCAGTCCTTTGATTCTTTGCCACGCGCTTCGCCAAGCGTTCACTTCAGGGTTACGTGTGGTGGTGGTTTGTTCTTTCTCTTCCTAAGGCTCCGTTCTTCACAGGATGTCATTTCATGTGATGTTTGGATTTGTTACTGCCATTCTGGGCTTATTGCTTTTCAGTTTTTTTACTGTGTTCTCTGGTTTGTTTCAGGTTGCACCCATGTCTTTGGTTTCCTTGGTAGCGTTATGTCACTGTCATATTTTACGTTCAGTTCACTATGTAGATAATGATTTGTCGCCCTCTTGTGTTCAGGGTCTGTTACTACATTCACGTTTGAGAGCACCTGTATTTCATCAGTGTAATTCATTAGTGTTTATTTATGTCACACCCGCTGGTTTTCCCTGGCTGGTCATTAATGTTTATCTCTCAGTGTTTGCACGTTTTCTTCTCCAACTTTTTTTTCCATCTGTTCCTGTGATCATCATCTTGTAAGTTCCTGGTTACTGTCAGTTTTTGTGACAGTTGTTTTTTGTTACCATCGTTTGATGTTGAAAAGACTTCTTTTCTGTTGGGATTTTTGGTCACTCAGTTATTATTACCTCTGTTGGTCACCAGTCCAGTTTGGAACATTAAACACCTTGTTTTTTCAGTCACCCTTCCTGTGTCTGGCTACTCTGCGTTTTTGGGGTCCTACCGTCTTAGTGGACTAAACCATAACAGCTTACCCCTTAAAGCAACCTCAGTACCTTAGGAGGTGACATGAGGTTGTCAGGGTGTTTCTGAACAAAATGTCCTCATCTTCAGTGAGACTCCACCACATTCCTATATCTTTGGTAATATCTTGTATTCCATGCTCATGATCTTGTGGAACACTTCTTGGACATGATTTTACAGGGTGCATTCCATGTTTGCTTTTTGTGTGTGTATGTGTGTTTGATCTGCTCATTTCCTCCGCCAAGGAGGTTATGTTTTTGGTTGCGTCTGTTTGTTTGTTGGTTGGTTGTTTAGCAGGATTACTCAAAAAATACTCAACAGTTTTCAGTTTTTTTTTTTTTTACCAGAAGTGTATCTTTGCCTAACTTAGAAGTCATTAAATTTTGGTAATGATCCGGAACACGATCTGGATACAGCATTTTTTTAAGGATTCTTTATCATTGCAGGACAGGGCCAATTTCAACATTTTTGCATCTAACTTCATGAAGACGGGTCACAAGGGCTGAACGAAAATTAAGTTATGACACAACAATAATTTAGCATTTGTTTCTCCTCATTGAATAAACTTATTAGAGAAAAAAAAAAAAACGTGTAGTTCATGCAGTTTCTCTTCATAAATACATTTTCTGAAGAGCTAAGGGTTTAACCCTCTGGGGCCGACACCATCATATACGATGGCTGAAACCAAGCTTTACTAAATTATAAATAACTTTTTAATGATGTGAAATAGAAACGTACTTTTTTTTTGCTGAAAAGTTAACTCCGCAGACTTTCGAACCACCGTCCACCATCTTTGTACTCCTCCTTGAAGCTGTGTGATGATGTGAGCAATGTGAGTGTCCAATCGGAATTGGTTCACTGTCACATGGTTTTCCAAAATCCAATCATAGGGCAGATTCACCTCACGTGATACACCAAAGATTGTTTTTTAGGAGTGATGTGTTACTAGTTGGCCCGTTTGAATAGCCCCCTGGCTGCTCCAGTGCGCCCTGCGCCATTACGCACAGCAAAAGTGAAAGTGAGCAGACGGCCAGCCTCTCATACAATCTCACGTGCTCAAACAGAGTGTGTGAGTATCAGGATTGCTCGACTAGTTTTCCTGTGAATGTTATTGGATAAGCCTGTGGCAAGCTCTCTCGCTCCGGCATAAAATACTGTTTATCAGATCAATGGAGCGAGGGGGCCGCTCCTCAAACTGAATGAGCCTTGAAGTGTGAATGTTGCTTTCAGAGCAGGAGACAACAAACACACAGTCAACTTCATAGCAGAAGTTTGTGATGTGACATTTGTGTAAGATCAGAGAAAATGCTTTGAGATGAAGACAAACAAAATGCATAGACCATTTTGTATATATTGTTCAAAATGTGCATTTGTGTTTATTGTTTGAACCTTTTTGTTGTACAGTCTTTCACACAAGAGCCCAAATTACCTTTATAAAGTGTCAAAATAGTTGTTTTATTATAGTTTGCTGTGTGTTTTGAATAAATGTGTGTGGAAATGTATTTCCGCTTTACTTTTTCCTTTCTTATTTCTAATTGTAAGCCTTTATTACACATATAAAACACAACTATAGCATACATATTCTGAAAGGACAGGTTGTCGTGAAAAAAAAGAGACATACAACTTGATTGTGGGATGCAGGGAGAGCTGTAAACATCCATCCATCCATCCATCCATTTTCTTCCGCTTTATCCGGAGTCGGGTCGCGGAGGCAGCAGCTCAAGCAAAGCCGCCCAGACCTCTCGATCCACACACACCTCCACCAGCTCCTCCGGGGGAACCCCAAGGCATTCCCAAGCAGCAGCTCAAGCAAAGCCACCCAGATCTCTCGATCCACGCACACCTCCACCAGCTCCTCCGGGGAAACCCCAAGGCATTCCCAAGCCAGCCGAGAGACATAGTTCCTCCAGTGTGTCCTGGGTCTTCCCCGGGGCCTCCTCCTGATGGGACATGCCCGGAATACCTCTCCAGTGAGGTGTCCAGGGGGCATCCGGAAAAGATGCGCGAGCCACCTCAACTGGCTCCTTTCGACGTGGAGGAGCAGCGGCTCGACTCCGAGCTCCTCCCGCGTGACCGAGCTCCTCACCCTATCTCTAAGGGAGCACCCAGCCACCCTGCGGAGGAAACTCATCTTGGCCGCTTGTACTCGCAATCTCGTTCTTTCGGTCAAGAGCCAAATCTTATGACCATAGGTGAGGATCGGAACGGAGATCGATCGGTAAATTGAGAGCTTTGCCCCCCCTACTCAGCTCTCTCTTCACAACGACAGTCCGATACAGCGACCGCATCACTGCAGATGCTGCACCGATCCGTCTATCGATCTCATGCTCCATCTGTCCCTCACTCGTGAACAAGACCCCGAGATACTTAAACTCCTCCACTTGAGGCAAGGACACTCCACCAACCTGAAGAGGACAAAGCACCTTTTTCCGGTCGAGAACCATGGCCTCGGATTTGGAGGTGCTGATGTTCATCCCAGACTCTTCACACTCAGCTGCAAACTGCCCCAGTGCACGCTGACGGTTATGATTTGACGAAGCCAACAGAACCACATCGTCCGCAAACAGCAGAGACGAGATTCTGTGGTTCCCAAACCAGACCCCCTCTACACCCTAGCTGCGCCAAGAAATTCTGTCCATAAAGATAATGAACAGAACCGGTGACAAAGGGCAGCCCTGGCGGAGGCCAATGTGCACTGGAAACAGGTCTGACTTACTACCGACAATGCAAACCAAGCTCCTGATGCGGTCGTACAGGGACCGGATAGCCCTAAGCAAAGGACCCCAGACCCCGTACTCCTGGAGCACCCCCCACAGGGTGCCTCGAGGGACACAGTTGAACGCCTTCTCCAGATCCACAAAGCACATGTGGACTGGTTGGGCGAACTCCTATGAACCCTCGAGCATCCGATGGAGCGTGTAGAGCTGGTCCTAGTGTGCCGCGACCAGAAAAAAACCACACTGCTCCTCCTGAATTGGAGGTTTGACTATCGGTCGAATTCTCCTCTCCAGTACTCTGGAATAGACCTTACCGGGGAGGCTGAGGAGTGTGATCCCCCTGTAGCTGGAACACACCCTCCTGTCCACCTTCTTAAACAGAGGGACCACCACCCCGGTCTGCCAATCCAGAGGCACTGTCCCCGACTGCCACGCGATGTTGCATGTTGTGTCAACGAAGAGAGTCCCACAACATCCAGAGACTTAAGGTACTCAGGACAGATTTCATCCACCCCAGGAGCCTTGCCACCGAGGAGCTTTCTAACCACCTCGGTGACTTCGGCCTGGGTAATGGATGAGTCTGCCTCTGAGTTCCCAGTCTCTGCTTCCTCTTCGGAAGACGTGACGATGGGATTGAGGAGATCCTCGAAGTATTCCTTCCACTGCCCGACAACATCCCCAGTCAGGGTCAACAGCTCCCCATCCGCACCGTAGACAGTGCTGGTGGAGAGCTGCTTCTGCCCCCTGAGGTGTCGGACGGTTTGCCAGAATTTCTTCAAGGCTGACCGATAGTCCTTCTCCATGGCCTCCCCGAACTCCTCCCAGACCCGTGTTTTTGCCTCTCCGACCGCACGGGCTGTGGCACGCTTGGCCTGCCGATACCTGTCAGCTGCCTCCGGGGTCCCACCTACCAACAAAGACAAGTAGGACTACTTCTGCTTGACGGCATCCCCTACTTCTGGCGTCCACCACTGGGTTTGGAGATTGCCGCTGCGACAGGCACCAGAGACCTTGCAACCACAGCTACGAGCGGCCGCATTGACAATGGAGGTGGAGAACACGGTCCACTCAGACTCCATGTCTCCAACCTCCCCGGGATCTGGGAGAAGCTCTCCCAGAGGTGGGAGTTGAAGACCTCGCTGACAGAGAGTTCTGCCAGTCATTCCCAGCAGACCCTCATGATACGTTTGGACCTGCCAGGTCTGACCGGCTTCCTCCCATCCTAGCAGATCCAACTCACCACCAGGTGGTGATCGGTTGACAGCTCAGCCCCTCTCTTCACTCGAGTGTCCGAGACACATGGCCGAAGGTCAGATGATACAACTACAAAGTCGATCATCGACCTCCGGCTCAGGGTGTCCTGGTGCCATGTGCACTCATGGACACCCTTGTGCTCGAACATGGTGTTTGTGATGGACAAACTGTGACTAGCACAGAAGTCCAACAACTGAACACCAATTAGGTACAGATTGGGGAGGCCGTGCTTCCTGATCGCCGCCCACGTGGGTGTTGAAATCCCCCAGGAGAACAATGGAGTCCCCAGTCAGAGCACTATCTAGTACCCCTCCCAGGGACTCCCAGAACATCGAGTACTCGGCACCTGTCCCCGACCCGAAGGCGTAGGGACGCGACCCTCTTGTTCACCGCAGTGAACTCCAACACATGGCGACTGAGCTGAGGAACAATTAGCAATGCTACCCCAGCTCTACGCCTCTCCCCGTGGGCAACACCAGAAAAGTGGATCGTCCAGCCCCTCTCCAGGAGTTGGGTACCAGAGCCCAAGCTGTGCTTCGAGGTGAGTCCGACTATCTCTCGTCGGTGTCTCTCAACCTCCCGCACAAGCTCAGGCTCCTTCCCCCCCAGCGAGGTGACATTCCACGTCACAACAGCCAGGGGCTGTGAGCACGGACCAGGCCGCAGGGCCACCCGCCCTCGACCGTCACCCAATCCTCTCTGCACGTGACCCCCATGGCCCGCTCTGCAGGTGGTGAACCCACAGGAGGGTAGGCCCATGTCGCTCTTTCGGGCTGAGCCCGGCCGGGCCCCATGGGCTAAGGCTCGACCACCAGGCACGCGCGCGCGAGCCCCAACCCCAGGCGTGGCTCCAGGGTGGGGTCCCTGCTCCGCCATACCGGGCGACGTCTCGGTCCTTGATTTTGTTACTGGTCATGGGAGCTTCTGAACTGCCCTTAGTCTGACCCGTCACCTAGGACCTGTTTGCCTTGGGAGACCCTATGTTGTCGGGGGCACAAAGCAATAATAAAACATTTATGCCAGGCCAGTGAACTGTCCAAAAAATGTCCTCGGATCCCAGAGGGTTAACCACTGAATCTGAAACATGATGGTAGATGCGTGAAACGACATGGAATAAGTCTCTTTACCAAATTGTATGTGATGTCAGTAACCCTATGGCCTTGGCGGAGGTTTGCACTCTCCAAGTGCTTCTAGTTTGGTAAAGTTTTCAGATGCACCTCGCTGAAAGCACACCTCCTATTAAATGTTTTATAATATATAAACTTAAATGACAAAAAAGATTGCTATTATTTTAGTCATAGTTCTATTTAAAATAAGATGTTAAATCGCCATTTTCTCATGGGGATCCACAGGTTCTAGATTGGGTTGTGCTTATAAAATAGGTAGCTGCCATATTTCATGGATGGTAAAAACAATTATGCAGTTTCTGTAATGAGTTGGAATGGTGTGTGAGTCGCGAATGTTTATAAAACCTTAGACCTCAACAGTTTTTACAGGAAGAACTCAACCCTTTTATTTCCTGTTACTTATTTTTTAAAGTTAATTTGCTGTATTTATAAATTGCTTAGTTCTTATTATCATATACACACTATTTTTATCATTATTATCATCATCAGTATTATTATTATCGTCATCAGTATGATGATTATTTTTTATTATTAGTTCTATTTTGTCATTTGATTTTTGAATGTAACACAATGGGGAAAAAGAGTTTTCACTTTGTGTCATCCATGTATTTTTAATCAAACAACTTCATTTTTAAGCACTTTAAAGCTACCATAATTGAACAAAGTGCTGTACAGAAAATAAAATAAAAATATCATAAAATACATAATTCACATAAAATTGTTAACAAAATGCATCGAAAATAATTAAAAGCCATAAAAATATGAGTAAAAAGAACCACCATATGATAAAAGCCAAATAAATGAATGAAGTCAACATGTTACAAAGTAACATATTTACAATCATATTATGTGTTTATATTGACATCAAATGCACTACACATCTCACTCATGATATTGGAAACATGACACTTAACTCACTCATGGTGTAGTCAACATGACACTTAACTAAACTGACGAAACCAATTGAACTACAAAAACACAATAAATCAGGAACATGAACAACACTGTTAAACTAACATGAACCACAATAACAACATTACATAGCAAACCCTGAACTCTCATGGTACATTGCAGCACCATATCCATTGTTCACTGTTGCCAACTAATACACTAATTTCTCAAAAATATATATTAGTCCTATCAACTTTCCATTTTTTTGCTGCATTTATCCTTGACCCAAAATATATAAGCATAGCAAACAGCAAATGTCAGCTCTCCCATTTTTTTCCATGATCAAAGCCATACACATGCACGCACGCATGCATGCATACATGCATACACACACACACACAGAGGCCACTTGGTTATTATAATATTGATGCGGATTGATGGAGTATGGTTTGATTCTCAAAAAAGTAGATGCTATGGATGGTGGGACTTAGTAATTAGGCTATGAAAATGTGTATTGTGTACATAACAGTAAAAGAAATCAAGGTTGAACTTAAATCAGGATTCATTCAAAATACAAACATAAAAGTCTTTATTAGGGCTGTGTGCTTATGTGTGTGTAGCCATTGCAATGTGTAACATTGTGTTCTGGTGCTCCATTATCAGTGTTTTTTTTTTTGTTTTTTTTTTTTGCCATCTCTGGCTGTGTCCCAATTCAGTGGCTGCATGGTTTGAAGACTGTAATCGTCAACCGTTTATGTCATAATTGGCATGACTAGGTTATCCCACTACAAAGGCTTGCTTGTAGTGGGATGTTTTCAGCCTTCTTTCCCTCTCAAATGAAGACTATGTATATCAGGTGGATTCTCATTGTGCAATTGCATTTTTTCCAAGACAAAATGCTTGGTAAATTAAAAATAAAAAGGGACACTTTTAGGGTCCATATGTAGAATTATAAATAAGTAATGTTTCTAACTATAGCATGAATAAAGTACTGAAAATGAATTAATAAACCTGTCATGATTCATAGGAGCTGGCACAGCAGGAGGTAGAATGTACAATGCACTTTATCGATAATTTAGGCAGTTGATTCGGTACGCAGATTGGCCGTCAGCATAGCAGAGGTACAGGCAGATGTTCACAAAGGTGTCGTCAAACAATAGGTGGGGTTCAGAAACATGGCAAACAGTAATACAAGGGTAGAGACAAAAAGCGAGGTCCAGAAAAACAAGCAAGGTCGAGCACGGTTAGGCAACAAGACACTATAACAAGAGAACTGGGATGGAGATAAAAACATCAACGAACTAGCAATGAAGACAAACCTCACAGGGCTTAAATACACTGTGGTTAATTTGGATGTGATTTGAAGCAGGTGTGTTGAGGAGGCAGGAGGAGGGCGTCGACAAACAAAGATGAGAAACAACTGTGTGAGACAAGAGAGTGCAATGACGAGTGGGCGAGGAGATGACAAACAAAACGGGTGTGGACAACAGAGATGAGGAAGGACTGGTGATAGACAAAAGAGTGCAGTGATAAAAGGGCGTGATGGTGATACAAATGAAACAGGGTGTGAATACATGATAACAAAGATGAGGAGAAACTGACAAGAGAGTACAGTGACAGCAGGGACATTACTGAAAATCATAAACTAACAATACTAAAATATCCAGATAAAGAAGAACAGAAAAGCAAGGGCTGAGTGGACCAACAACATGAAAAGAATCATACTAGAAAACAAATGGAAAAGACTGAAAAGAAAGCAACAAGAAAATCAAAGGCTGAAACTAGAACGGAACTGATATGTGGCAAAAGTATAAAACACAAATAATACAACCAAAGACTAGCGTGGTAACAATGGCAAGTAAAACCAGTGACTTAGGCCATCATGAAACAAAAATCAAAGACAGTGGATCAAAGACTGAAGTAAACAAGAATGGCACTCAACATGTGGCTACAGTGTGAAGAACAGAAACAACAAGCTGTGACAAAAGCAAAATAAACAAATGATCAAAAAAAAAAACAGACTATAAGGAATCAATGAAGAAAGACTGACAGAAAATACTAACATTGACCCAAGCATGGGCAAATCCAGACACTAGCTTGATGCACACAGCCATAGAGGCTGATAGGCCACAGGAGGCAAGGAATGGGAAATGTACTGATGCAACATCAACATGTTTGTTGGGTTAGTCCGTTCATTTCAGAATGCTTTGCTGAGTCTGAAATGATGAATGACCTCTCCCCACATAATGCACATGAGCGAGAGGCTCACTAACCGGAAGTCTTGGCAGTGCAAAATAACAATAACAACTTGAAAATTGTCCATTAGTAGAATCAAAAAATGGTTGAAGAAAATGTGAAAACCCATTTGAGAAACCTATTGTGTACATGTTGTAGTTAATAAATTATGGAGAGTGCAAAGTATGTCACTATTTCAAACCCAAGATCTGGCTTCAGTGTGAAAGGGGATAAGAAAATGGGGTACCAATATGCAGATCTGGGATTGATTCCTGGTCACATTACCTGTTGGTGTCATTGGAAAAACACACTTCACCGCTATTGTCCCAGTCTTCCCAGCTGTACATGGGTACCAGCCTTGGCTGGGGATGTAACATCTGTCAGGAATCTGGGGATATACACCGATGACATCAGAGATTGAGAGCTTCAATTATTATAGTCAGAATTTATCTACAGCATGAAACATGAAACCATACGTCCTTCTTTCCTTGTATTAGCAGCATAACGGTGTGGTGACTCTACAATGCTAATATGTTAATATGGGTCAAATTCCCAAAGGTATAGTTCCACCACAACAAAAAACTGAGGCAGTTCTGAAAGCAAAACAGTGTCCAAACTGAAACCAGCAAGGTGTTTTTAATAAAGTGGCAGAGGAGTGTTCTGTTTGTTCTGTGCACAGAAGGGAAATGTGTTCATCTTATCTTATTCAGGCACAAGGTACAGAGTCAGACAGGTAACAAATCAAAAGGGTGACCCTTTGAAACACCACTGTGAACACATGGAGCTCACTTTTGAAACATTTATATGGTGCTCCTCTTTATAAAAGACACATTCACAATGAATGCTTTCATTTGTTTTGTTTTGTTTTTTTTTTTTTTAGAAAGGATTAATGAATCTTTGTTTTGCTGTTCATTCCAGCTGATTCAGACAATAAGTGCAGTTGACACGGATGAACCTCTTGTGGGACACAAGTTTGTTTTCACCATCAGCCCCACCAACCCCAACTTCACCATTGTGGACAGAGAAGGTATGTTCCAAAGTGGAAACATGTTTAGACAATGATTTCTTCTTGCATCTTGACTGTAACATGCCTGTGTAAATTGTTTCAAATAATTGCTTTCAGTGTATTCATAAATAAACCCGTGTTTATTTCATTCTTGATAGTGAAAAAAAAAAAAAAAACCCAACATCAAATAATAAAACTTCAGGTGAAATTACAAAACCATCCCTGAGAACCATCCCTGGTTCTCAAGACCAGACACCTAGGGTGGCTCTACTCTACTCTAATCTTCTATTCTACTCTTTATTTTTTCTTTTTAGATATTTAGATATACCTTAGTATATATTAATAGAGTTCTACCTTAGAATTGGAATGTATTAAAGAAGACATACCATATGTCTTGTCCAATACATTCCAATTCTAAGGTAGAACTCTATTAATATATATACCTTAATGAATTGTCATATAATACCACATAAAAAGTTGACTTTGTATCAGCAGAATGCGCTTTTATTTTTTAGTTAGTAGCAAATTATTCCTCCAACCAAGGATCTAATATTTTCACCACAATTTGTGTTTTTGTTTTTCTTTTAGCAGGTCAAATAGCAATGAAGGGATTTTAATGACAGTCAGTGAATAGACAGATAATGTAGGATCCATTACAAGTGTCATGCATTCATGAACATGGGGTCTGGGAGAGTGTGCACTCTCTGAGTCCCTTCTAGAAACTTTATTTATTTATTTATTTGTATTGTTGATTAGATACATGGATATTACCAAGTCACTGAATATGTTTTGGACTTCATTTTGCTCAATTATTAATACAAGTGTTTTACTGTATGAATCTTTTTTTTTTTTTTTTTTTAGTATTAACTACTTCTCAAAATCTGGGAGACCATTAAAAAGAAACCTAATGATGGAAGCCACAAAAGCACTCATGGTGAATGTGAAGGTGTGATACGCTTCTGTGGGTGTGACTGGAGAAACTGGCAACTGTGCAACTTTCATCTGTTACATCACTAGCTATAGAGGGACATGGTGAAATGGAAGAGATAAGGGTGTTCCTACAAGAAAACAGATCAAATATATAATTTTAGATATTTTTAGAATTTATATATATATATATATATATATATATATATATGTCTGTCTGCCTGCCCGGGATAAACTCCCAAACTATAATATGTAGCCCTAAAAACTATATATTCTGAATCCCCATGACATGGGGAACAAACTGGTACCATTTTTTTTAAAAGTTGAACGTAACCAAAATATTAATGCTTTAATCTATTCTCTTTATCTATTTATCTTTAATGGAATTACTGGGCAACCGGGTCAAGCTGCCCTGGTTGCCCAGGTCTATAGATCTATAGACCTTTAATTATGGAATTACTGGGCAACCAGGGCCATAAAAAAATAAATAGAAACCCCGCCCCCATCCTGAGGATGTCATCAAGAAAGCCTGAGTACAAATAGTGTAAAGCGGTCAGAATTCTAATTCCACTCCACCCCCCCCCCCATCCTGATGCAAATTTGTATTTTTTGTTTGTGTGTGTGTGTGTGTTACAAGAATTTGTGTCAATTAGCGCCTTCAAATCGTCGTCCGTCATCAAAACAAACTCTGCCATGTTTCGCTAAAGACTGCCGCCACTAACGGGCAGTAGTCACAGAGTGCAATAGTACAAAACATAATCCAAATTTGCGCGGTAAATGGAACCAAATTGCATACTAAATGCAACACAAATAGGACGAATAGTCCATGTGACATGACATAGAAAGCACCTATATATATATATATATATATATGACAAAATTATGGACTGCATATTCAAGAGCACCCTAAATCAACACTTTTACATTTAGATTTCTTAAGACAAAGATCTGGGCTTTCAAGTCACTGAATATGTCTTCATTTACGTCATTCACATAGAAATACAAATGATATGGTACTGTACAGTAAATCTCCCTGAACAACTTTAGTACAAAACAATAAATAAACCAAAGTTTGAGTCACTGGGAGCCTTCTGGAAAACTGCCGCTATAATTATGTCTTCCATGTCACAGCAATGGAAGTTTAATGGTGTGGTGTTCTTGTGGCTTCCCTCACTAGTCTCCTGCTTGTGAAGTCAGTCAAATTTTATTTAGAACTGTTTGAAGGTAGCTGGCTTTAAATGTGATACTTTGGTTTGACAATAACACTAGCAGTGGAACTGCCAGTGTCCATTGCTGAAAAGTACTTCAAGCCAGAACAGGCTGCATTGGACTCTCAACATGAGAACAACGGGAATTTTAATAAACTGAATGCACCACAAATTAGTTCATAAAAAACCCTCTAGATATAATGAGGTATTACTTTTCCAAACACACACTATTAGATGATGAACGTTAATGATGTGCTTCAGTTCATTTGAGAAGACTGTAGCTTTTGAGCAAATTATAATGTTTGTTTTTGATAGGTTTGATATTTTCTTTAATTAGGTGTTTACCAAGTGCGCCAGCATTTCTAGCATCCTTGAAAATTGTTCAACAGAATGCTGAGCAAAAAATAATTTAATGTGAACTGAAATATCTCACCACTTTCTCCCCACAGACAACACTGCCAACATCCTGACGCGGAGGGGAAGCTTCAGCCGCCGTGAAATGAGCGTCTATTTCCTGCCTGTAGTCATCTCGGACAATGACTACCCCATTCAGAGCAGCACAAGCACGCTGATCGTGCGCGTGTGCGCCTGTGACAGCCGTGGAAACATGCAGTCATGTAATCCAGAGGTTCTTCCCTTCTCAGACGGTCTCACAACCGGAGCTCTAGTGGCCATCCTGCTGTGTGCCATTATCCTCCTTAGTGAGTTGCATGTGGATTTGCGGGATCGTGTTAGTGCCGTGCAAATGTCTCAGGCATTTTCCTTGACTGGCTCATCACCAGTACAACAAATTTGAACATTGTTAAAGATTTATTTAAAACCTGAATGATTAAAAAGAAGCGCGCACACACACACACACACACATTGACCTTACTTTCAAGAGATTTACAGTTAGCCATGTTTCCAGTTGTGCTGTAACTGGCACTGACAATGTTACAAAATGCAAGTGTAAACCAGGCAGTGTTGCCACAGTTACTTTGAAAAAGTAATCCAATTACTGATTACTGATTACTCCTTGAAAAAGTAACTTAGTCACTTTACTGATTACTCAATTGTAAAAGTAACTAAGTTAGATTACTAGTTACTTTTTAGTTACTTTCCCCAGCTGCCGACAACAACCCTCTGCCACCTCAACTCCACTGAATTTTGGAGGTGATCTGGATCCGGATTCTGGGTCACTATATCAGTGTATAGGCTTTTAAGCATTATGTCAAAACTATTTTATGGTTTCTCACCAAATATCCACCATCAAAAAGGGAGTTGAACCAACAGGTGACACTCCCAATGTAACAGTCAATCTTTGTTCATATTTTCATCTATGGTTATGAGGGTTGGGTCATGACCAAAATAATTAGATCATGGGTACAAGTGGCCGAAATGGGTTTCCTCAGGAGGGTGACTGGCATCTCCCTTTGAGACAGGGTGAGAAGCTCAATCATTCGTGCTTGCCTCTACTGGTGGTTGGCTCTCACTGCGGTATTGTATCACTTCCTGTTCCGGAGCACAGCGGTGTTTTGCTGTATCTGTTAGCTGTTTAATCTGCGCAGTTAGATTGATCTAGTTAACTAGATAACGATTTGTTTCACAGTGTAATCTTCACGTGCCTTAACTAAAGCACTCCCTCTGCTGAATCACCTCTAAATTATTTACATGTTATTCACTTTGCGTGTTTTTAGGAATCCGCTAGCTTAGCGCAGCTACTAGCTCTTAGCCGGTTTAGCATGGCGGCTTCTCCTGTCTCTCCCGCACTTTTCTGCTCTGGGTGTGAAATGTTTAGTTATTCCTCGGCCTCCTTTAGTAGTAATGGTACTTGTAATAAGTGTAGCTTATTCGTAGCTTTGGAGGCCAGGCTGGGCGAATTGGAGACTCGGCTCCGCACCGTGGAAAATTCTACAGCTAGCCAGGCCCCTGTAGTCGGTGCGGACCAAGGTAGCTTAGCCGCCGTTAGTTTCCCTCTGGCAGATCCCGAGCAGCCGGGAAAGCAGGCCGACTGGGTGACTGTGAGGAGGAAGCGTAGCCCTAAACAGAAGCCCCGTGTACACCGCCAACCTGTTCACATTTCTAACCGTTTTTCCCCACTCGGCGACACACCCGCCGAGGAACAAACTCTGGTTATTGGTGACTCTGTTTTGAGAAATGTGAAGTTAGCGACACCAGCAACCATAGTCAGTTGTCTTCCGGGGGCCAGAGCAGGCGACATTGAAGGAAATTTGAAACTGCTGGCTAAGGCTAAGCGTAAATTTGGTAAGATTGTAATTCACATCGGCAGTAATGACACCCGGTTACGCCAATCGGAGGTCACTAAAATTAACATTGAATTGGTGTGTAACTTTGCAAAAACAATGTCGGACTCTGTAGTTTTCTCTGGGCCCCTCCCCAATCGGACTGGGAGTGACATGTTTAGCCGCATGTTCTCCTTGAATTGCTGGCTGTCTGAGTGGTGTCCAAAAAATGAGGTAGGCTTCATAGATAATTGGCAAAGCTTCTGGGGAAAACCTGGTCTTGTTAGGAGAGACGGCATCCATCCCACTTTGGATGGAGCAGCTCTCATTTCTAGAAATCTGGCCAATTTTCTTAAATCCTCCAAACCGTGACTATCCAGGGTTGGGACCAGGAAGCAGAGTTGTAGTCTTACACACCTCTCTGCAGCTTCTCTCCCCCTGCCATCCCCTCATTACCCCATCCCCGTAGAGACGGTGCCTGCTCCCAGACCACCAATAACCAGCAAAAATGTATTTAAGCATAAAAATTCAAAAAGAAACAATAATATAGCACCTTCAACTGCACCACAGACTAAAACAGTTAAATGTGGTCTATTAAACATTAGGTCTCTCTCTTCTAAGTCCCTGTTAGTAAATGATATAATAATTGATCAACATATTGATTTATTCTGCCTTACAGAAACCTGGTTACAGCAGGATGAATATGTTAGTTTAAATGAGTCAACACCACCGAGTCACACTAACTGCCAGAATGCTCATAGCACGGGCCGAGGCGGAGGATTAGCAGCAATCTTCCATTCCAGCTTATTAATTAATCAAAAACCCAGACAGAGCTTTAATTCATTTGAAAGCTTGACTCTTAGTCTTGTCCATCCAAATTGGAAGTCCCAAATAGCAGTTTTATTTGTTGTTATCTATCGTCCTCCTGGTCATTACTGTGAGTTTCTCTGTGAATTTTCAGAACTTTTGTCTGACTTAGTGCTTAGCTCAGATAAGATAATTATAGTAGGCGATTTTAACATCCACACAGATGCTGAGAATGACAGCCTCAACACTGCATTTAATGTATTATTAGACTCAATTGGCTTTGCTCAAAATGTAAATGAGTGCACCCACCACTTTAATCATATCTTAGATCTTGTTCTGACTTATGGTATGGAAATTGAAGACTTAACAGTATTCCCTGAAAACTCCCTTCTGTCTGATCATTTCTTAATAACATTTACATTTACTCTGATGGACTACCCAGCAGTAGGGAATACGTTTCATTACACTAGAAGTCTTTCAGAAAGCGCTGTAACTAGGTTTAAGGATATGTTTCCTTCTTTATGTTCCCTAATGCCATATACCAACACAGTGGAGAGTAGCTACCTAAACTCTGTAAGTGAGATAGAGTATCTCGTCAATAGTTTTACATCCTCATTGAAGACAACTTTGGATGCTGTAGCTCCTCTGAAAAAGAGAGCTGGCGTCTCACTAATTTAGAAGATCTTCACTTAGCCTGGAAAAAGAGTCTGTTGCTCTATAAAAAAGCCCTCCGTAAAGCTAGGACATCTTACTACTCATCACTAATTGAAGAAAATAAGAACAACCCCAGGTTTCTTTTCAGCACTGTAGCCAGGCTGACAAAGAGTCAGAGCTCTATTGAGCCGAGTATTCCTTTATCTTTAACTAGTAATGACTTCATGACTTTCTTTGCTAATAAAATTTTAACTATTAGAGAAAAAATTACTCATAACCATCCCAAAGACGTATCGTTATCTTTGGCTGCTTTCAGTGATGCCAGTATTTGGTTAGACTCTTTCTCTCAGATTGTTCTGTCTGAGTTATTTTCATTAGTTACTTCATCCAAACCATCAACATGTCTATTGGACCCCATTCCTACCAGGCTGCTCAAGGAAGCCCTACCATTATTTAATGCTTCGATCTTAAATATGATCAGTCTATCTTTATTAGTTGGCTATGTACCACAGGCTTTTAAGGTGGCAGTAATTAAACCATTACTTAAAAAGCCATCACTTGACCCAGCTATCTTAGCTAATTATAGGCCAATCTCCAACCTTCCTTTTCTCTCAAAAATTCTTGAAAGGGTAGTTGTAAAACAGCTAACTGATCATCTGCAGAGGAATGGTCTATTTGAAGAGTTCAGTAGGTTTAGAATTCATCATAGTACAGAAACAGCATTAGTGAAGGTTACAAATGATCTTCTTATGGCCTCAGACAGTGGACTCATCTCTGTGCTTGTTCTGTTAGACCTCAGTGCTGCTTTTGATACTGTTGACCATAAAATTTTATTACAGAGATTAGAGCATGCCATAGGTATTAAAGGCACTGCACTGCGGTGGTTTGAATCATATTTATCTAATAGATTATAATTTGTTCATGTAAATGGGGAATCTTCTTCACAGACTAAGGTTAATTATGGAGTTCCACAAGGTTCTGTGCTAGGACCAATTTTATTCACTTTATACATGCTTCCCTTAGGCAGTATTATTAGACGGCATTTCGACTGCCTCCCATTCTACTCTTACAAACCCTAGGAACTACAAGTAAGCCTGCAGTCTGAGAGCGAAGCACTCTATTGGGGTGATATGGTACTACGAGGTCCCTAAGATAAGATGGGACCTGATTATTCAAAACCTTATAAGTAAGAAGAATAATTTTAAATTCTATTCTAGAATTAACAGGAAGCCAATGAAGAGAGGCCAATATGGGTGAGATATGCTCTCTCCTTCTAGTCCCCATTAGTACTCTAGCTGCAGCATTTTGAATTAACTGAAGGCTTTTTAGGGAACTTTTAGGACAACCTGATAATAATGAATTACAATAGTCCAGCCTAGAGGAAATAAATGCATGAATTAGTTTTTCAGCATCACTCTGAGACAAGACCTTTCTGATTTTAGAGATATTGCGTAAATGCAAAAAAGCAGTCCTACATATGTGTTTAACATGCGCTTTGAATGACATATCCCGATCAAAAATGACTCCAAGATTTCTCACAGTATTACTAGAGGTCAGGGTAATGCCATCTAGAGTAAGGATCTGGTTAGACACCATGTTTCTAAGATTTGTGGGGCCAAGTACAATAACTTCAGTTTTATCTGAGTTTAAAAGCAGGAAATTAGAGGTCATCCATGTCTTTATGTCTGTAAGACAATCCTGCAGTTTAGCTAATTGGTGTGTGTCCTCTGGCTTCATGGATAGATAAAGCTGGGTATCATCTGCGTAACAATGAAAATTTAAGCAGTACCGTCTAATAATACTGCCTAAGGGAAGCATGTATATGAAATATATATATATACAAGTATATTCAGAAATGAAATGAACGGCCCCTCAGTTTCACTTTATACACAGCAGAAACCAGTGCCGTGGTTAGCAAATGCATTAAATAGCAAATTAATCCACTTAATCAAAAGCTTTGTTGTGGTTCTCCTCAGTAAAGTACGTCACATGTTCATATGTTATTTCCTGACATCCTGAAACAGTCTGTGCAGACTATGTAGCAGCAGTGTACATGTCATATTACATAGGAAAAAACATGCAATGGTTATGGACACATCAACAAATAATGGGATTTAACCCTGCTTGCACAACTCTATGAATATGAGCTTTCACTCCACTGGGGGCAGCACACACTATTTTGCAGTGCCTCAAAATTATTTCTTTGTGTTGAGCTCAGTCCTCAATTTGACCTTGTTCTTCTTTTTTTTTTAAACCCCACTATGTGATCAGTGTCCTTACTGATACCAGCTAATTAGTATCGACCCTCTTTGCTTCCATGTGCTTGTTTTAATACAAATTCATGTCTGGTGGTGTGTAGATCTTCTGTCGTGTGCAAAGCACGCTGAAGGTTAAGCTCCACACTCCGTGCTTGAGGAAAATATCATGACATCTGCTCATTATCGGACACTTTTTGCACTTGGAACCTGCCGACAGAGTATCCGTTTGCCTCAATTTGATTCTGACAGGAAGGCACTGAGCTGTGAGCGATCTGTCTTTTCTGGGTGTCATTGCACAGTCTGTAAACATACCGCTGGTCAGTCAGAACTGTTGGTGCAAAACCTTTAATGCATCCCATCTTCATTTCTGGAAGGCGGTGTAATCAGGACACGGGTAGGAGGCAAATGACCATGCTGGGAGGTGTAGAAAGGGAAAAGACAAGGAGGTGACAGTCCAGGTGAAACTGGGTTTTTGTGAAATTGAAGTGGCACATTGTAACACCTTTCAAAATTCTGCTTCCTCATACTTTTGTTAGTTTTGTATTTTTTTTTATTTTTATTTTTTTGACTGAAAAATGATGAAAAGTGTTCAGGGTTGAATCTCTCTATTATAAAACAATCCAATATGTTTTTGATACAACCAAGAAGATACTTTCTGTAGAGCTCAAATTTTAGGGAGTAAGACATTTATGACACCAACATATCTGCTGATCTACGCAAAAAAAAAAAAAAAGGCAGCGATTCCAAAGGATTTCATTATCAACTCATTCTAACAAAGAAATGTAATTGAGGCTTGATGTTTCACAGTTTATCTTTTATTATAATAACTATAAATACACCCAACAACCAACCAACATACATCATGCTGTCATCTCGCTGCCTTCACTTGGACTGGCAGTAACAGTGTCATATAGTTCAGGATTTGCATAAAATAGACTGTCCGTCCATTTGAACCCCGCCTAGCTTGCGTCATTGTGACCCTTTGTCTCTTGTCACTGTAAAATGGCCACTCGGATTAAAAATTAATAGCAGCCTCTGTCAGTGAATGTGACCAAGATGAGACGGGGGTCCCAGCCACGCTTGACAGCATTTTAAACACTGCTGTTGGAGGACCTTCTGCTAGACAAACTATGTAATGACACAATTTACAGCAGCCAAAGTGTTTTTGTTAGTTTTTTCCATTGTATATTTGGTGAAAAAAAAAAATCATATCAGCAAAAATAACACTGATACCAAAATGTTTGCAAAAGACTCATAGAGGTCAATATTATCAACCAATCAATAAATTGGTTGGGCTCTACTTTGTATTATGTAACTATGCAATAAAGTGCAACACAATCCATTCCTATAAAATTCCTTGTTCAGTGTGGACGTTCATTTTCGACACCTGTTTATTGCAATTAAGGGTCACAGGGGATGTAGCCATCCCAGTGGTCACTGAACAAGAGGCGGCAAACACCCTGGACAGGATGCCAGTCTATCACAGTGCCACATACCGAGAGACAAAACACATCCACAACCTGACTCACAGTCAGTTTGGTGTTTCCAATTCACCTAATCTGCATGCCTTTGGAAGTGGGAAGAAGATGGACCACCTGGAGGGAACCTATGTATACATGGGTAGAATGTGCAAACTCCACAAAGAAAGCACCAGTAGGGAAACAATCCCAGGACATTATTGCAGTGAGCCTACAGTGCTAATAACTAATCCACTGTGCAACGTAGTAGACATTCATTTTCCATGATAAATTAGTAAGAAGCCAAAATTGGCCAAAAAAAGGGGACATTCTTATATATTTTACTACTATGCTGCAGCATGTTGGCACTACTTAGGCTAACCTTTTATTCTTTACAAACTGTGAACAAAACAAAGTTCAAAGAGGTACATTTTTCCATGATGTTACCTAACACAGTCAGACATGTTGATTTTGTTTCTACATCACAAAGCTAAATGCTCTTGTGACCAGTCTCGGGAGAGCCTCGAGCTGACTAAACTGAAATATAACTTTAAAATTGAGCCATTTACTGGTTCATAGTGTATTTTGATCAATTTCAGGTTTTGGGTATTGATGTAATCATGTGCATTACCAAATAATTGTTACATTCCTAAAAGGTGTGAGATATGAAGTTGAGTTATGCAGCAGAAAAGACCTCTAACAACCTTCCATTTTACGCCCTGAACATTCCATTCAAAAGACGAAGGAAAGGAAAAGCTTTTGCACTGAATGTTTAATAATAGGTTAACGCCTGAGGCGGTGTTGGGGATTTATCACTGGCAGAAAATGTCTCTCCCCTCTACTTTTTAATGTGTGACACATGTTAGAAGGCACACGTCTGATGCCAACTTTCCTGTGCCTGCTCCCCGCTGTTTTTTGTGCAGTGATCGTGGTGCTGTTCGCCGCCCTGAGGAGACAGAGAAAGAAGGAGCCTCTGATCATCTCCAAAGAGGATGTTAGAGACAACGTCGTCAGCTACAACGATGAAGGGGGCGGAGAGGAGGACACTCAGGCCTTTGATATCGGCACGCTGCGCAACCCAGAGGTTATGGATGCTAACAAGCTGCGCAGGGACATCATCCCAGAAATGTTGTTTCCCTTTCGGAGGACATCACTTTTAAAGGATAATACGGACGTCAGAGACTTTATTAATGGGAGGCTTCAGGAGAATGATTCAGATCCCACGGCACCCCCCTATGACTCCCTGGCAACTTACGCTTATGAGGGTAACGGATCCCTGGCAGAGTCCCTCAGTTCACTAGAGTCCACTGCTACCGAGGGCGACCACGATTACGATTACCTCAACAACTGGGGACCACAATTTAAAAAGCTGGCAGAGATGTACATAGGAAAAAGTCCCGACTGAGAGACTTAGAATCACAGCTGTCTGTTTTGTTCAAGTTAACTTTTGCTCTTTGTCTGTTGATCTAATGCATGTATTAAGAGAGCTGGACATGAATATAACATTGTTGTCATTTCCCTCCAGTGACCAGCCATGGTACTGCAAATATATTACAAATTTTTGATAATGCCAAGACAAAAGTAAGTTTTATGTAGGATTCAAGCCCATTGGTGGTGGGTTATCCCCAGACACCTTAACAGAAATTGAATGAAAGTCAACAATATCCCTGGAGGGGACGCCAGTGCATCACAGGTTAACTCTCCAGCCAAGGCTGGCACTAACTTACAGATTGGTGGACTGAGACAATGTAGATCAAGTGTCTTGTCAAAGAAAAGAGGCAGATAGTATAATTATAATTGGGAATAACTGGGAATCAAACACAGATTTACAATTGTGCTCAGATGTTTCCATATGAGCATCATGGGTTAGCACTCATGATGTGTTTTTGCTGCAACCTGGTCTCACGGCAAGTCGTGATTCAGTAGCACGAAATATACATTAATCTATTGGTTCATGATATTGTGATGAAAAGCGGCTCATTTTCATTACGGCAGCACAAATTCATTCCGTGATGGCTGCACGAAATTAAAGTGAAGCGGGGGGGTTGGGGTGGTTATGGTTAGTGTGGGGGGACGGAGTAGGATTAGGTTATGGTTAAGGTTAGGGTTGGGGGTAGGAGTAAGGTTAGTAATAGTGAGTTAAAAAAAGTCACGAAATGAGTCAACTTTTCGTGAGACTGGGCTGGTTTGTACTCACTCACTAATCTTCAACCACTTATCTGGGATCGGGTTGTGATGCAGCACGGTGACTTAGTGGTTAGCACTGTTGCCTCACAGCGAGAAGGTCATCGGTTTGATTCCCACCTGTGGCCTTTCTGTGTGGAGTTTATACGTTCTCCCGATGTTTGTGTGGGTTCTCTCCGGGTGCTCCAGCTTCCTCCCACATCCAAAGACATGCAGGTTAGGTGGATTGGAAACTTTAAATTCTCCGTAGGTGTGCGTGCGGGTGTGAATGTGTTTGTTTTTCTATATGTGGCCCTGCTACAAACTAGTATCCTGTCCAGGGTGTATGCCGCCTCATGCCCTATTACTGCTGGGACAGGCTCCAGCCCTGCCGCGACCTTAAATTGGTGTTTGTACCTGATTCTTGATTTTTTATTTTATTTATTTATTTTTTTGCAGTCATTAATATTGTATGCTCAAGTCCACCACTTGTAATTCTCAGTGGTTTCAGAGATGGGGTAAAGTTTATTCCTTCCATGAAATCCTTTGTGGGCATCTTGAATTGCTCCGTGTCTGACACAGGCCATAGCTACGGTCCTTTGTTGCCCCCGTTTGTGGCTTGAAGGACTATTCTACAGAAAATAAAATGAAAAAGCCGACTTGGTCCTTTTAGACGGAGGGTAAAGTTCAGTGCAGGCTTCGCCTCCTTCAGCCATGATGCAGAGCTAACTAAAGTTAGCTGCCTGTTTGTAAACAGAGACAGAAGTGCGCACCAGGGGGAAGGGCAGCAGTGGCTGTCTCCGCTCTGCCTGTCAAGAATTCTCATAACCCGCTCATACCATAGAGACGGTGTAAGGGAAAATTTTAGTGGTTTTGATACCGTTGCTTTTTCATACCATGGTATACCGTGAAACCGGTTATCAGCCCATGTCTAATTATATATATATATAGTGAGGAAAATAAGTATTTGAACACCCTGCAATTTTGCCAGTTCTCCCACTTAGAAATCATGGAGGAGTCTGAAATTTTCATCTTAGGTGCATGTCCACTGTGAGAGACATAATCTAAAAAAAAAAAAAAAAAAAAATCCGGAAATCACAATGTATGACTTTTTAATAATTTATTTGTATGTTACTGCTGCAAATAAGTATTTAAACACCTGTGAAAATCAATGTTAATATTTGGTACAGTAGCCTTTGTTTGCAATTACAGAGGTCAAACGTTTCCTGTAGTTTTTCACCAGGTTTGCACACACTGCAACAGGGATTTCGGTCCACTCCTCCATACAGATCTTCTCTAGATCTTTCAGGTTTGGAGTTTCAGCTCCCTCCAAAGATTTTCTATTGAGTTCAGGTCTGGAGACTGGCCAGGCCACTCCAGGACCTTGAAATGCTTCTTACGGAGCCCCTCCTTAGTTGCCCTGGCTGTGTGTTTGGGGTCATTGTCATGCTGGAAGACCCAGCCATGACCCATTGTCAATGCTCTTACTGAGGGAAGGAGGTTGTTTGCCAAAATCTCGAAATACATGACCCCATCCATTATCCCTTCAACACGGTGCAGTCGTCCTGTCCCCTTTGCAGAAGAGCACCCTCAGAGTATGATGTTTCCACCCCCATGCTTCACAGTTGGGATGGTTTTCTTGGGGTTGTTCTCATCCTCTAAACATGGTAAGTGGAGTTAATTCCAAAAAGCTCTATTTTGCTCTCATCCGACCACATGGCCTTCTCCCATGCCTCCTCTGGATCATCCAGATGGTCACTGGTGAACTTCAAACAGGCCTGGACATGTGCTGACTTGAGCAGGGGGACCTTGCTGCCCTGCAGGATTTTAAACCATGGCATCATCATGTGTTACTAATGTAATCTTTGTGACTGTGGTCCCAGCTCTCTTCAGGTCATTGACCAGGTCCTCCTGTGTAGTTCTGAGCTTTCTCAGAATCATCCTTACCCCACAAAGTGAGATTTTGCATGGAATCCCAGACCGAAGGAGATTGACAGTTATCTTGTGTTTCTTTCATTTTCTAATAAATAATCATAACAGTTGTCTTCTACCAAGCTGCTTGCCGGTTGTCCTGTAGTCCATCCCAGCCTTGTGCAGGTCTACAGTTTTGTTCCTGGTGTCCTTAGACAGAGCTTTGGTCTTGGCTATGGTGGACAGGTTGGAGTGTGATTGATTGTGTGAACAGGTGTCAAGTTCAAACAGGTGCAATTAATACAGGTAAAGAGTGCAGAATAAGAGGGCTTCTTAAAGAAAAATTAACAAGTCTGTGTGAGCCAGAATTCTTACTGGTTAGTAGGGGTTCAAATACTTATTTGCACAAATAAATTATTTAATCATACATTGTGATTTCCGGATTTATTTATTTTTTTTTAGATTATGTCTCTCGCATTGGACATGCACCTAAGATGAAAGTTTCAGACCCCTCCATGATTTCTAAGTGGGAGAACTTACATTGCAGGATGTTCAAATACTTATTTTCCTCATTGTGTGTATATATATATATATATATATATATATATATATATATATATATATATATATATAGTATATATATATATATATAGTATAAGTAAGTATTTGGGACTGTTTTATGCCAGTCTCAAGACATTTTGCCTCCGATGCGCTTACCGTGTCTGCGGGCTCGCGCCGCAGCAGGCCACTCACTACTGTGTGGAGCTGCGACCAACTGGCAACAGGTCCACAAACTATGCTCACTATTTTCATGTGGAGCGCTCGACAGCCCGCAAGGATAGAACCATTCTCTTCTTCTTTCCCATCTTTAATCTTGTCCAGTTCCTCCGATGTTAAATCTTTATTCTGTTACTTTTGCTGTTCTTCTCTTCTGCTCTCCTCCTCTTTCCATTCCTCAAACGTTTTATTTTGGCCCAAAATATTAAAATTCACTTGGAAATCCATGTTTTGTCATGTTTCTGGCATTCACCTGTCAAAACACAGCTGATCTGCGCCAACTGATTTGCGCATTGCCATGGTGATGGCCAGAGCAGAGTGATTATAACAGTGACTTAACTCGCCGAACTACGTGTGCGTATATACGAAAATAATGCACGCCAGTTAGACATGGAATTCTCACTAATAACTGACCTTATTTTAGGGTTGCCAGAAAATAGGGTGACAGTCTCAGATCTTTTAAAGTTCCTCTTGTTTGTGTTTCATACTAGTGATTTGAAGCTATGGATCTCAAATGGCGCACCCATAATAGAAATAAAGTAAAATAATTTTTACTTTATAAAGTATAAAGATGTATAAATATGTCCTTACATGAAGCCCAATGTTCCCCATGACCTAGTCTTACAAAAGTGTATACATGTCAGACAGAACAATGATCCAATTGTTATGGACTGGTCAAATTTGAGATTGTGAGAAATTAACAGAAATCAATATCTAACACCATCAATTATTTTATGAAGTCACTAAATGTGCAGTAGCCTCATACCACATAAGACTGTTCAAATTCAAGCTTTACATTCATTTTGTAGCTACCTTTGAGGCTTGTGGAGCCATTGCAGTGCCTGGTATAGGTTAGCTTGTGTGCTACCTAATCTGCTTGATAGTTTTTGTAGGCAGATTTGATAAAATGTGGTTGCTGCCTCCATTTTGGATATTACTTATTTAAGAAAATCGAACATTAAATCAGGATCAAAACAAATTGATTGATCAATGACACAAATATTTGCCACACAGTTAATGAATGCTCAACACCAAAAACATAGCTCTACTTACTATGGATGCCCATGCCCAGGAGCATGGAAGAGTATTGGTCTGACGGGCCAAAAACAAACAAACAAACAAAAAATAACAGAAAACAATCATATCTAAGTCTTCTGTTCCACATGTGAGTCATGTTTTCCTTGAGGTGAGACGAATATTCATGAGTTTGTGTTGATATCTTGATTCATTACGTAGATTGAGACAAATGTATTTATTAACAAATCAGTTTGAAATTGGGAATAAGGAATTTAACTTGTATCAGCAAATGCCAAAATGCCATGAACATTGCATATTCCTAAAACCTTTTAAAAGGCTACACATGCAACTTTATTTCACGTCACATAAACATTGTGGATCCTTTTGGGGCAGAAAGCTTGACACCAGCAACTATGTGCAGTTGCTTGCAAAATATGGAACCAAAATTTTGGGATCATTTAAAACATCTTACCATCCGATACCCAGCTCTCATAATACATCTGTGGTTTCTCTAGCTAGCTAGACAATTTGTTGTGTTAATTTACCAGCCAGCTATTCAACTATCTGTCTTTCAAGAGATGTGTTTATGTCTAATTTGCTAGCTAGCGCACTAGTTAACTAGTCTGATTTGCATACATGTTCATGGTCAAGATTACATTTTTAAAGTCCACATGTGGGGGTGGAAATGAAAATAGAGACTTGAGATTGAGTTTATTTCTTTTTTGTTTCTTTTTTTTTTTAAATGATGCAGTATATTTCTCAAAGTTTAGCTGTTTTCAGTCATAATCAGTGAAGCTGCCTTTGAATATTAGGGTTTTATGTGAAAACTGGTGTGGAAAACATGTTTTGTAACTGGTCAATGGGAAAGTAGTATTGTATACCATCATTGTGTAACAGTACTGAATAAGGTTTTTGATGGAATAGAGAAGTGGCTTTTGTAGCCAATAAATACTGTAAATGTACAAAATTGTTTTTAATGATGGTCATCCTATATACTATTTGCTATCTTAGTTCAACAAGCAATGTCCATGTGGATGGTTGGTGCAGTATATTTGTCAAACTGTGAATTCATTTCATCAAATCGGTGTAATACGTAATGGGAAATGTATGTTGTAGGAAAAATGTCATACACTGAAGTCATGCTGTTTGAATGCTGAGTCATATTATTTTATATTTATATTTTTATACTTATTTTCTTAATAAAATTGTGAAAAACAACAACAACAACTGTATTTCCTGTCCAGAATAACTACTGACTGTGTCTGTTTTTGTTGTTACGAACAGAAAAACTGCTCTGACCACAATGAAAGAAGAGGCTCATCTTTTGAATTGAGCCCCTGCAGATGTCTTTAGATCTCATGATCCACTATTTGTGTGGATGAGAAAGTCTTGGAAATCATTAATTCTGTTCTTTAATAATGTCTCACAATACACATTCTGGGTCAAAGGACCCATAGTGGTTTCATGTTTAACACATGCAAAATAATTAGTAGGACCTGGAACTGCATTCAGTTGCTATGCTATTGGGTCCAATTGTTTATTTGTTGTGTGTATATGTTTGTGTGTGTGTGTGTGTGTGTGTGTGTGTGTGTGTGTGTGTGTGTGTGTGTGTGTGTGTGTGTGTGTGTGTGTGTGTGTGTGTGTGTGTGTGTGTGTGTGTGTGTGTGTGAGAGCAGAGGAGGGAGGAAAATGCATCTCCACAGGGCATAAATTAACTTCTTGAAAGATCATTTGTTCTTTTTTTTACATTTGCTAAAGTTAATCAGTGGCTTTGGAGACAGATTTAATGTAATTGCAGAATATTTAGCGAATAACCCTGCTGTGTCTGATGATTTGCAGACATTCAATGCTGGTTATACGGTTGCAAATTGAGCATTACAGAAAGGAGCATATTTGCGACCGTATAACAGCATGAATGTCTGCAAATCATCAGACACAAGGGGGTTATTCCCATTCTAATCCAGTTCCATAGTTTTCACGGTTTATTTTTCTGTAGGTAATTCGGTCGGCGAGGTTTACCGTGAGGCAGCATCGCTCCAATAGCGGTCAGGGCGCAGAGTAATCCATCAAATGTGAAAATCCATCAAATGTGAAACAGTAAATCTGCATCAGAATCCACATCGATACTTTCATATGGTAGCTTAAATTCACCCATTTCGGCGGTGGTGTTGTCGCTAACAGTGCTAACAGCTAGCAGCGCACGTGGCCGGTGTTCTGTTGAATTGTGCATCTCATTGCATAAATCGATAGGTCCGCTTCCCGGCAATATTGTGCATGCGTGCATATGCACAGTTGCATGGACATCTCATCAGAACACCGGTCAGGGCGCGGAGTAATACATCCAAATGTGAAACGGTTGAATATTTGCCCACCGTTACCCTAATATTATATGGTCTGAAATCTCACACGATTAACCAATCAGATTTGCAGAAAAAAATGTAATTGGATTAGAATGTTCATTGACAAGTAACTCATTAAAAGTAGTATGACTGAACTTCCTGTATGTATGAACTTCCTGCCGCTACATGCTGCACTTGCACCAGCATCTCAAGATATAAACACCTTCAACCACTCCTTTCCAATAGTTTTCTCCTCCCCCTCTGTCTTGCATACTGAGAAGGAACATATCAAGAGGCTCTTGAAGTGGGAAAAGTCAAATACCTGACCACATTCATAGCCAGTGGCCGTTTTCGCTCCTGAACGTGGTTTCCAAGAGGAATTTTTGATACTGGCTGTAGTGTATCCACAGCTGTACATTAATTGCTACTGTATCTTTATTAACATGCGAAGAGGCTACAGTTTCTCAGGGCAGGACTCGTGCACTAAATGTGCGTGTGTGAGACTTGCATGCACAAAATGTGCAAACTGTGGAAATGTGGAAACTAGCATCAGGAAAGCTCAAAACACATATGGGAATATTGTTCATCCCCCCACAGGCTGCTGTTACATTAATAAGTATTTACATTTGAATTAACAATGACTGCTATATGAATGTTTCATATGCTTTTAACAGCATATGAAACATCTGTATGGGGATGTGAATGTGGGTATATTTACCTTCAGTGTGTATTTAGGTTCAGGTTGGACAAGATTTCATTAGCTTATTTCAATGGGACTTGGTTCTCATTTTTATGAAATGGATGAATGCGCTTTGTGATATGGATAAAACCTCTACAGGTTAATTTAATCTTGGCTCTTATATTTGATTTATACGTATTGTTGGTTGTCAGTTTTCATGATGTGTGATGGCAAATTGAACCAGTTTGTCTTCATTTTTTGTAGTTTGTGTAATAAAATAAAGTATGTTAAATGATCCTCACAGAATGTATGTATCTGATGTGTCTAGCTCCAACGGCTGGGGCATGCTCCCCATTTGGATCCAGCTTTGTGATTCACTCTCAAGAAATGTGGTGGTGCTCATGGGCATTATTCCAAGAGCTTTAGCATAAATAATGGAATTTTGATGGAACAAGCTGAGATTTTCAGGATCGGACCAGATAAAAGGTATAAAATAGAATATTAAAAGTCCCCAAAACCCACTCCTGTGGTGTTTTTCAAAATCCAAGGTGGTGTCCGAGTCAGCAATGTTAAACTTATTTTTCTGTGTCTTTGGTTCTGTTGCCTCACAGCAAGAAGGTCATGGGTTCGATTCCCATGTGTGGCCTTTCTGTGTGGAGTTTGCATGTTCTCCCTGTGTTTGTGTGGGTTTCCTCTGGGTGCTCTGGTTTCCTTCCACATTTTAAGACATGCAGGTTAGGTGAATTGGAAACTTTAGAATTGACCAGGTCTCCCTTGCAAAAGAGGTCTCGATCTCAATGGGACTAACCTGGTTAAATAAACAGAAACAAAAAAGTTTAAAATCCCAATGTGTCTGTATGTATGCATCAAGACATGGGAATATCTTTACAATTGACTAATTGAGTATGGTTAATCTAAGAAACTAGGATGGTGGGCATACTGAAATCCAAAGTGGCTGTCATTTTACACACACACACACACACACACACACACACACACACACACACACACACACACACACACACACACACACACACACACACACACACACACACACACACACACACACACACAGGCCATTTTTTTTGATACACCTGTTCAGTTGCTTGTTAACACAAATAGCTAATCAGCCACTTACATGACAGCAACTCAATGTATTTAGACATTTAGACATGGTGAAGACGATTTGCTGAAGTTCAAACTGAGCATCAGAATGGGGAAGGAAGGGGATTTAATTGGCTTTGAACATGGAGTGGTTGTTGTTGCCAGAGGGGCTGGTCTGAGTAGTTCAGAAACTGCCGATCTACTGAGATTTTCAAGCACAACTATCTCTAGTATTTACATAGAAAGGCCCAAAAGAGCCAGAACATATCCAGTGAGTGGCAATTGTGTGGACAAAAATGCATTGCTTATGACAGAGCTTAGAGGAGAATGGGCAGACTGGTTGGATGGGCAACTGTCTGGCGCTATTATGTCGATATGGACCAACATCTCTGAAGACTGTTTCCAACACGTTGCTGAATCTATGCCACATAGAATTAAGGCAGTTCTGAAGGAAAAATAAGGTCCAACCTGGTACTAGCACATTTCACCTAATAAAGTGGCTGGTGAGTGTATATGCTTGTGTCTGTGTTTTCATAAAATAGGGCAATGGTCCACTACTGTTGTGGCTGGCGTGCCTGGCTGGCTTTTGTGTGTCTTCTGTTTCTGTCTTTTGGTTTTCCTCCCAGGTGGTGCGCATTTGGGACTGAGTGGCTGTGTAGCTAAGTTTATCAGGACCTCACCCTGATCACCTGAGGCTGATCACGTGCAGCTCGTCAGGACTCACAGCTGTGGTGCATCTACACGGATTGGAACATGGTGGCATTTAAGTCTGGAGTGCACAGTGTGTGTTTGCCAGAGACTCGACCTTGTGACCAGACGGGTGAGATCGTCGTCTCTAGAGCCATCTCCCATCAGTGGATGCAGAGAACGTCCAGGTTTGATGCATGGTCTGTGAAAGAGGAGGGGGTGAGGTCTCACGCTCGTCAGCACACTTCCTGAGGTACGTCTGGTTTTGTGACTAACATTTATACAGTCAGTAAATGTGGTGTCCCTCACACCTTATTATATTGAGCTGTATGTTAGTCGTTTAAATCAGCTTCCACTGCAGTGGAGTTTTGTGAACAGGGTGTTCTATGCCTGCAGGGTGGGAAGCTGATTTGCAATTAAGCCAGAAAGTGTTTGCTGTTTGTACACCTTTGAGTGGTCTCTCTGTGTGTTGAGTGTGGACTCACATAATGATTTCTTCTTTCACAGACTCGGTTTGTCGCGGCCACCTGGGGGGTGTCGGCGGGGTCCTTGGGTCCGAACAGTTTTCTGGCTCCGGACCGTTAGCGCTGCTGGGAGCGCACCGCAATCCACCACGCCAGACCGCGCACTCTTTTGTTGTTTTCGTATCACTTCACTGTTATGTTTATTAAACTCTGTTATCCTTTGTACCGTGCTCTGCTTATTTCATACTGGGTCCTTCAAACGCTGGTCGGTTCTCCGGGCTGCGTCCGACACATAACAACTACTCTCTGAACAAATGAAAGCTTACAGCTGCACAACATAATACTTTCCAGAATCTCTTGACTGTCAAATTGCATGTAGGTAATGAGTCATTTATTTGAAAATGTGTTTGCTATTCTACTGTAATTGCTGATTAGTGGACAGCTGTATAGATGACAGTCAATCAATGCCCTTCTTGCATAACTCCACTTGGTTGCACATTCAACAGCTGCCAGCTCATTGTTACAGTGCTGTCCAGCTGTCGCCAAGGTGTTACTTTGTATGATGTGGGTTTCCTGAAGTACACCTATCTTTTGCCCCATCCCCAGGGATTTTTTTTTATTGTATTTTTTTTTATTGTATTGTATATTCTGATGGTGCACTCCTGCCATCTAAATAGAAAAGACATTCAGTCTACTTAATTCATGAAAGCCTTTACATGGGCTGCGCGTTTTTCTTCAGTGACTTACTTTAAATAACTCAATTTATACTGCAAATTAGATATACAACATGCAAAAATAAAATACTAATATCTGTGAGGCATTGATTCTTATTCCTGAATTCTATAGTGTGAAGTGGTTGAGAGTCTATGATTCATCCTTATTGTGACACAAGTTCCTCTTAAATTACTTCACCAGGCAAGGCCGGTATCCATTTATCCAGTAGACTGTGACAATGCAGATGAGGTATCCTTGCACAAGATACAAACAGGCAGTGTGACTGAGAATCAAACTCAAGTTTATGCACTTGTTGTCTCCTTTTGTACTAATCTACATGTTCTGCAATAGTAAAGGCTCCTAGTGGAATCAAGTAGAATCGAGTCTACCACTCCCCCTGGACAGGACACCAGTCAGATGCAGGTTACTTCTCCAGGCCCAACAGTACCCATTTAGAATTGGGTGGACTGAGACAACATAGATTAAGTGACTTGTCCAAGAACACAAACAGTTAAAATGAGTTTGTTTCAAATCTAGGGCTACATATTGGCATGCCATCTACTTATCCATTCAGCTACCTGCACTATACGGTACATCCAAAAAGTATTCACAACACTTCACTTTTCCACATTTTGTTATGTTACAGCCATATTCCAAAATGGATGAAATTCATTTTTTCCTCAAAAATCTACAAACAATACCCCATAATGACAATGTGAAAAAAAATGCTTTTACAGCTTAAATGGAGTCCACCAGGGATAATTTCAGTTAATTGGACTTTATTTGGAAAGGCATACACCTGTCTACATACAAGGTAGACAGGTGTCTAACATGCACAGTTGACAGTGCACATGGTGAATGGACTGCATTTATGTAGTACTTTATCCCTCTGTATCACTTGCTTTAAGTGCTTTTCAATTATGCCTTACACCGATGTCAAGGTGCTGCCATGCAAGATGATCACTACACACTGGGTGCAACTAAAGACCTAGCCAAAGGCCATTAGTGATTTTCCGGTGTGGCAGGGTTTTGAACCCAGGACCCTCTGGTCTGAAGCAATAGACCATCACCTCCCCTCAACCTCCCCACAAACCAAGCATGAAGTCAAAGGAATGGTCTGAAGACAGTCAAGACAGGATTGTCTCAATGTACAAATCTGGAGAAGGGTCATTTCTAGTGCTTTGAAGGTCCAAAGAGCACAGTGGCCTCCATCATCTGTAAATGGAAGAAGTTTGAATCTACCAGGACTCTATCGAACCTGAGCAATTACGGGAAGGGCCTTAGTCAAGGAGGTGACCAAGAACCCCATGGTCACTCTGTCTCAGTTCCAGCATTACTGGAACCAGCTTCATCCGTTGAAGCCCTTGACTTTCACTGTCACCCATGAGACAGTGCACCCATACCCAGCAGTTCCCCCTGGGAGTAGTGAGCCCAGAGGGTAGAGATGGAAAGTCCAAGTTTTCTTTTCAGACTGAGTCCTGCTGGGCTCCATGGCAAGCTCGGCCACCAGGCGCTCGCTGATGGGCCCTCCGTCCTGGCCTGGAATCCAGATACGGACCCCAGGCTTCCTCCGGGCCAGGTCATGTTTCCTTTGTCTTGTTTCTCCATGGAGTCCACTCTGAGGATGCTGGAAGTAATTTCTAGACAAATGCTGCTTTTTAGTGTGATACTTTCTGCTGTACACATCCAATTCTCCCCGCCATATACCGTCAATCCGAGCCACTTTGCGGGGGACAGTATTATTACTTGTCATAGAGATTTTCAGTCAGCCATACTTCTGGTGGCACTGTAAATGGGGCAGCCAGTGTTAAAAATAAAACAGATAAGTGTGAAATAAATAAATAAATATATACCCTGCAAAATAACCAAATACCACTGATTTTACTTCTTCTGAAGGAGGACACAGAGGTCATGGCGAATATTGTCCTGTCCTACACCACTTCAGCCTTCATATGGCTTTGTATGTTTCACTGTTTCAAATGTCCACAAGTTCCTAAATGATGGTGAAAGGACAGTGAGAGAAGACTTGTTTCAGTGCAAATACACCCAGTTGTGTATCAGATAAATAGCAGTGACTTGGAATGACAAAAAAAAAAAAAAAAAAATCAGTGCTTTCAGCAACCACTTTTTAGCCACCGTGTCCTGTTTGTCATATCGGATTACACAAAATACTAGAATGCTGATGCATCTTTCAGTTAGTTAATTGTTGTCCATCTAATTAGTGCTGCAAAGTTACCACTTATCTCATCATTTTTACCATCTGTCACTGCAGCTGACAGCTCTTCTGCTCTTCAGCTCCTCTGTCAACATGTTAATGACTCATAAGGCGACAGACATATTTGATCACAATTTGATGAAAAATGCCACAATGAGCTGTAGGACAAGGCCTGATATTAATATGCAGCCTGTACTCACTGATACTACATTGTAATTCAGAGGAAGCAATATAGCTTGCCCAACATCACATTCAGACCGTTGTCCACAGCCAACAACAACCAGTGTTGCCACAGTTACTTTTAAAAAGTAATCCACTTACTGATTACTGATTAGTCCTTGAAAAAGTAACATAGTTACTTTACTGATTACTCAATTTTAAAAGTAACAAATTTATATTATTAGTTTATTAGTTGACGACACCCCCTGTCACCTCAAGACGAAAATGATAACCCGTTTTGCCAATACTAACTTTATAGTCACTCTTTCTTAACTTCAATGAACATAAATACTTGTTTCATAAAACAAGGTGGTTGGCTTTCACTGCGGTATTGTATCACTTCCTGTTCTGGAGCACAGCGGTGTTTTTCTGTATCTGTTAGCTGTTTAATCTGCGCAGTTAGATTGATCTAGTTACCTAGATAACTATTTGTTTCACAGTGTAATCTTCACGTGCCTTAACTAAAGCACCCCCTCTGCTGAATCACCTCTAAATTATTTACACATTATTCACTTTGTGTGTTTTTAGGAATCCGCTACCTTAGCGCAGCTACTAGCTCTTAGCCAGATTAGCATGGCGGCTTCTCCTGTCTCTCCTGCACTTTTCTGCTCTGGGTGTGAAATGTTTAGTTATTCCTCGGCCTCCTTTAGCAGTAATGGTACTTGTAATAAGTGTAGCTTATTCGTAGCTTTGGAGGCCAGGCTGGGAGAATTGGAGACTCGGCTCCACACCGTGGAAAATTCTACAGCTAGCCAGGCCCCTGTAGTCGGTGCGGACCAAGGTAGCTTAGCCTCCGTTAGTTTCCCTCTGGCAGATCCCGAGCAGCCGGGAAAGCAGGCCGACTGGGTGACTGTGAGGAGGAAGCGTAGTCCTAAACAGAAGCCCCCTGTACACCACCAACCCGTTCACATTTCTAACCGTTTTTCCCCACTCGACGACACACCCACCGAGGATCAAACTCTGGTTATTGGCAACTCTGTTTTGAGAAATGTGAAGTTAGTGACACCAGCAACCATAGTCAATTGTCTTCCGGGGGCCAGAGCAGGCGACATTGAAGGAAATTTGAAACTGCTGGCTAAGGCTAAGCGTAAATTTGGTAAGATTGTAATTCACGTCGGCAGTAATGACACCCGGTTACGCCAATTGGAGGTCACTAAAATTAACATTGAATGGGTGTGTAACTTTGCAAAAACAATGTCGGACTCTGTAGTTTTCTCTGGGCCCCTCCCCAATCGGACCGGAAGTGACATGTTTAGCCGCATGTTCTCCTTGAATTGCTGGCTGTCTGAGTGGTGTCCAAAAAATGAGGTGGGCATCATAGATAATTGGCAAAGCTTCTGGGGAAAACCTGGTCTTGTTAGGAGAGACGGCATCCATCCCACTTTGGATGGAGCAGCTCTCATTTCTAGAAATCTGGCCAATTTTCTTAAATCCTCCAAACCGTGACTATCCAGGGTTGGGACCAGGAAGCAGAGTTGTAGTCTTACACACCTCTCTGCAGCTTCTCTCCCCCTGCCATCCCCTCATTACCCCATCCCTGTAGAGATGGTGCCTGCTCCCACACCACCAAGAAGCAGCAAAAATCTATTTAAGCATAAAAATTAAAAAAGAAACAATAATATAGCACCTTCAACTGCACCACAGATTAAAACAGTTAAATGTGGTCTATTAAACATTAGGTCTCTCTCTTCTAAGTCCCTTTTAGTAAATGATATAATAATTGATCAACATATTGATTTATTCTGCCTTACAGAAACCTGGTTACAGCAGGATGAATATGTTAGTTTAAATGAGTCAACACCCCTGAGTCACACTAACTGCCAGAATGCTCGTAGCACGGGCAGAGGCGGAGGATTAGCAGCAATCTTCCATTCCAGCTTATTAATTAATCAAAAACCCAGACAGAGCTTTAATTCATTTGAAAGCTAGACTCTTAGTCTTGTCCATCCAAATTGGAAGTCCCAAAAACCAGTTTTATTTGTTATTATCTATCGTCCACCTGGTCGTTACTGTGAGTTTCTCTGTGAATTTTCAGACCTTTTGTCTGACTTAGTGCTTAGCTCAGATAAGATAATTATAGTGGGCGATTTTAACATCCACACACATGCTGAGAATGACAGCCTCAACACTGCATTTAATCTATTATTAGACTCAATTGGCTTTGCTCAAAATGTAAATAAGTCCACCCACCACTTTAATCATATCTTAGATCTTGTTCTGACTTATGGTATGGAAATTGAAGACTTAACAGTATTCCCTGAAAACTCCCTTCTGTCTGATCATTTCTTAATAACATTTACATTTACTCTGATGGACTACCCAGCAGTGGGGAATAAGTTTCATTACACTAGAAGTCTTTCAGAAAGCGCTCTAACTAGGTTTAAGGATATGATTCCTTCTTTATGTTCTCTAATGCCATATACCAACACAGTGCAGAGTAGCTACCTAAACTCTGTAAGTGAGATAGAGTATCTCGTCAATAGTTTTACATCCTCATTGAAGACAACTTTGGATGCTGTAGCTCCTCTGAAAAAGAGAGCTTTAAATCAGAAGTGCCTGACTCCGTGGTATAACTCACAAACTCGCATCTTAAAGCAGATAACCCATAAGTTGGAGAGGAAATGGCATCTCACTAATTTAGAAGATCTTCACTTAGCCTGAAAAAAGAGTCTGTTGCCCTATAAAAAAGCCCTCCGTAAAGCTAGGACATCTTACTACTCATCACTAATTGAAGAAAATAAGAACAACCCCAGGTTTCTTTTCAGCACTGTAGCCAGGCTGACAAAGAGTCAGAGCTCTGTTGAGCCGAGTATTCCTTTAACTTTAACTAGTAATGACTTCATGACTTTCTTTGCTAATAAAATTTTAACTATTAGAGAAAAAATTACTCATAACCATCCCAAAGACGTATCGTTATCTTTGGCTGCTTTCAGTGATGCCGGTATTTGGTTAGACTCTTTCTCTCAGATTGTTCTGAGTTATTTTCATTAGTTACTTCATCCAAACCATCAACATGTCTATTAGACCCCATTCCTACCAGGCTGCTCAAGGAAGCCCTACCATTATTTAATGCTTCGATCTTAAATATGATCAATCTATCTTTATTAGTTGGTTATGTACCACAGGCTTTTAAGGTGGCAGTAATTAAACCATTACTTAAAAAGCCATCACTTGACCCAGCTATCTTAGCTAATTATAGGCCAATCTCCAACCTTCCTTTTCTCTCAAAAATTCTTGAAAGGGTAGTTGTAAAACAGCTAACTGATCATCTGCAGAGGAATGGTCTATTTGAAGAGTTTCAGTCAGGTTTTAGAATTTATCATAGTACAGAAACAGCATTAGTGAAGGTTACAAATGATCTTCTTATGGCCTCAGACAGTGGACTCATCTCTGTGCTTGTTCTGTTAGACCTCAGTGCTGCTTTTGATACTGTTGACCATAAAATTTTATTAGAGATTAGAGCATGCCATAGGTATTAAAGGCACTGCGCTGCGGTGGTTTGAATCATATTTATCTAATAGATTACAATTTGTTCATGTAAATGGGGAATCTTCTTCACAGACTAAGGTTAATTATGGAGTTCCACAAGGTTCTGTGCTAGGACCAATTTTATTCACTTTATACATGCTTCCCTTAGGCAGTATTATTAGACGGCATTGCTTAAATTTTCATTGTTACGCAGATGATACCCAGCTTTATCTATCCATGAAGCCAGAGGACACACACCAATTAGCTAAACTGCAGGATTGTCTTACAGACATAAAGACATGGATGACCTCTAATTTCCTGCTTTTAAACTCAGATAAAACTGAAGTTATTGTACTTGGCCCCACAAATCTTAGAAACATGGTGTCTAACCAGATCCTTACTCTGGATGGCATTACCCTGACCTCTAGTAATACTGTGAGAAATCTTGGAGTCATTTTTGATCAGGATATGTCATTCAAAGCGCATATTAAACAAATATGTAGGACTGCTTTTTTGCATTTACGCAATATCTCTAAAATTAGAAAGGTCTTGTCTCAGAGTGATGCTGAAAAACTAATTAATGCATTTATTTCCTCTAGGCTGGACTATTGTAATTCATTATTATCAGGTTGTCCTAAAAGTTCCCTGAAAAGCCTTTAGTTAATTCAAAATGCTGCAGCTAGAGTACTAACGGGGACTAGAAGGAGAGAGCATATCTCACCCATATTGGCCTCTCTTCATTGGCTTCCTGTTAATTCTAGAATAGAATTTAAAATTCTTCTTCTTACTTATAAGGTTTTGAATAATCAGGTCCCATCTTATCTTAGGGACCTCATAGTACCATATCACCCCAATAGAGCGCTTCATTCTCAGACTGCAGGCTTACTTGTATTCCTAGGGTTTATAAGAGTAGAATGGGAGGCAGAGCCTTCAGCTTTCAGGCTCCTCTCCTGTGGAACCAGCTCCCAATTCAGATCAGGGAGACAGACACCCTCTCTACTTTTAAGATTAGGCTTAAAACTTTCCTTTTTGCTAAAGCTTATAGTTAGGGCTGGATCAGGTGACCCTGAACCATCCCTTAGTTATGCTGCTATAGACTTAGACTGCTGGGGGGTTCCCATGATGCACTGAGTGTTTCTTTCTCTTTTTGCTCTGTATGCACCACTCTGTATTTAATCATTAGTGATTGATCTCTGCTCCCCTCCACAGCATGTCTTTTTCCTGGTTCTCTCCCTCAGCCCCAACCAGTCCCAGCAGAAGACTGCCCGTCCCTGAGCCTGGTTCTGCTGCAGGTTTCTTCCTATTAAAAGGGAGTTTTTCCTTCCCACTGTCGCCAAGTGCTTGCTCACAGGGGGTCGTTTTGACCGTTGGGGTTTTTATGTAATTATTGTATGGCCTTGCCTTACAATATAAAGCGCCTTGGGGCAACTGTTTGTTGTGATTTGGCGCTATATAAATAAAATTGATTGATTGATTGATTGATAAAAAAGACATCTTTCTTGACCTCATATTTAACTGTTGACAAGACTGTAACAGTAATTTTTCAATTTCAAATTCAATTTCTTACCTACATTGTTTTTAAATGTAACTATTCAATTCTTTGTAACATTTTTCCCACATTTAAATTCTCTCTAAACATTATTATTATTATTATTATTATTATTATTATTATTATTATTATAAGTAGTATTAGTAGTGTTAATAAAAAAGTGGACCTTTAACCTAGAGATGTTTTTTGTGTGTGTGTGTGTGTGTGTGTGTGTGTGTGTGTGTGTGTGTGTGTGTGTGTGTGTGTGTGTGTGTGGTTGGGGGGGGTGGGGGGGTCCCTGCCCTGCTTCACTCCTCCTTTCCCTCTGGATTCGCCTCTGCTTTGGTGTTTCAGCAGAAGAGTGGATAATGTTTATTTATGCAGAAAACATGACCAGATTGACAGGTAAGAAAGTTTTATCAGTTTTTTTTTTTTTTTTTTTAAGTCATGTTGTCCTCAGAAAGAGAGTTTAGGTGCATTTGGGTGGAAAATGGTTAGCTGTTATTGTGGGTCAGATGTTTTTAGCCAGGACATACGGAGTGGCTCAGAGTTTTAAATATAGGGGAAAAAAAAAAAAAAAGAGTAAAAATGTCTTTGTAAAACTCAGTGCAGGTGTGCTGTCGTCACCACGCTGTGAGAGATAACTGTTTTTTAACTCGGAGCTGCTGCAGAAGACTGCAGATTAAAAGTTTGCAGATCGCTGAAAGCGGGCAAAGTGGGCAGTTTCGTCAAACCCCGACTCCCTGCCCACAGGCCAGTTTAATGCTGCGATCGAACTGCAATGCAAAAATAAGAGTAATGCACAGTGACTTGGAGAAGTAACTTTAATCTGATTACTGATTTGGAAAGATTAATGTTAGATTACTCGTTCTTGAAAGAAGTCAGATTAGAGTAACGAGTTACTAAGTAACTAAGTAGTTTTGGCAACGAATATATCTCTAAGGCACTTGATCACTGATTGTTTAAGATTACCACTTTATCTGTTATTTGTTTGCTATTTAGTAAAGTAAGTCCCTTCGGCTGCTCCCTTGTTTACACTCGGGGTCGCCACAGCAAATCCAAGGTGGATCTGCATGTTGAATTGGCACAGGTTTTACGCTGGATGCCCTTCCTGACACAACTCCACATTACATGGAGAAATGGGCAGGGGTGGGATTTGAACCTGGAACCTTCTGCACTGAAAACAAGCGCATTAACCACTTGGCCACCACCCCCTGTTTGTTTGCTATTTAGTGATCTTCTAAATCTAAAATGCCTTTTCGTACCATTAATTTCCTGCACACTGGGAGGAATCTGAGCTCTTTATTTGCCTTGCTGCACAGAGATTCCTTCGCCCACTGAGACCGGATTATTCTTTCAGCAGAGCTTTCACACCAATCTGTTTCATGTCTTGCCACTAATTTGACCACGGTGACCTGTTCTCAGCCTTGAACTGTGGAAAACAGCCACTGTCCTCCAGCCCTCCACTGAGCTGTGAGTTTTCGCTCTCTGCTAACATGTGAATGCACGATTAGTGCTTAATTAGATCATATCCCAGTTGATGTTACAAATACATTTGCATGTCAAATAATACATGGCAGATTACTCCAGATAGTCATATGACTGTGGACTACTGAAGCTTATTAGTTCAACTGAGGTCCAGGAGCAAAAGAAAGGGCATCTGAGAATTTATTTAGTGAACAAACTCCAGGATGGAGATGTGCCCAGGGCAAATGTGGTCTTTTTGTTTATCAGAGTGTATAATGCACCTGGTGAAGTTTGATGTATGGTATATATCCTTAAGGTGTGTGAAAATAATGTGTCACATGCATCCTACTCCTGATTTCCAGATGTTAGAAACCAGTAACACATCACACCATCTTTGCAAATATATTAGGCCATACAAACTTCATTATATGGGTTGTTCTAATTTTTTTGTTGTTGGCAAAATGTTTCATTCGGCCTGATCTCACACCACTTTGTGATGGCATCACGAAAAGTGATTTCATCTACAGTATTACTTTGTGATACTGTCACATTTTTGTGATGGTATCACAAAATTTGAGGTGATGGACAGTGGGGAAGGGGTGGCATTATGGTTAGGGTCATGGCTAGGGTTATGGGTAGGTGTAAAATACTAGAACCAAACGTGGAATCACAACAAAAAATGTGTGAGAGATCTGATTTCATTCCGAAATTGTTAAAAATGTGTCTACCGTTTTGTAAGTACATACAAAAGGCTGGGTATAATGGCAAAATGGCTCATAATGACTTCTTTATTGCCAAGCTCTACATGTTGTAATTTTAAGATCTAAGTGATACGGTGCATCACCATATTCTGGAGGTTGGAGAATCATTTTGGAATTACTGGGAATGTCCTTGCATGGTTGACATCATACCTAACCAGTCGTTCTCACTGTGTCTTATATAACAAAACCACCTCTACCCTTGGTGATATGAGATACGGAGTACCACAGGGGTCTGTCTTATGCCCCCTGCTTTTCTCCCTTAATATGGCACTCCTTGGGCACGTATTGTGGCATTTTAGGAATACCATTCATTGCTATGCTGATGATACTCAGTTGTACATGCTGATAACTGCTGGTAGTCTCATACATATAAAATACTTAGGGGATTGCCTTGCATTAGTGAAAAGCTGGATGTCCAGCAATTTCTTACTTTTAAACTTGGACAAGACCAAAATGATGGTTCTTGGTCCAGCGAGATATCGGTATCAGTTTGGTCAATTAACGCTTAACCTAGATACGTGTGTCATGCATCACACTGACAAAATGAGGAACCTTGGGGTGCTCTTTGACCCTACATTGTGCTTTGATTTACACATTATAGATATTACGAGGACTGCTTTCTTTCACCTGCGAAACATCGCAAAGATTTGCCCCATCTTGTCTGTGTCTGATGCAAAGACCCTGATCCATGCATTTATTTCTTGTAGATTGGACTACTTCAGTGTGAGGGGTTGACACACACTTTTCCTTTTATATGACTGGAGAAGAACAGAACTTCTGAAAGTGACTCTCTCTTCTGAAAGTGAATACTCCAGCAGCCTCCAACCACCCAGCTCTGCAGCCGGCTGGCACAGCTGCATAGGCCGGACTCATTGTTTATACCTCTATTTATGTTTCTGAGGACAGAAACATAATGGAAATTAAGTTTAATGTTTGTGGTCGGTGCACACATGCTGGGCTGGATGCAGGAGGTGCTCAAACTGGATTCATTGTAATTACTGTTTTATTTATTTCTATATTTTTCTGAGGACAGAAGTGGGAATAAAGTTTAATGTTAGCCAGCAGCCTCACGCTATACATGTATACACGGTCTGCTGGACTGATGATGTCAGCATTGTGGCTTCATTCTTTTATTTTATATTTAACAGAGTGCTTCCAATGGATCACAATGTCCATGTGTCCTGCCCTGCTACAGATGAGCTGTGCCAGTGGATGGAACTTGGGTCGGGTGTTTCAATACCTGGTAGTCTGGGAGGGGTACAGTCCTGACGAGCGGTCCTGGATTCTGGCCCGCTTCATCCTGTATTCTGGGCTCATCAGGGATTTCCATGCAGCGCATCCTGATGCTCCTAGGTCATTGGGAGTAATGTCAGGATTGGTAGTTTTTATGTGTTTGTGTGATGTTTTTGCTGTTATGTTTCTGCTTAGGGTTTTTTGTCACTGCTTTTTCTTGTCTGTCACTTGGGTGTTTGGTGGTGGGTGGTTCCCTTCTGCTTTCCACATCCTATTCTGGATCTTTCCTTTACACCTGTTTCTCATCACCTGCTTACACAGTCTGTATTTAAGCCTCTCTTCTCTCACTCATCCCTGCTATATAAATGGTAAATGGACTGCATTTATATATAGCACTTTTCCATCTGCATCACACACTCAAAGTGCTTTACAAATAATGCCTCACTTTCACCCCGATGTCAGGGTGCTGCCATACAAGGCGCTCACTATACACCGGGAGCAATAGGGGATTAAAGACCTTGCCCAAGGGCCCTTAGTGATTTTCCAGTCAGACTGGGATTTCAACCAAGGATCTTTTTGTCTCAAGGCCAACACCTTAACCACTAGACCATCACCTCCCCTATATCACTGTGCTTTACCGACTTCACTTACAGCGTTCCTTCTGAGTCCTTGTATTATTGATTGCCAGGTTAGGTAGGGGTCTCTGGCATTATTTATTAGTCTATCTGCTGATGGAAGCTGCTTTTGTGTCTTGAGGTTTTGGTCCTGATGGACTTCAGTCACCTGCCAGAGGGGAGGGTGACAAAACATTTGTGTCCTGAGTCGGAGGGTTCAGCCACACTCTTCCTTGCTCGCCTCGGGCCCTGGAGGCACACATGTCCTATAGGGATGGCAGACTGCAGTTGATCACCTTACGTACCGGCCCGGGCTTTACGTTCTCAGGGTGCAGGACTACTCTGTGTCCCAAAAGGTGAATAAGATGTCTGTGGGTCACAGAGCTTTCTCTTATCGTGCCCCTGTTCTGTGGAATGATCTCCCTGCATCAATAAAACAGTCAGATTCTGTGGAGATTTTCAAGTCCAGACTTAAGACGCACTTATTTTCCCTTTCACATGGCTAGCATACTGGTACTGTTTTGTTTTACACTTTTTACTCGTTTAATTCATTTATTAGTAATTGGAGCGGGCTGCGGCCTCAACTTTACCTAAATTCTGGGTCTTTAAGTGAAGTTTAGGGCTAGTGGCCTGGCGATCACCTTAGTATTTCTCTGTTTTTCTTGTTTTTCAATGCTGGCAAATTATACAGTATTTTTTGTCTTTCTGATGCCTGATTCTGCTTTTTTCTCTCTGTTTAAGGTGCAGCTCCATCCAGACATGGGAGTTGTATTTGTGTTGGCGACCCTCCTGTCTTGTGCGCCAATAGCATTTCTTGTATATTCGTCCGTGAATTGTTCTGTAATTTATGTTTGTAGCATGGCCCAAGCAGAGGGTCACCCCTTTGAGTCTGGTCTGCTGGAGGTTTCTTTCTCAGAGGGAGTTTTTCCTTTCCACTGTTGCTCTGGGGGTTGGTAAGGTTAGACCTTACCTGTGTGAAGCGCTTTGAGGCAACTCTGTTGTGATTTGGCACTATATAAATGAAAATAAATTGAAATTGATCACCTTCTCTGCTGCATGGATGATACACTGCAGTCTGCTCATGTTGTGTCACATTAAAAACACAGACACCACAGCCAGGACAGGTATATTAATAAGTACTACAGTAACTACATACACAACTACATAACAGATAACTAAAAAAAAAAAAATGTTCACAACACAGAAACAGAGAGTGACACCTTGATCTTTGCTCTGAATGGACAGCAGTAGCTGTTGAGATCTCTGGTTCTCGATGTCACAGCTGGGGAACACGTACGGTGTTTTGAAGGACATGATCTTACAACTGTCCACTGTGACGCGCATGTGTCTGCTTGCTGTCCTCAATCAATCAATCAATCAATCAATCAATCAATTTTATTTATATAGCACCAAATCACAACAAACAGTTGCCCCAAGGCGCTTTATATTGTAAGGCAAGGCCATACAATAATTACGGAAAAACCCCAACGGTCAAAACGACCCCCTGTGAGCAAGCACTTGGCAACAGTGGGAAGGAAAAACTCCCTTTTAACAGGAAGAAACCTCCAGCAGAACCAGGCTCAGGGAGGGGCAGTCTTCTGCTGGGACTGGTTGGGGCTGAGGGAGAGAACCAGGAAAAAGACATGCTGTGGAGGGAATTAGAGCTCAATCACTAATGATTAAATGCAGAGTGGTGCATACAGAGCAAAAAGAGAAAGAAACACTCAGTGCATCATGGGAACCCCCCAGCAGTCTATGTCTATAGCAGCATAACTAAGGGATGGTTCAAGGTCACCTGATCCAGCCCTAACGATAAGCTTTAGCAAAAAGGAAAGTTTTAAGCCTAATCTTAAAAGTAGAGAGGGTGTCTGTCTCCCTGATCTGAATTGGGAGCTGGTTCCACAGGAGAGGAGCCTGAAAGCTGAAGGCTCTGCCTCCCATTCTACTCTTACAAACCCTAGGAACTACAAATAAGCCTGCAGTCTGAGAGCGAAGCGCTCTATTGGGGTGATATGGTACTATGAGGTCCCTAAGATAAAATGGGACCTGATTATTCAAAACCTTATAAGTAAGAAGAAGAATTTTAAATTCTATTCTAGAATTAACAGGAAGCCAATGAAGAGAGGCCAATATGGGTGAGATATGCTCTCTCCTTCTAGACCCTGTCAGTACTCTAGCTGCAGCATTTTGAATTAACTGAAGGCTTTTCAGGGAACTTTTAGGACAACCTGATAATAATGAATTACAATAGTCCAGCCTAGAGGAAATAAATGCATGAATTAGTTTTTCTGCATCACTATGAGACAAGACCTTTCTAATTTTAGAGATATTGCGCAAATGCAAAAAAGCAGTCCTACATATTTGTTTAATATGTGCATTGAATGACATATCCTGATCAAAAATGACTCCAAGATTTCTCACAGTATTACTAGAGGTCAGGGTAATGCCATCCATAGTAAGGATCTGGTTAGACACTATGTTTCTAAGATTTGTGGGGCCAAGTACAATAACTTCAGTTTTATCTGAGTTTAAAAGCAGGAAATTAGAGGTCATCCATGTCTTTATGTCTGTAAGACAATCCTGCAGTTTAGCTAATTGGTGTGTGTCCTCTGGCTTCATGGATAGATAAAGCTGGGTATCATCTGCGTAACAATGAAAATTTAAGCAATGCCGTCTAATAATACTGCCTAAGGGAAACATGTATAAAGTGAATAAAATTGGTCCTAGCACAGAACCTTGTGGAACTCCATAATTAACCTTAGTCTGTGAAGAGGATTCCCCATTTACCTGAAAAAATTGTAATCTATTAGATAAATATGATTCAAACCACCGCAGCGGAGTGCCTTTAATACCTATGGCATGCTCTAATCTCTGTAATAAAATTTTACGGTCAACAGTATCAAAAGCAGCACTGAGGTCTAACAGAACAAGCACAGAAATGAGTCCACTGTCTGAGGCAATAAGAAGATCGTTTGTAACCTTTACTAATGCTGTTTCTGTACTATGATGAATTCTAAAACCTGACTGAAACTCTTCAAATAGACCATTCCTCTGCAGATGATCAGTTAGCTGTTTTACAACTACCCTTTCAAGAATTTTTGAGAGAAAAGGAAGGTTGGAGATTGGCCTATAATTAGCTAAGATAGCTGGGTCAAGTGATGGCTTTTTAAGTAATGGTTTAATTACTGCCACCTTAAAAGCCTGTGGTACATAGCCAACTAATAAAGATAGATTGATCATATTTAAGATCGAAGCATTAATTAATGGTAGGGCTTCCTTGAGCAGCCTGGTAGGAATGGGGTCTTTGGGATGGTTATGAGTAATTTTTTCTCAAATAGTTAAAATTTTATTAGCAAAGAAAGTCATGAAGTCATTACTAGTTAAAGTTAAAGGAATACTCGGCTCAATAGAGCTCTGACTCTTTGTCAGCCTGGCTACAGTGCTGAAAAGAAGGAACATAAAGAAGGAATCATATCCTTAAACCTAGTTACAGCGCTTTCTGAAAGACTTCTAGTGTAATGAAACTTATTCCCCACTGCTGGGTAGTCCATCAGAGTAATGTAAATGTTATTAAGAAATGATCAGACAGAAGGGAGTTTTCAGGGAATACTGTTAAGTCTTCAATTTCCATACCATAATTCAGAACAAGATCTAAGATATGATTAAAGTGGTGGGTGGACTCATTACATTTGAGCAAAGCCAATTGAGTCTAATAATAGATTAAATGCAGTGTTGAGGCTGTCATTCTCAGCATCTGTGTGGATGTTAAAATCGCCCACTATAATTATCTTATCTGAGCTAAGCACTAAGTCAGACAAAAGGTCTGAAAATTCACAGAGAAACTCACAGTAACGACCAGGTGGACGATAGATAATAACAAATAAAACTGGTTTTTGGGACTTCCAATTTGGATGGACAAGACTAAGAGTCAAGCTTTCAAATGAATTAAAGCTCTGTCTGGGTTTTTGATTAATTAATAAGCTGGAATGGAAGATTGCTGCCAATCCTCCGCCTCTGCCCGTGCTACGAGCGTTCTGGCAGTTAGTGTGACTCGGGGGTGTTGACTCATTTAAACTAACATATTCATCCTGCTGTAACCAGGTTTCTGTAAGGCAGAATAAATCAATGTGTTGATCAATTATTATATCATTTATTAACAGGGACTTAGAAGAGAGAGATCTAATGTTTAATAGACCACATTTAACTGTTTTAGTCTGTAATGCAGTTGAAGGTGCTATATTATTTTTTTCTTTTTGAATTTTTATGCTTAAATAGATTTTTACTGGTTATTGGTGGTCTGGGAGCAGGCACCGTCTCTACGGGGATGGGGTAATGAGGGGATGGCAGGGGGAGAGAAGCTGCAGACAGGTGTGTAAGACTACAACTCTGCTTCCTGGTCCCAACCCTGGATAGTCACGGTTTGGAGGATTTAAGAAAATTGGCCAGATTTCTAGAAATGAGAGCTGCTCCATCCAAAGTGGGATGGATGCCGTCTCTCCTAACAAGACCAGGTTTTCCCCAGAAGCTTTGCCAATTATCTATGAAGCCCACCTCATTTTTTGGACACCACTCAGACAGCCAGCAATTCAAGGAGATCATGTGGCTAAACATGTCACTCCCGGTCTGATTGGGGAGGGGCCCAGAGAAAACTACAGAGTCCGACATTATTTTTGCAAAGTTACACACCGATTCAATGTTAATTTTAGTGACCTCCGATTGGCGTAACCGGGTGTCATTACTGCCGACGTGAATTACAATCTTACCAAATTTACGCTTAGCCTTAGCCAGCACTTTCAAATTTCCTTCACTATCGCCTGCTGTGGCCCCCGGAAGACAATTGACTAAGGTTGCTGGTGTTGCTAACTTCACATTTCTCAAAACAGAGTCGCCAATAACCAGAGTTTGATCCTCGGCGGGTGTGTCGCCGAGTGGGGAAAAACGGTTAGAAATGTGAAAGGGTTTGCGGTGTACATGGGGCTTCTGTTTAGGACTACGCTTCCTCCTCACAGTCACCCAGTCGGCCTGCTTTCCCGGCTGCTCGGGATCTGCCGGAGGGGAACTAATGGCGGCTAAGCTACCTTGGTCCGCACCAACTACAGGGGCCTGGCTAGCTGTAGGATTTTCCAAGGTGCGGAGCCGAGTCTCCAATTCGCCCAGCCTGGCCTCCAAAGGTACGAATAAGCTACACTTATTACAAGTACCATTACTGCTAAACGAGGCCGAGGAATAAGACTGGAGAAGCCGCCATGCTAAATCAGCTAAGAGCTAGTAGCTGCGCTAAGCTAGTGGATTCCTAAAAACACACGAAGTGAATAATGTGTAAATAATTTAGAGGTGATTCAGCAGAGGGAGTGCTTTAGTTAAGGAACGTGAAGATTACACTGTGAAACAAATTGTTATCTAGTTATCTAGATCAATCTAACTGCACAGATTAAACAGCTAACAGATACAGCAAAACACCGCTGTGCTCCAGAACAGGAAGTGATACAATACCACAGTGAGAGCCAACCACCAGTAGAGGCAAGCCGTCCACATGGAAAATACGAGGTCTGTTAGAAAAGTATCCGACCTTTTTATTTTTTGCAAAAACCATATGGATTTGAATCACGTGTGATTGCATCAGCCAAGCTTGAACCTTTGTGCGCATGCGTGAGTTTTTTCACGCCTGTCGGTTGTGTCATTCACCTGTTAGCAGGCTTTGTGTGAGCAGTGGTCCACCCCTCTCGTCGGATTTTTATTGCGAAGAAATGTCTGAACGATTTGGAGCTTTGCTGCATCAAATTTTTCCAGAAACTGTGAGAGACCTCCAGGTGGACACCATTCAGAAAATTCATATGGCTTTCAGCAACGATTTTATGGGGATTACACAGATTAAGGAGTGCTCCAGCCGGTTTAAAGACCGACCACAGCGTCTGAGAGCGCAGTGCACTCAGAGCGCCGATCTACAGGCTGACACCCCGCTGAAACAACCAGATCATTTCCAACGTGAAAGCTTTGTTGATCTGGGACATCGTCTGACTCCACAAAAAAAGGGCAGAAGGCATGGACATCAGCACTTTTGAGCACATTCCACTGTTACAGGAGTTTTTTTCATGGAAAGAGGAGTGGAGGGATGCGCCACTGTGCCGCTCATGGCGCGGCACAAAACCACCTCCATGTTGGTCTCACAGGACGGCTTTCAGATGGCTCAGATGGCTTTTGGTTGCTTTTCAGTCGTGTGAATATCCGAGAAATTGTGCATGAGCTGGACATGCCCCAACATGTCCTGTGAGGCTTCATCACGGCGTTGCTTTGCGCCATGCGGAAAAGTCCCGACAAGCGGAATTCCTCCGCACGTCTGTCTCAATGTGCCGAAAAAGTGCTGATGTCCACGTCTTCCGCAATTTCTGTGCTAGTCAGACGATGTCCCGGATAAAACACAGCGTCCAGTTTAGAAATGAATGGCACATTCCACTGTTACAGGAGTTTTTGTCATGGAAAGAGGAGCGGAGGAATTCAGCGTGTCGTGGCGGAGCCGCATGGCACAAAGCAACGCCGTGATGAAGCCTCACAGGACATGTTGGGGCATGTCCAGCTCATGCACAATTTCTCGGATAGTCACAGAACTGAAAGGCCACCGAAAACCATCTGAGCCATCTGAAAGCCGTCCTGTGAGACCAACACGGAGGTGGTTTTGTGCCGCACCATGAGTGGCACGGTGGCGCATCCCTCCGCTCCTCTTTCCATGAAAAAACTCCTGCAACAGTGGAATGTGCCGAAAAAGTGCTGATGTCCACGCCCTCTGCCTTTTTTGTGGAAGTCAGACGACGTCCCAGATCAACAAAGCCTTCACGTTGGAAATGATCTGGTTGTTTCAGCAGGGTGTCAGCCTGTCGATCGGCGCACTACAAAGACACTGTGGGCGGTCTTTAAACCGGCTGGAGCACTCCTTAATCTGTGTAATCCCCATAAAATCGTAGCTGAAAGCCATATGAATTTTCCGAATGGTGTCCACCTGGAGGTCTCTCACAGTTTCTGGAAAAAATTGATGCAGCAAAGCTCCAAATCATTCAGACATTTATTCGCAATAAAAATCCGCCGAGAGGGGTGGACCACTGCTCACACAAAGTCTGCTCACAGGCGAATTGACGCAACCGACAGGCGTGAAAAAAACTCACGCATGCGCACAAAGGTTCAAGCTTGGCTGATGCAATCACACATGATTCAAATCCATATGGTTTTTGCAAAAAATAAAAAGGTCGGATACTTTTCTAACAGACCTCGTACATAAAAACATCTATGCTTTTGCAATTATCTGCAGCGATCAAGCACACAGTGCACACACTGACTGGCTGTCCCAGGTGAAATGGACCGTGAGATCATGTGAACGAACACACAGCAGGTGATCTGAATGTCACGTCATCCACATGATGCGATGTCTGTCCTGTGGCGCACCGCCCACAGGGCACACGTGCCTGGCCAGTCACGCACGCAGGGCCGAGTGGACACCCCGGACCAGCAGATGTGTACATGATAAGAGCGCACTGCTTCATTCATGTCATGTCATGACTATATACGTCCATGACCATGGGTCATCTACAGAGGAACAGACAGTTCATGCTTGTATTGTCCGCTCGATGAGAGGGATTCAGCACGAGCGTGCACAAAACCGTCACCAGTGTATCGTGCACGCCTGTATAACCATGTGTCCCTCATGACAGCAGGTGGAATGTTTCGTGGTTCCCCATTTCATTTTTGGTTCACAGATTTTCTTCCTTTTTCTGCATCTTTTGTGTTATGTGTGAAGGGGCCCTAACATAAGGCTTCTTTTTGTACCTAATAAAATAAATAAATAAATGCATTTGTGGCTGTAACTCCATATTGTAGTGCGTGACAAATATTTCCCAAAGTCACCCTTGCCCATATAATATATTGACTATTGATGACTGTTGGCTTTTAATGCAGTGCCCTCTGAGGGATTGGAAATAACGGGTGTTCATCTGAGGCTTGAAGTTGTTTGATTTGTTTGCATTTTCCATGCCATCACATCTTTTTCTAATTTGTAGTTCTAAATGGGTGGCAGATTGATGGTTACTTTTGACAACTGGGCATGGACCGGTTGTATGCTTGGTTGGATGTCGTTTGAGACTCAAGGCAATTCTGTGTTGTGGCGGATGTGACTACAGTGCCAGTACATGCTTGCAGACCACACCTGAACAATTCTGTCCCATGCAAGGCAACAAAGATGTGGATAACATACCATGATTCATAATAGATTTGTTGCCATCTCTGAAGGCCTAAGACTTGCAAAGTGCTGGAATCAATAATGCAAGTGAAATATTGTTATGCAGACAAGACACAGCAACCCTTGTATACCACCTGATGTGTCTCTTCATGCACTGTACCTGGTGAGTTCTCAGAGTTCATAAATTCATAGAATCAGAATCACCTTTATTGTCATTGTAATTTGCATTGCAACGAGATTTGAGTGCAACTCCAAAAGGTGCTATTCCGTGGTAATAAATAATAAAATAATTTCTTACTGGATATCTGGAAATTGCGGCTAAACAGATATTGATTATATAACTGTTTTTGGCTTCAAATAGAGCTTCTGTATCCTTGCTTGAGTCAATAATTGATTGATGATTGATAATAATTACCTCACTGTTATAACTGAGAGTACCTCCCTGTGTGCCGATTAAAGTGGAAAGACAAATAAAATTTAAAAAAAGATAATTTACAATATTTAAAGCAGCAGTCTATCTTCTCCTTTCATAAATGTTGTTATGATGTTATCCATCCATAACCATCGGCAAGTAAAGTACTTTTAACCAGGTCTAATTCTGATGTATCTGGGTCAGGTGCAGTTTTGGCAGTGTCGGTCTGGTCCTGCAGCTTTGGACAGATTGTTGACATGATGGTGAGCTGAGAAGTCACAGCATGGGCCAGTGAAGTGAAGAGACTACTGTGAAGCTAAGCTGAATCTCAGGGTCTTGACATGTGGTGATGTGTTCTTTGTCAAATTTGCTTCCATAACCAGGCATATGATGTTATGACGGTTAGCAAAATATTAGTTTAAATATGAACGTACAAGCAGTCAACAAGCCTGGTGGCAATTCAAACAACTAAATCCATATTATTTCATTACACCTGTCGAGGATTAACATCCGTGTGTTTTCTACTGACTGAATTTTTAAAACTAGAAGCACTCAGAGAGTGCAAACCTCCACCAAGGCCATGGGGTCACTGACGCCATAACATCTACACGCCGTGGAATCATTGAACATAAAAAGTCTAACAATGATGTTTGCTTAGTAAAAACGTTTAATCTGCTGTGACTGGATAGCATGTGTCCTTAGCGCTTGGCATCACAGTTTATTGCAACTTGCACCTTTCCCAGAAGCTACTGTCATCTGAGCACTGATATTGATATTGCATGTGCTTATAGACAAAAACAAATAAGAGACAAAATTCAATTTATTATTCAACTAAACTGCAAATATATGAATTTTTTAACATTTATGAAACACTTCTCTAAATAAATAACAGTAAATTCTGAAATAGAACTATTTTTTTAAGTGTTGCATGTGCTACACAAGGCCATAGGGTTACTGACCCTAAAGAGATTCCCTCCTTGGCACAGTGATCTATTCAACAATTCAGTGTTACAACCAAAACTATGATACATACACTTTTCTTTCCTTTATATTTGACATCCTTGACCATGAAAATATAGCACTAGAACTTGGAATCACTTTTATGTCTTTATTAGTTCAAAGGTTATTGTTTAAAAATGATTTTTCAGTAATGGCGGTTTTCTTCTGGATCTGGACAGACAAACAAACAAACAAACTCGACCGAAAACATATCCTCCTTGGCGGAGGTAACAAACTTGCTTGCTGATAGCAGTCTGCAACAAGATTTGTGGCCAGTAATGTAACGGAAATGTTTGAATGTACATGATTTTATTGCTGACGGACACTTTGTGTGAAGTACCTCTAACAATTTGAGAGCCTCCCTTCTCAAGTATGTCACTTATGTGGAACCTGCAGAATTAGTTTTTGTTTGCAAGAGAATATATATACATATATATGAAGGCAATTGTTGCTCAATCTTTCAGCTATCGAAGTAAAAATATAGGATAAATATATTTGCTTTGCAACAGATACACGTGCTAGCATAATATATCAGCTTGGGAGTCCGATGAGGGCAGTCGCATCTCCTCCACTCTCCCTTATCTCTGCTTTAACCTTCAAGTCCCTACTTCACTAGGCTGTGAATTCCTCAAATTATTACCTCCGCCAAGGAGGCTATGTTTTCGGTCGAGTCTGTCTGTCTGTCTGTCAGCAGGATAACTCAAAAAGGTTTGAACGGATTTTGATGAAATTTTGTGGAGTGGTTGGAAATGGCAAGAGGAACAAGTGACTAAATTTTAGTGGTGATCCAGATTACGATCTGGATCCAGGAATTTTTTAAAGGATTCTTCACCATTGCGGGAAAGGGGGAATTTTGACATTCTAGTTTCTAACTCCACAAAAACAAGGCAGAAAGGCTTGAAAAAAAATTAGGGTGTAACATAGTCAAATGTTCTATCAAACAACAAAGTTTGGTGATGATCGGATCTGGATTCCGGATCTGGTGATCCAGAATATGCAAACATATAGGGAAAATAGAAAATGTGTCAGGTGTGAGGTGACAAATGAAGCTAGAGATGCACAACTAACACCAAATTGTAGCTGAATCTGTACTGATTCAGTAAGGTGTCATCAGATTTGATGTAGCTTCGAATGTTATGGAGCTAGATCCAGAAGAAAACCGCCATTACCGAAAAATCGTTTTTCTACAATAACTTTTGAACTAATAAAGACATAAAAGTGATTCCAAGTTCTAGTGCTATGTTTTCATGGTCAAGGATGTCAAATATAAAGGAAAGAAAAGTGTATGTATCATAGTTTTGGTTGTAACACTGAATTGTTGAATAGATCACTGTGACAAGGAGGGAATCTCTTTAGGGTCAGTGACCCTATGGCCTTGTGTAGCACATGCAACACTTAAAAAATAGTTCTATTTCAGAATTTACTGTTATTTATTTAGAGAAGTGTTTCATAAATGTTTAAAATTTCCTATATTTGCAGTTTAGTTGAATAATAAATTGAATTTTGTCTCATTTGTTTTTGTCTATAAGCACATGCAATATCAATATCAGTGCTCAGATGACAGTAGCTTCTGGGAAAGGTGCAAGTTGCAATAAACTGTGATGCCAAGCGCTAAGGATACATGCTAGTCAGTCACAGCAGATGACATTTTTTTTACTAGCAATCGTTGTTAGACCTTTTTAGGTTCAATGATTCCACAGCGTGTAGATATTATGGTGTCAGTGACCCCATGGCCTTGGCGGAGGTTTGCACTCTCTGAGTGCTTCTAGTATTGGATACTGTTCTATTGGACTATTATTGGATTAACCATGGAATTGATCAGCTGGTCTCTGAATGCTATTGACACCATCTATTCTACAAGAAGGTCAGGACCGGGGGATCCTACCTGCCCAGATGGAACGTATCCTGCGGGCTATGTTCTCCACTCCTGGGGGTCTTGGCGTATTGCATGCTTAGCGCCTTTCTCCGTTGAGGACGTCGAGGATTTATTCATATTTGGTCTTATGATAGCAGGGCTGGCACTTTCTGGCTTATGTGCTGCACTGATCTATCAGAAAATTGGCAAGACGGCGGCATGAAGAACCACGGCCCCTCGCTTGTCCGTCATGATTAATGATGTGGGCAAGGCACTGCATTCTCAGCTATAGTAGAGAAGCTTGAATCTTTGACTGGACTGGGTTGCTTAACTCGAGGACGTTTCGCTTCAAATCGCAGAAGCTTCCTCAGCTAAAATTCTTGCTCTGGTAGTCTGACTTCTGTCTTGACTCTTGTTGAGAAGAATAAACAGAAGCCACAAAAGCTGGAGTTTTAAACCTAACCAGACCCCTCCTACCGAGAAGCAAACTGCTATAGGCTAGTGACTAAACAATAGCTCTAATTAGCAACTATTGTGCTCTATTTAGCACCCTCCTAATGATGGGATGGATGCCTTTCCTGATGGCTCCCGCGACGACTCTCCTGATGACGTGAATGACTCATTACCATGAACAAAAGACTGAAACTCCTTTGACCTGAGTACCCCATTGTAAACAGGGGACAAAGCGTGTCTCAGACCCCCTCCCCAGTTAAGGCTGGGTTTCAACTGTTTCACATAGAATGCCTCCTTGACCCCTCTCTCAAACCATTTCTTCTCTCTGGCTAAGATTTTAACTTCCTTGTCCTCAAACGTGTGGTTAGTCTCTTTAAGGTGGAGATGAACTGCAGATTAAGGTCCACTGGCGCCCTCTCTGAGGTGCTGGTATAGCCTTTTGTGTAAAGGTTGCTTAGTCTCACCTATGTAGTGTTCATTACAGTTTTCCTGACATCTGATAGAATACATTACATTGCTGTTTGTAACTCAGGATCCTGTCCTTAGGGTGAACTAAATTCTGTCTCAAGGTGGGGTTTAAAACTCTATCTTTTGTGGCTTCTGTTTATTCTTCTCTACAAGAGTCAAGACAGAAGTCAGACTACCAGAGCAAGGATTTTAGCTGAGGAAGCTTCTGCGATTTGAAGCGAAACGTCCTCGCGTCAAGCAACCCAGTCCAGTCGAAGGTAAAAAAAAAAAAATGTCAGTTTCACAGACTCCCAAACTACACCCCTCTTAACCCCCTGCCACTTTAAGTATTTATATATTATGTTGATGGAAATACATATTCAAAATTTCAGCTACTTCAGGGCTGCACAATTAGCTGAAGTTTCACGTCTTCTTTTTAAGAAAAACCTCCTCTACTCCACCAGGAAGCTGTATTTTATATTTTAATTAAATTTATACCAAGTTGAATATATTTGCTATCAGTTTGAGTTTAAGGAAGATAATTTTACAAATTAGAAAAATGGTCATTCAGGTGATGTGTTCAGGTTCAAATCTCAAAACTTTTTCTTCTTCTACTAAGGTGGATTAGAGGTTTTTGTGGAACACAGCACCAGCTACAGTACAGGAGGGACCAAGCAGTCAATATGTGTCACCGATTTCAAAATGGCTCTTTTCAACCAGACATGTGGTGCCATGACATGTCAATAATCTGGGTGGCACCTGGGGTGTCCAATCAGATTTCATGGGAGTCCAGTGCAACCCAGTTACACACATGCCAGGATGTGTTCAACATTTGCGACTTCCTGTTTCACTGTTGGCTCAAAATTTGGCACTTCCTGTTTCAGTCTCAGCTTGCCATTGAATTCCCACGAGACGGTTATTGTCAAACCAGGAAGCATTCAACATTTGACTTTTTTTAGATTATTATTATTTAATAAGACAAACAGAAAGTTACACAGAAACCTTACAGAGGATTAAATAGAACAGCAAAACAACATACCAAACAAGCAGAACAAGCAGTTCGTAACTAGGGGGAATTAAAAAAAAAAAAAAAACACACACCTTTCCAACATTAAACACATTTAACAATTACTGTTTCACTGTGGACTCAAAATTTGGCACTTCTTTCAGTCTCAGCTTGTCACAGAATCCCCACAAGATCCCATGAGATCTCATATACTGTCAATGTAGGAAGTGTTTAACATTAGACATTTGCTGTTTCACCGTGGGCTCAAAATTTGGCACTTCATGTTTCAGTGTGAAAATGCCACTGTATTTCCGCAAGATCCCGTTTATTGTCAAACCAGGAAGTGTTCAACATTTGATTTTTTTTATTATTATTTGATGGGACAAACAAAAAGTTACACAAAAACCTTACAGAGGATTAAATACAACAGCAAAATCAACACACCAAAGAACAAGTTAATTTCAAAAGCAGATGAAAAATAGGGGGAATTATAGCTAAAAAAAACTTTCCAAAGTTAAACACATTAGACAATTCCTGATTCACTGTGGACTCAAATTTTTTGCACTTTTTTGTCTCAACCACAGGATTCCCATGTGATCTCATATACTGTCAGTGTAGGAAGTGTTCAATATTTGACATTTCCTGTTTCATTGTGGGCTCAAAATTTGGCACTTCCTGTTTCAGTCTCAACTTGCCATTGAATTCCGGTGAGATCCAACAGGATCTTCTGTCTTGTCAATCCAGGAAGTGTTCAACATTTGACATTTCCTGCTTTACTGTAGACTCAAAATTTGGCACTTCCTGTTTCAGTGTGAACTTGCCACTGTATTCCCACAAGATCCAGCAAGTGTCGATCCAGGAAGTGTTCAACATTTGACATTTCCTGCTTTACTGTAGACTCAAAATGTGGCACTTCCTATTTGGGACTTGTGGGCTTCGTGGCACTTTGCTTGTATTATTAATATTATTACTACTAACTACTACTACTACTACTACTACTACTACTACTGTGTTTGTTTTATCATTTGATTTTTCAACTGACCATAATGGAAATAAGTGCTTTTGCTTTCTTATGTCATCCATGCATTTTTAACATATCTATAATTATATTATGTACTTACATTGAACTTGCAAAATAAAATCATGCACACATGCACACTTAATATATAGATGATTTACTGCCCCTTGCTGGACTGGCGTGTGAGTACAGAATGTAAATATTAATGTCCATTATTCAGTGTTTTTCACTAATATCTGAAGTTTCTCTAAAAAATTCCAACAAATGCTCCGTTTTGGCGGCATTCATCCTTGACCTAAAATATATTAGCATACCAAACCGCAAATGTATCCCCAGTTTCTCCGTGCATTTTATTTCTCTTCTCACTCATGGTAATGGCAATATGACATTGAACAAAACTGACTAAACCACTTGAACTACATAAATCTAAAACACAAACAACACTGTAAAACTAACATCAACCACAAAAACAGTATTTGAGAACCCAAAACTCTGACCTTCCATGGTGCATTGCAGCACAATGTACATTGCTCACTGTTATTTGCTAATATCACCAAAATATTAATCCTATCAACACTGTGTTTTAGCAGCGTTCATCCTTGCCCTTACTGAAACAAATCCATATTACATGGAGAATGGCCATGAGTGGGTTTGAGACAGGAACCTTCCGCACTGAAAACAAGCACATTTAACTGCTTGGCCACCCCCTACCCTAAAGACAAAAATAAACTAATAATAATAATAATAATAATAATAATATGATGATGATGATGATGATGATGATGAGTGAAGCATTGCGCAGTGGCGTGAAGCTCACTCATGGTACAGGACGTCCTAAACAGGAAGTGTCAATTTTCAAATCCACAGTAAAAACAGGAAATGTTCAAATGTCAACCACTCCCTGGATTGACAGACGAGATCCCATATCTCACAGAAACTCAGTAGCAAGCTCACACTCAAACAGGAAGTGCCAACTTTTCAGTCACAGTGAAACAGGAAATGTTGAACACTTCCTGGCATGGGTGGAGCTACAGTGGAGGCTGTGGTTTGACTGGACTCCCCTGAAATCTGATTGGACACAGATGATTGACATGTCACTGCACCACCCGTCTGGTTGAAAGAGCTGCATTTTCAAATCAGTCACATTGACTGTTAGGTTCCTCCTGTCCAGTAGTTAGTGCTGTGTACCACAAAAACTTCTAATCCACCTTAGAAGAAGAAAAATGTTTGCTCCAGATTTGAACTGAACATGTCGTTTGAACTATGGACTTCAAATCGCACCAAATGACCGTATTTTATGTGAGAAATGAGGTCCAGGTTGTTAAAAGCAGCATTTCTCCTTTAATTCATGTTGCCTTAACACATGTTTAAGTTATCAGACAGCAGCTGGTTCAGGCTCTTTTGGCTTATTAGTACAGCAGATAACTGAAACAATCCTTCAAATGGTGATACAAGCATCAAATTAAGCACAAATACAGCTGGAGCAAAATTAATGGAGCAACTTTAACTTTTGACCCCTGTACAAACTGAAACTGACCTTTGTCACCATTCTTGCTGCTTTTATCTCATAACTCCATAACATCCATTCACAGATTGTCCAAACTATACCTTTTTTTTGCAATCTTTATGATCAGGCAAATAATGTGGTATAGTTTTATATGATTGGAGCATCTTTTAATTTTGACCCTGTGTAATTCTTCATTTGACCCCTACCTGGCTGTCTATTGAAAATTCAAGTGGCCAGTGTTTTTTTTTTGTTGTTGTTTTCCCAAGAGTTCATGTCTATGGATTATTTGTGCTGAATTTGATGCTTGTATCACCATTTGCAGGATTCCACTCTAAATATTCTCTTATCTGCTGTACTATATATGAAATGTAAGATGCTCCTCAGTGTTTCTCAATTTCCCTCAAAAGTATTGGAACACTTGGTATTTCACACATTTTAATTTGTTTATTCCATTTCAAATACTTTTTTTTTTCTAAAATTATTTTCCTTGACTCAGACTGAAAGCAAATCTCTACAACTTGATATAAATTATTTAAAAAATATAAAATCCAGCTTCCTGATGAAGTGGTGTCGAGGAGGATTTTCTGAAAAAGAAGACCTGAAAGTTCAGTTACAAATTGACACAAAGTACATTTGAGATGAAAGCTGAGATTTGATGTTTTGCTGAAAGAAACTTTTGTATTTCTTCATTATTGATGCTAATAAAGTCCAAGACATTTTCAGTGACTTGGAAATGTTCTATCAGAGTTGGCTGGTGAAGCAGACTGGACACAAATGCAGGACGCAAGTATACAGCTCAGTGGAGTAAAAGCATTTACTTGGTTCGTTAGCAGGGGTCGGTACACAGATAAGCAGGCTAAAAGAAACAACAGTAACAAAATCATCAGGCTGCGGCGTGGTCGAGGTACAAAGGCAGGTAATCAAAAAACACGATGAAACAATCAAGGCAAGGCAAAAAAAAAAACACACACACACACACACACACAAGGAGCTGAGCTTGAAAGAGGCACAAGGCACATCGATCTGGAGAAGGACAGAGACAACCTGTGAGGCTTATAAAGTACCCAGGTGATTAACTGCAAACTCAGAACAGGTGTGTGGAGAAACACCCAGAACCAGGATGTGGCCAGACAGAGGGAGACACCCACCACCAAGAGCCAGGAGAGAAAGGCAAGAAACAACAGGACAGAGAAAACCCAAGCAGAAAGATAGAACAGAGACAGAACAAGAGACAGACAGAACACAAACACAACCCATAAAACCAGGAACCTGACATGTTCATGTTTCCATCCCCTGACTTGTCTGAAGAAAACTGGCAATAAAACTGATTATTATATACAGGTTTTATCAGGTTTTAGAGATTTGCTTTCACTTTGAGTTTGAGGAAGATGATTTTAGAAAATTTTATTCTTTATTTTATTATTTTTTACCATCGTTGTCGTGCGTTACCTGTGCTGCTCCACAGCCTGTCTAGTGGATTTTTATTGTTTTTTGCCACCGTTGTCGTGCGTTGCCTGTGCTGCTCCGCAGCCTGTCTAGTGGATTTTTATTGTTTTTTGCCACCGTTGTCGTGCGTTACCTGTGCTGCTCCACAGCCTGTCTAGTGGATTTTTATTTTATTTTTTGCCGCCGTTGTCGTGCGTTACCTGTGCTGTTCCACGGCCTGTCTAGTGGATTTTTATTTTATTTTTATTTTTTTTTTTTTACCACCGTTGTCGTGCGTTACCTGTGCTGCTCCGCAGCCTGTCTAGTGGATTTTTATTTTATTTTCTACCACTGTTGTCGTGCGTTACCTGTGCTGCTCCACAGCCTGTCTAGTGGATTTTTATTTTATTTTTGCACCGTTGTCGTGCGTTCGCTGTTGCCGTGCGTTACTTGTGCTGCTTCATGGCCTGTCTGGTGCCTTAACTAAAGCACTCCTTCTGCTGAATCACCTCTAAATTATTTACACATTATTCACTTTGCGTGTTTTTAGGAATCCACTAGGTTGCGTAGCTACTAGCTTTTAGCCGATTTAGCATGGCGGCTTCTCCTGTCTCTCCCGCACTTTTCTGCTCTGGTTGTGAAATGTTTAGCTGTTCCTCGGCCTCCTTTCGCAGTAACGGTACTTGTAATAAGTGCAGCTTATTCGTAGCTTTGGAGGCCAGGCTGGGCGAATTGGAGACTCGGCTCCGCACCGTGGAAAATTCTACAGCTAACCAGGCCCCTGTAGTCGGTGCGGACCAAGGTGGCTTAGCCACCGTTAGTTCCCCCCTGGCGGATCCCGGGCAGTCGGGAAAGCAGGCCGACTGGGTGACTGTGAGGAGGAAGCGTAGCCCTAAACAGAAGCCCCGTGTACACCGTCAACCCGTGCACATCTCTAACCGTTTTTCCCCACTCGACGATACACTCGCCGAGGATCAAACTCTGGTTATTGGCGACTCTGTTTTGAGAAATGTGAAGTTAGCGACACCAGCAACCATTGTCAATTGTCTTCCGGGGGCCAGAGCAGGCGACATTGAAGGAAATTTGAAATTGCTGGCTAAGGCTAAGCGTAAATTTGGTAAGATTGTAATTCACGTCGGCAGTAATGACACTCGGTTACGCCAATCGGAGGTCACTAAAATTAACATTAAATCGGTGTGTAACTTTGCAAAAACAATGTCGGACTCTGTTGTTTTCTCTGGGCCCCTCCCCAATCGGACCGGGAGTGACATGTTTAGCCGCATGTTCTCCTTGAATTGCTGGCTGTCTGAGTGGTGTCCAAAAAATGAGGTGGGCTTCATTGATAATTGGCAAAGCTTCTGGGGAAAACCTGGTCTTGTTAGGAGAGACGGCATCCATCCCACTTTAGATGGAGCAGCTCTCATTTCTAGAAATCTGGCCAATTTTCTTGGATCCTCCAAACTGTGACTGTCTAGCGTTGGGACCAGGAGGCAGAGCTGTGGTCTTATACACCTCTCTGCAGCTTCTCTCCCCCTGCCATCCCCTCATTACCCCATCCCCGTAGAGACGGTGCCTGCTTCCAGACCACCAATAACCAGCAAAAATCTATTTAAGCAAAAAAATTCAAAAAGAAAAAATAATATAGCACCTTCAACTGCACCACAGACTAAAACAGTTAAATGTGGTCTATTAAACATTAGGTCTCTCTCTTCTAAGTCCCTGTTGGTAAATGATATAATAATTGATCAACGTATTGATTTATTCTGCCTAACAGAAACCTGGTTACAGCAGGATGAATATGTTAGTTTAAATGAGTCAACACCCCCGAGTCACACTAACTGTCAGAATGCTCGTAGTACGGGCCGGGGCGGAGGATTAGCAGCAATCTTCCATTCCAGCTTATTAATTAATCAAAAACCTAGACAGAGCTTTAATTCATTTGAAAGCTTGTCTCTTAGTCTTTTCCATCCAAATTGGAAGTCCCAAAAACCAATTTTATTTGTTATTATCTATCGTCCACCTGGTCGTTACTGTGAGTTTCTCTGTGAATTTTCAGACCTTCTGTCTGACTTAGTGCTTAGCTCAGATAAGATACTTATAGTGGGCGATTTTAACATCCACACAGATGCTGAGAATGACAGCCTCAACACTGCATTTAATCTATTATTAGACTCTATTGGCTTTGCTCAAAAAGTAAATGAGTCCACCCACCACTTTAATCATATCTTAGATCTTGTTTTGACTTATGGTATGGAAATAGAAGACTTAACAGTATTCCCTGAAAACTCCCTTCTGTCTGATCATTTTTTAATAACATTTACATTTACCCTGATGGACTACCCTGCAGTGGGGAATAAGTTTCATTACACTAGAAGTCTTTCAGAAAGCGCTGTAACTAGGTTTAAGGATATGATTCCTTCTTTATGTTCTCTATTGTCATATACCAACACAGAGCAGAGTAGCTACCTAAACTCTGTAAGGGAGTTAGAGTATCTCGTCAATAGTTTTACATCCTCATTGAAGACAACTTTGGATGCTGTAGCTCCTCTGAAAAAGAGAGCTTTAAATCAGAAGTGTCTGACTCCGTGGTATAACTCACAAACTCGTAGCTTAAAGCAGATAACCCGTAAGTTGGAGAGGAAATGGCGTCTCACTAATTTAGAAGATCTTCACTTAGCCTGGAAAAAGAGTTTGTTGCTCTATAAAAAAGCCCTCCGTAAAGCTAGGACATCTTTCTACTCATCACTAATTGAAGAAAATAAGAACAACCCCAGGTTTCTTTTCAGCACTGTAGCCAGGCTGACAAAGAGTCAGAGCTCTATTGAGCTGAGTATTCCATTAACTTTAACTAGTAATGACTTCATGACTTTCTTTGCTAACAAAATTTTGACTATTAGAGAAAAAATTACTCATAACCATCCCAAAGATGTATCGTTATCTTTGGCTGCTTTCAGTGATGCCGGTATTTGGTTAGACTGTCTCTCTCCGATTGTTCTGTCTGAGTTATTTTCATTAGTTACTTCATCCAAACCATCAACATGTTTATTAGACCCCATTCCTGCCAGGCTGCTCAAGGAAGTCCTACCATTATTTAATGCTTCAATCTTAAATATGATCAACTTATCTTTGTTAGTTGGCTATGTACCACAGGCTTTTAAGGTGGCAGTAATTAAACCATTACTTAAAAAGCCATCACTTGACCCAGCTATTTTAGCTAATTATAGGCCAATCTCCAACCTTCCTTTTCTCTCAAAGATTCTTGAGAGGGTAGTTGTAAAACAGCTAACTGATCACCTGCAGAGGAATGGTCTATTTGAAGAGGTTCAGTCAGGTTTTAGAATTCATCATAGTACAGAAACAGCATTAGTGAAGGTTACAAATGATCTTCTTATGGCTTCGGACAGTGGACTTATCTCTGTGCTTGTTCTGTTGGACCTCAGTGCTGCTTTTGATACTGTTGACCATAAAATTTTATTACAGAGATTAGAGCATGTCATAGGTATTAAAGGCACTGCGCTGCGGTGGTTTGAATCATATTTGTCTAATAGATTACAGTTTGTTCATGTAAATGGGGAATCTTCTTCACAGACTAAAGTTAATTATGGAGTTCCACAAGGTTCTGTGCTAGGACCAATTTTATTCACTTTATACATGCTTCCCTTAGGCAGTATTATTAGACGGTATTGCTTAAATTTTCATTGTTACGCAGATGATACCCAGCTTTATCTATCCATGAAGCCAGAGGACACACACCAATTAGCTAAACTGCAGGATTGTCTTACAGACATAAAGACATGGATGACCTCTAATTTCCTGCTTTTAAACTCAGATAAAACTGAAGTTATTGTACTTGGCCCCACAAATCTTAGAAGCATGGTGTCTAACCAGATCTTTACTCTGGATGGCATTTCCCTGACCTCTAGTAATACTGTGAGAAATCTTGGAGTCATTTTTGATCAGGATATGTCATTCAAAGCGCATATTAAACAAATATGTAGGACTGCCTTTTTGCATTTACGCAATATCTCTAAAATCAGAAAGGTCTTGTCTCAGAGTGATGCTGAAAAACTAATTCATGCATTTATTTCCTCTAGGCTGGACTATTGTAATTCTTTATTATCAGGTTGTCCTAAAAGTTCCCTAAAAAGCCTTCAGTTAATTCAAAATGCTGCAGCTAGAGTACTGACGGGGACTAGCAGGAGAGAGCATATCTCACCCGTGTTGGCCTCTCTTCATTGGCTTCCTGTTAATTCTAGAATAGAATTTAAAATTCTTCTTCTTACTTATAAGGTTTTGAATAATCAGGTCCCATCTTATCTCAGGGACCTCGTAGTACCATATCACCCTAATAGAGCGCTTCGCTCTCAGACTGCAGGCTTACTTGTAGTTCCTAGGGTTTGTAAGAGTAGAATGGGAGGCAGAGCCTTCAGCTTTCAGGCTCCTCTCCTGTGGAACCAGCTCCCAATTCAGATCAGGGAGACAGATACCCTCTCTACTTTTAAGATTAGGCTTAAAACTTTCCTTTTCGCTAAGGCTTATAGTTAGGGCTGGATCGGGTGACCCTGGACTATCCCTTGGTTATGCTGCTTTAGACGTAGACTGTGGGGGGGTTCCCATGATGCACTGTTTCTTTCTCTTTTTGCTCTGTATGCATCACTCCGCATTTAATCATTAGTGATCGATCTCTGCCCCCCTCCACAGCATGTCTTTTTCCTGGTTCTTTCCCTCAGCCCCAACCAGTCTCAGCAGAAGACTGCCCCTCCCTGAGCCTGGTTCTGCTGGAGGTTTCTTCCTGTTAAGAGGGAGTTTTCCTTCCCACTGTTGCCAAGTGCTTGCTCACAGGGGGTCGTTTTGACCGTTGGGGTTTTTCCTGATTGTTGTATGGCCTTGCCTTACAATATAAAGCGCCTTGGGGCAACTGTTTGTTGTGATTTGGCGCTATATAAAAAAAAAGTTGATTGATGATTGATATTTATTTATTTATTTATTTTTTGTATTTCTTGTATTTAAAATGGCATAAACCAAGGGTGGCCATGTTCGGTCCTCGAGAGCCACCTTCCTAACACTCTTAGTTGTCTCCCTGCTCCAACACACCTGAATCCAATGAAAGACTCGTTAGCAGACTTTTAATGAGCCTTTCATTGGATTCAGGTGTGTTGGAGCAGGGAGACAACTAAGAGTGTTAGGAAGGTGGCTCTCGAGGACCGAACTTGGCCACCCCTGGCATAAACCAATTAAAATGTGTGAAATTCCAAGTGTTCCAACACTTTTAGAGGGCACAGTATCCTAACCTTATGATGAGTGCAAAATGAGTGTGGTATTATTACCTTTTTAAGAATGTTTAATTTTCACTGTTGCTGCACTTTGTGTCAAATCATAGTCATATTGTTTATCATATTGATATAAAAATTCAGTAAGGTATATATTCTATTATACATTTTAAATCTAAGGTGGAACTCTACTAGTGTTTACTAAGGTACACCTAAATATCTTTCAAAAAGAGAGTAGAGCCACTTAGGTGCCTGGTGTTGAGAACCAGGGACGGTAGCTTGAAAAGCTTTTTTATCCCATGGGAACTCTCCCTACCCACCTAAGCGGCTCAAGAATATGGACAGCATGTATATAAGTGACATTTACATGACAATTTATATGACAATATTGAGATACGATAATTCGGCCACATTGTACAGCCCTACTGTCAACTAGCTGAAAACTTTGAATATTAATTTACATCTACATTTAAAAAAAAGCTTCAAGTGGCAGGGGGTTAAGGGGGCTGTAATTAGGGGGGTCAGCTGAAAAGCAAAAAAATAAAAATGCTTAAGTGTGTGTGTGTGTGGGGGGGGGGGGGGGGGGGGGGGGTATGAGGCACAGAGCCTCTCCAGTAGCTGAAAGGCAAATTAAGGAAAATGCATAAAAAATGTGGGATGTCTGGGGGAGCTTCTCCTGCCAGAAGTTGAAAGGTTTTAGTGATGCTCATGCTCCCAAGAACTTCTTATTTGTCTTTCGGCTGTTCCCGTTAGGGGTCGCCACAGCAGATCAATCGTTTCCATCTCACCCTGTCCTCTCTATCTTCCTCTGTCACACCAACCACCTGCATGTCCTCTCTCAGCACATCCATGAACCTCCTCTTTGGTCTCCCTCTTCTCCTCCTGCCTGGTGGCTCCATCCTCAGCATCCTTCTCCCTATATACCCTGGGTCCCTCCTCTGCACATGTCCAAACCATCTCAATCTCGCCTCTCTGACTTTGTCTCCAAACTGTCCCACCTGAGCTGTCCCTCTGATATGTTCATTCCTAATCTTGTCCATTCTTGTCACTCCCAAAGAGAATCTCAACATCTTCAGCTCTTCCACCTCCAGCTCTGCCTCCTGTCTTTTTGTTAGTGCCACTGTCTCTAAACCATACAACATAGCTGGTCTCACTACTGTTTTGTAAACTTTCCCCTTCACTCTTGCTGATATTCTTCGGTCACAAATCACTCCTGCCACCTTTCTCCACCCACTCCACCCTGCCTGCACTCTCTTCTTCACCTCTCTACCACACTCTCCATTACTTTGAACAGTTGACCCCAAATATTTAAACTCATCTACTTTCACCACTTCTACTCCTTGTAACTGCACTATTCCACTGGGCTCCCTCTCATTCACACACATGTACTCAGTCTTGCTTCTACTGACTTTCATTCCCCTTCTCTCCAAAGCATATCTCCACTTCTCCAGACTAGACTCAACTTGCTCTCTACTCTCACTACAGATCACAATGTCATCTGCAAACATCATAGTCCATGAGGACTCCTGTCTGATCTCATCTGTCAACCTGTCCATCACCACTGCAAACAAGAAAGGACTCAGAGCTGATCCTTGGTGTAATCCCACCTCCACCTTGAAAGAGTCTGTCATTCCGACTGCGCATCTCACCGCTGTCACACCATTCTTGTACATCTCCTGCACTACCCTAACGTACTTCTCTGCCACTCCAGACTTCCTCATACAATGCCACAACTCTTCTCTTGGCACCCTATCATAAGCTTTTTCTAAGTCCACAAACACACAATGTAACTCTTTCTGTCCTTCTCTGTACTTTTCCAACAGTATTCTCAGAGCAAACATTGCATCTGTAGTGCTCTTTCTCGGCATGAAACCATATTGTTGCTCACAGATCTTCACCTGTTTTCTAAGCCTAGCTTCTACTACTCTTTCCCATAACTTCATGCTGTGGCTGATCAGCTTTATGCCTCTGTAGTTACTGCAGCTCTGCACATCACCCTTGTTCTTGAAAATAGGAACCAGCACACTTCGTCTCCACTCCTCAGGCATCCTCTCACTTTCCAAGATTGTATTAAACAATCTGGTTAGAAACTCTACTGCCATCTCTCCTAGACATTTCCATGCCTCCATTGGAATGTCATCTGGACCAACTGCCTTTCCACTCTTCATCCTCTTCATAGCAGCCCTCACTTCTTCCTTGCTAATCTCTTTTACTTCCTGATTTACTCTCACCACATCATCCAGCCTTTTCTCTCGCTCATTTTCTTTATTCATCAACTCTTCAAAATATTCCCTCCACCTTCTCAGCACACACTCCTCACTTGTCAGCACATTACCATGTGCATCTTTTACCACACTAACCTGCTGCACATCCTTTCCAGCTCTGTCCCTTTGTCTGGCCAATCGGTACAAGTACTTTTCTCCTTCCTTACTATTCAACTTCTTGTACAGCTCGCAATATGCCTTTTCCTTTGCTTTTGCCACTTCTCTTCTTGCCTTACGCCGCATCTCCTTGTACTCCTGTCTACTTTCTTCATCTCTCCGACTATCCCAAAACTTTTTCGCCAACCTCTTTCTCCTTATGCTTTCCTGGACCTCTTCATTCCACCACCAAGTCTCCTTGTCTTCCTTCCACTGTCCAGATGTCATACCCAGTACTGCCCTAGCTGTCTGCCTCACCACATCTGCAGTACTTTTCCAGTTGTCCAAAATTGCTTCCCCTCCAACTAGTGCTTCTCTCACCTGCTCGCTAAATTTCACACAACAGTCTTCCTCCTTCAGCTTCCACCATCTGATCCTTTGTTGAGCTCTCACTCTCTTCTTCTTCTTTACCTCTAAAGTCATCCTACAAACAACCATCCTATGCTGTCTAGTGACACTCTCTCCTGCTACCACCTTACAGTCTGTGATTTATTTTAGCTTGCATCTCCTATAAAGAATGTAGTCCACCTGTGTGCACCTTCCTCCACTCTTATATGTTACCCTGTGCTCCTCCCTTTTCTTAATGTAGGTATTCACCACAGCCATTTCCATCCTTTTTGCAAAATCAACTACCATGTGTCCTTCCCCATTCCTATCCTTGATACCATATCTACCCATTACTTCCTCATCACCTCTGTTCCCTTCACCAACATGCCCATTGAAGTCTGCTCCTATCACCACTCTTTCATGCTTGGGCACACTCTCCACAACCTCATCTAACACACTCCAGAAATCTTCTTTCTCCTTCATCTCACAACCTACCTGTGGGGCATATGCACTGATGATATTCATCATCACCCCTTCAATTTCCAACTCCACACTCATCACCCTGTCAGACACTCGCTTAATCTCCAACACACTTTTAACATACTCTTCCTTTAAAATGACCCCAACACCATTTCTCTTCCTGTCCTCATCATGGTACAACAACTTGTACCCACCGCCGATGCTCCTGCTCTTACTTCCCTTCCACTTGGTCTCTTGCACACACAATATGTCTACCTTTCTCCTCTCCATCATATCAGCCAGCTCTCTCCCTTTACCAGTCATACTACCAACATTCAAAGTCCCCACTCTCATTTCCACCCTTCTAGTTTTCTTCTTCTCCCGCTGTTCATGGCAACGTTTTCCTCCTCTTCTTTGTCGTCTTCGCCCAGCAGTAGCCCAATTTCCACCAGCACCCTATTGGGCAATAGCACCGGTGGCAGACGTTGTTAACCCAGGCCGCGACCGATCCGGTATGGGAATTCGATTCTGAGTCTGCATAGTTGGGTTGGCTTGTTTTACGCCGGATGCCCTTCCTGACGCAACCCTCCTCATTTATCCGGGCTTGGGAGTGGCACTCAGAATGTACTGGCTGCACACCCCATGTGGCTGAGTTTCATGCTCCCAAGAACAATTTTACAAAAAAAAGCCTGAAGGACCTAAAGGACATAGTTAGATGGTGAGGAGCTTTTCCAGGCATGTGAGAGGCAAATAAAAAAAAAATGCTTAAAAAAGCAGGGGGTCTTCGGGGGGGCAAGCCCCCCCAGTAGCTGAAAGGTTTTTGCCATGCTAATGCTCCCCTGAACCATCCATCCATCCATTTTCTTCCGCTTGATCCGGAGTTGCGTCGCGGGGGCAGCAGCTCAAGCAAAGCCGCCCAGACCTCCCGATCCACACACACCTCCCCCAGCTCCTCCGGGGGAACCCCAAGGCGTTCCCAAGTCAGCCGAGAGATGTAGTCCCTCCAGCATGTCCTGGGTCTTCCCCGGGGCCTCCTCCCAATGGGACGTGCCCAGAATACCTCTCCAGCGAGGCATCCAGGGGGCATCCTGAAAAGATGCCCGGGCCACCTGAACTGACTCCTTTCGATGTGGAGGAGCAGCGGCTTGACTCTGAGTTCCTCCCGAGTGCCTGAGCTCCTCACCCTATCTCTAAGGGAGCGCCCAGCGACCCTGTGGAGGAAACTCATCTCGGCCGCTTGTACTCACCATCTCGTTCTTTCAGTCATGAGCCAAATCTCATGACCATAGGTGAGGATCGGAACATAGATCGATCGGTAAATCGAGAGCTTTGCCCCCCTACGCAGCTCTCTCTTCACCATGAGGGTCTGATACAGCGACCGCATCACTGCAGATGCTCCACTGATCCGTCTATTGATTTCACGCTCCATCCGTCCCTCACTCGTGAACAAGACCCCGAGATACTTAAACTCCTGCACTTGAGGCAGGGACACTCCACCGACCTGAAGAGGGCAAAGCACCTTTTTCCAGTTGAGAACCATGGCCTCGGATTTGGAGGTGTTGATTTTCATTCCGGACGCTTCACACTCGGCTGCAAACCGCCCCAGTGCACGATGAAGGTCCTGATTTGACGAAGCCAACAGAACCACATCGTCCGCAAACAGCAGAGACGAGATTCTGTGGTTCCCAAACCAGACCCCCTCTACACCCTGGCTGCACCTAGAAATTCTGTCCATAAAAATAATGAACAGAACCGGTGACAAAGGGCAACCCTGGCGGAGGCCAACATGCACTGGAAACAGGTTTGACGTACTACCGGCAATGCGAACCAAGCTTCTGCTGTGGTCGTACAGGGACCGGATATCCCTTAGTAAAGGACCCCGGACCCCGTACTCCCGGAGCACTCCCCACAGGGTGCCCCGAGGGACACGGTCGAATGCCTTCTCCAGATCCACAAAACACGTGTGGACTGGTTGGGCGAACTCCCATGAACCCTCGAGCACCCAATGGAGCGTGTAGAGCTGGTCCAGTGTGCTGCGACCAGGACGAAAACCACACTGCTCCTCCTGAATCCGAGCTTAGACCATCTGGAATAGACCTTACCTGGGAGGCTGAGGAGTGTGATCTCCCTATAGTTGGAACACGCCCTCCGGTCCCCCTTCTTAAACAGAGGGACCACCACCCCGGTCTGCCAATCCAGAGGCACTGTCCCCGATTGCCACGTGATGTTGCAGAGGCATGTCAGCCAAGACAGTCCCACAGCATCCAGAGACTTAAGGTACTCAGGACAGATTTCATCCACCCCAGGAGCCTTGCCACCAAGGAGCTTTCTAACCACCTCGTGACTTCGACCTGGGTAATGGATGAGTCCGCCTCTTAGTCCCCAGTCACTGCTTCCACGTCGGAAGACGTGACAATAGGATTGAGGAGATCCTCGAAGTATTCCTTCCACCTCCTGACACCATCCCCAGTCAGGGTCAACAGCTCCCCACCCGTGCCGTAAACAGTGCTGGTGGAGAGCTGCTTCCACCTCCTGAGGCATCGGACGGTTTGCCAGAATCTCTTCGAGGCCGACCAATAGTCCTCCTCCATGGCCTCCCCAAACTCCTCCCAGACCCGAGTTTTTGTCTCTGTGACCGCACGGGCTGTGGCATGCTTGGCCTGCCGGTACCTGTCAGCTGCCTCTGGGGTCCCACCTACCAACAAAGATAAGTAGGACTCCTTCTTCACCTTGACGGCATCCCTTACTTCCGGTGTCCACCACCGGGTTCGGGGATTGCTGCCGCAACAGGCACCAGAGACCTTGTGACCACAGCTACGAGCGGCCGCATTGACAATGGACGTGGAGAACATGGTCCACTCGGACTCCATGTCTCCATCCTCCCCCGGGATCTGGGAGAAGCTCTCCCGGAGGTGGGAGTTGAAGAACTCGCTGACAGAGGGTTCCGTCAGTCGTTCCCAGCAGACCCTCACGATACGTTTGGGCCTGCCAGGTCTGACCGGCTTCCTCCCCTCCCAGCGGATCCAACTCACCACCAGGTGGTGTTCGGTCAACAGCTCTGCCCCTCTCTTCACTCGAGTGTCCGAGACACATGGCCGAAGGTCAGACGATATGACTACAAAGTCGATCATCGACCTCCGGCTCAGGGTGTCCTGGTTCCACGTGCACTTATGGACTCCCTTGTGCTCGAACATGGTGTTCGTGATGGACACACTGTGACTAGCACAGAAGTCCAACAACTGAACACAACTCGGGTTCAGATCGGGGAGGCTGTGCTTCCCGATCACCCCCCTCCAGGTCTCACTGTCGCCCCCACGTGGGCATTGAAATCCCCCAAGAGAACAATGGAGTCCCCAGTCGGAGCGCTATCTAGTACCCCTCCCAGGGACTCCAGGAAGGTCGGGTACTCTGCACTGCTGCTCGGCCTGTAGGCCGAGACAATGGTGAGAGACCTGTCCCCAACCCGAAGGCGTAGGGACGCGACCCTCTCATTCACTGGAGTGAACTCCAACACATAGCGACTGAGCTGGGGAGCAATAAGCAATGCGACCCCAGCTCTCCACCTCTCCCCGTGGGCAACACCAGAAAAATGAAGCGTCCAGCCCCTCTCCAGGAGTTGGGCATCAGAACCCAGGCTGTGCGTGGAGGTGAGCCCGACTATCTCTAGTAGGTATCTCTCAATCTCCCGCACAAGCTCAGGCTCCTTCCCCCCTAGCAAGGTGACATTCCACGTCCCAACAGCCAGGGGCTGTGAGCATGGACTGCGCCGCCGGGCCACCCGCCCTTGACCGCCACCCAATCCTCTCTGCACCTGACCCCCATGGCCCCCTCTGCAGGTGGTGAACCCACAGGAGGGCGGGCCCATGTCGCTTTTGTGCTGAGCCCGTCCGGGCCCCATGGGCTAAGGCCCGACCACCAGGCACTCACACGTGAGCCCCAACCCCAGGCCTGGCTCCAGGGTGGGGCCCCGGCTCCGCCATACCGGGCGACGTCTTGGTCCTTGATTTTTTACTGGTCATGGAGGTTCTGAACTGCCCTTAGTCTGAACCGTCACCTAGGACCTGTTTGCCTTGGGAGACCCTACAGGGAGCACAAAGCCCCCGACAACATAGCTCCTAGGATCATCCATGTACACAAACTCCCCCGCCACGATAAGGTGGCAGCTAGAGGGGGAGCTCCCCTGAACCATTTACTCAAAATAAAGCCTGAAGGACCTAAATGACATGGTGCGATGCTGACGAGCTTCGTGCATTCGTGTCCACGACATTTGCATATTAATAATAATAATAATAATAATGAAAAAACAAAACAACAACAATCAAATAACAATGAGCAGGTCAATTTAGCATCAATCAGGAATACAGAGCATAACAATACAAAAGAATAAAAATTAAATGTTAACAATAATTGAAAAAAATGAACAACAAAAGAAGAAAAGAATCCAGACAAACAAATTAAAATATAAGTTGCTTAAAAAGTAGATATTATGAGAAACAATGGATTCAAAAAAGTCTGGCTGGATTATGAATTATTAATTATGCTACTGTATTCTAAAATACTTTGAGGGACACCCACTGAGAAGCCAATGTAATGATTGAGCATGATGATGGTAAAAATGTAATTAGTAGAGTGATAATATACAACTTGCTCCAGCTAATGATGTTAGAAAATAATTTCATACCTTTCACCAGACAGCACAGGTTAACCTTTCACCTTAAACATGACGCAAACATTACCATGATTCACTGCATGCCAACTGCTCAGGGGATCTCTCAAAACTAATACACAAGTTGTTTGGTTTGTATGCTGCTGAAATTGAAAATGTTAGTTAATGTAAAGAAATATAAGAATAATTTTGAAGTGAATTAAGGTTGCATGCCAACATTACACGTATGTGCAAAGTCCCAATAGATTATATGCAGCAGAAATTCAGATTTGACCTTTGATCTTAGTCAATGGGCCATGTAACAGTCAGGATAAATCATAACACACCCATTGACCCACCCAGATACCTCCCAAGGTCTAATTGAGTCTCCTCTCAATCTCTGGTTGGTTGGTTTATTTATTTGTAAAAACCATCAGACACGACTCTCACGTGCAAAACTGAAAATTCTGTTTGTGAAGTGTAATTCAGTGCAATGAATAGCGAACAACAATCATAAGTTGGTTGCTATTCACACTCCCATCCAGTAGATGACAGTGTTTGATGCATTTTGACGGGGGTGATTGAGAGGACACTCTTTTCCCATAATATCTTTTGGTGTGTGCCTGTTAACCCTCAAACCTTCAGAATTAGCACATTACTTTAAGATATGTGCAATATTTTCACTTTGTAAAAATGACAGAATTGCCATTAATGTCGATAAACTGTCCGGAATTAGTTTTAAAAATGAAACCATGACTGAAATGTGCTTTGCTTTTCATGTCTCGTGCCACACCTCTGTGTCATTGCATGTGGAAAATAAATGACACTTTTTTCCATCAGCAGGAGGTGGCAGCTGCCTTGCCCCTTTTTGCTGGGGAAGGACTGAGCTCCTCACAGTGGCCTGACTGTTCAAAACATGCAACAGACAGGAATTAACATATATGATTTTACAGTTTACAAATGTTTTTGATGTTTAAGTTTTACTCAGTATGCCAGCAAAAAAATGCTAGTGGACCAAAAGCTAGCAGAGCTAAATTTAGTAGAAGTTAATTGGTCCGCTGATGGTTTTCAAAGTTAGTTGAAAAGCTAATCCTCTGTAATTTCCCCCGACTCTTTTACGTAAGACTAGCTAGGGGACCTGGCGCTGCCTGGGTTAACCTGTTTTAGACATAGGCCAAATGCCAATCATTTTAATCAAAACAATTGCCCAAGATTTGTTTTTGTAATGCTGATGTCTAACAAATGTAATATTTAATGGGCTAAAGTTTGTCCAGCAGAACTATAAGAGGTGGACTCCCCAAACTAAGTGGAAATACTTGGTTAAAAGACAAACACATTTGAAGTCCTTCATGCAGACATTGTTTTGCAATCAAATTTATAACAAAAATTACACACAAAAGATAGGTAACATTAAATGTAAATATCAATGAATCTAAATTGAGGTAGTGGTGTATTTCACTGTTTTTACATTGCAATTTTACAATCATAAAACAGCTTTAAATAGCAAATGTAAATATTAGAATGGAGAAATATTTCTTCATGAAATTCACTTAGTGTTTTCTGACCATTAGTTTTGAAGAGCCTCTTGATAGACAATGTTCCTTGTCGTGCCACCTGGTGAATGGATGTACAGCTGTTCTGGGTTGCCAACCCTAAGCAGCTGACATACAACTGGCCGTGGGAGAACACAGGCTCTGCCAGATTCAGTCCAACCACCTTAAGGGAGTCTCCCTGAACCTTGTTGATGGATATTGCAAAGCTGGGTTTGACTGGGAACTGCAGACGCCTGAACTCAAATGGCATGTCTGATGGGATAAGTGGAATCCTTGGTAAAAAGACATCTTCTCCCTTGGCCTTGCCTGTCATTACTGTGGCCTCCAGGTCTCTTGGCATCAACTTCTTAATTGTGGGTCGTGTTCCATTGCCGAGCTTGGGTGGGTCGAGATTCCGCAGAAGCATGACTGGGACACCAACTTTGAGCACCAAGCTGTGTGGTGGGAGGCCTGCTGGTGCCAGGCTGTTGAGGAATTCAACTGGGTAGTTAACCACCTCATCTGGATCGGGCACTGTGTCAATTGACATGTAGCTGGAGGCCTGGACTGGAAGCTGGTCCAGAAGCTTAGCATTGATGTCATCCACTGCCAAGTTCTTTGGAGCAAGGATAGCATGTTCACTCAGCCAGTTGTGGTTCTGGTAGTTACGGTGGAGGTTTGGAAAGACTTTGGCCACCAACTCACACATGTCATGAACAGTGTGACCAAAAGGCAGCTTGAGTGTCAGGTTGCCCAGTAACCATAAAAGATAAATAGATAAAGAGAATAGAGTAAAGCATTCAATTATTGGTTGCCCAGTAACCATAAAGAATTGAAGTGAAATTTCTTTTTGTCTAAGATTTCTAGCAATAATGATTAAAGCAGAATTAATTAAAGTGAACATTCTTTTTGTCTAAGATTTCTAGCAATAATGATTAAAGCAGAATTCTGTAACAGATAAATTGATAAAGAGAATAGAATAAAGCATTAGTCCAGTAACCATAAAGAATTAAAGTGAAAGTTCTTTTTGTCAAAGTTTTCTAGCAATAATGATTAAAGCTGAATTCTGTAATAGATCTATAAATTATATCTAGCAGTAGTGATTAAAGCTGAATTCTGTAATAGATAAATAGATAAAGAGAATTGATTAAGGCATTAAATTATTGGTTGCCCTTAATTGTGTCTTTAGTAAGTAAAAGATGTCTTACCTTTAACCTTTATGTATCTTGCCAGCTTTTTCTGTCTTGTCATAAATGGTGAAAATACAAAGTTTTCAGACAGCAAATCTTCAAACTGTACCGGGTTGTACACCAAATTTTACGGATTCAATATAATGTTATGGTCAATCAAATAATTTCTATGGTTGAATGTATTCAGACAGGAAAGCAAACTGGTTTGTAGAAACAGTCAGGTGCTTAACAGTTGAGAACAGTTGAGAAACCACATGGTACAACACTGTATGGTCTTACATAAAGTCTATTTCTTACATAAAAGGGTATTTTGTGGGTAAATTTCAGTTCAACCTAAAAAAAAAATGGTACCAGTTTGTTCCCCATGTCATCAGGATTGAGAATATATATAGTTTTTAGGGCTACATATTATAATTTGGGTGGGGTGGAATTAGAATTGACCACTTTATACTTTTTGTACTCAGACTTTCTTGATGACATCATCAGGATGGGAGGGGGATTAGAATTCTGACCATTTTCTAATTGTTGTACCCAGGCTTTCTTGATGACATCATCAGGACTGGGGGGGGGGGGGGGGGGATTAGAGTTCTGACCGCTTTACACTTTTTGTACTCAGGCTTTCTTGATGACGTCAAATAACCAGAAAAGATAAATAGATAAAGACAATAGATTAAAGCATTAAATTATTGGTTGCCCAGAACTTTTAAAAAAATGGTACCAGTTTGTTCCCCATGTCATGAGGATTCAGAATATATATAGTACGGGCAGACAGACAGACAGACAGACAGACAGACAGACAGACAGAATTAGCCCTTTATGTATATAGATTCTACCCCTTACCAAAAACTAAACCACTATATTTCCCATTTTGAATTTATTGAAGTTCACATGGAAGTCAGGCCTGAGTCAGGGCCTCTCACAGACAGCGTCCATCTTGTGAAAAGGCCACGACTGTGGGTTGTGCAACACTTTTATACTATATGGGCGTTACAGTTGGTGTTTTAGTCTCACATTTCTAATATTACTGGCTCTCACCAACAGGAGGAGCGCTCCCTGTTTCTGAAACTTGCACATATGATGGAAGTGAAACTTAGCTCTTATATTTCTCAGAAATTTCCAAACAAATAACACAGACAAACACTTCATAAGTAACATAGAATAAGGAATTAGCACAGATATTATATAACACCTCTAACAAAAAAGTTTGCTTTACTAATTAGCGGTTAGCGGATTAGTGGAACTGTGCCCACCACTGCTAAAAACCTAGATAATATGAACATTTTAGGCGCAATATACAAAGAGTTTTACTTTGCAATGTTAATAATGTTGTCCGTGTGCAGCAGTTAAATTGCAGCGTTATCTGAAAGTCTCAATGCATTTCTCAATGTTGTTGACATCTCGCAGAGGGCGACCTCTCTGTGATTTTGCGGGATTTGAAACCTAAATAGGGCAATTACAGCAGAAAACTAATATTTTAACCTTTGACAAGGGCAAGGATCAAACAATTTCAACTGTTTTTTTTTTTTGTAAAACCAGTCACAGCTTCATTGTGGCATGGCAAAGAGAAGGATTACAGCATTGTTCAGAAGTATTCTGTGGCTGTCCAAATACTTATGGACCTGAATGTGTGCTACTGAGCCTTTAGTTTTCGATATGTCATGCATTTGGAAATTGTTGAAAAAACTCCATCAATCTGACGCTTTCTTATTCGTTTTTTATAAAAACATAAAATTCAGCCCAGTAAATTTTTTCCAACCTTGAAATATATATGAAGCAAGCTTTCGAGGAAAAACCTAACTGAGCAGTGCTTTGCTTTGTACACGATATAATGAGGAGGACATGCTTAACGCTGAACTTCATATATTTATTTTAGAATATAAAAGAAAAAAAAAGACATTTCGCTGTTAACAAAATGAGTTCTGCACTGACTTGTGGATAGCACATGCAATAAAGGATTTCACAAGGAGAAAAATACAGCATTTCTGCACAAATCTTGAACCTGCTCTTCCAGATTTAAAGTGATTGTGGTGCTTTACTTGCGAGGAGCTACAAGGATATGGTTTGAACATTCAGAAACAGGAGGCGACACCCAAGAGAAAAAGGAAATTACTTGTGAGCACAAAGGGAATGCATCAGTGGTGTGGCACGCTGCCTAGTTTGTTATAATTACAAGCAAAAGCAGTTCTGAATTGGCATCTTAATGACCAAACAAATTGTTGCATATTTCAAACCCATCTGGATAATTTTCTTCACGGAAATTTAATTGCCATTGAGAAATTTGTGGCGCACGGTGACACAGCACCTCTGACGACGGTCACCTCTGACGACGGTCACCTCTGCACGGTGATTCTGAAATAACAATGTGCACTCTGTATTGGACAACTGTGAACAATTTAATCTGCATTTCAAGGCTGATTTGACTTTCATATTGACAAATACAGCAATTATTACATGAACAAATAAAAAAAGCAGAAAATGTTTTATTTCTTGTTTTTAATGAACTGATTTCAATCCAACATTTAAAGTGACAAGTGTCAAAAAGCTACAGGAATTCACCAATTCAACTTTCAGTCACAAATTAGAATATGCTGCCATCTAGAGGAAGAACAACGTCACAGCATACTGTGTGGGTGGTGCTCAAATTCACACACACACACACACACACACACACACATATATATATATATATATATATGGATTGGGTATAATCAGCTTGTGTTTTTTTTTTTATTTCATTCTTGCACTTTGAATGGAATTCTTATGAGAGACAGCAGAGGGCAGCAGATTTCTTTTTTTTTTTTTGCTGAATGTCTGACTGAACAAAATGGGGAAAAATGAAGACATGATTTCCATCAGTATGCAGGTGCCACACAATAAGTATGATATGTACCTCTAAAGCACTTGCTCTCTGTGGACTTAATTGTACGATGAATTGAAAATTTATTTTAATCAGATTGCTGGTTGGGTTATGCCGCTGCACTGAACACAGCAGTAAAATACAGTATTTATTGCTGAGAATGAAATAATAAAGTAGCAACCTCATTAACATGAAGTATTTGCCTAAAAATTGCTTTGTCAGTTTGCCAACCTTACATATGACATTAATACAAAAAAATATGAAAACAAATTCCCTTTAAAGGAGTTGCCTTGCACAAAATTACATTTCATCTTCACCATTTACATATTGATATGATTGAAGATTCTATATATGTACAGTCTACCTTGCTAGACTAAAAAATAGAGTAAAAGGTTGAGAGAGAACAACTTTTTAACTTCTGCGACGTGTGTCTTACCTTTTAACCACCACAACTGAATCTGGATTGAAGGGTCATTGGCTAAGAATAAATAATATCATGTCAATAAAAAAAAGGAAATTAATTGATATATATTTCATATAACGTCTTTAAATTTAAAATTAAATTTCTAAATAATAATGAGAAAAATCGTTTCAAATATAATATGGGTCCAAGCCACAAAGGGGAAATGTAACAACATAATAGAAGAACAACATCAACAATAATAATAACAATAACAAAAAGCAACAATAGCATAATAATAGCATAATAAGAATAAACCAATCCTTTATCTGCTTCACTGTAATTTATTAACTTAGAGAATGTCAATTGCCAAGTGTGGTCCAGTGGCACAAAATTGTGGGCCCCAGCTAAAATACATAATATTTTATCTGCCTCACAAATGAGACACTATTTATTTTTCAGCACATTTAAATCACTTTGTTCACAAACACACACACACACACACACACACACACACACACACACACACACACACACACACACACACACATATATATATATATATATATATATATATATATATATATATATATATATATATATATATATATATATATATATATTCACAAACACATACACACACACATACACACATTTTTTTGTATTATTTCATTCTTGCACTTTGAATGGAATTCTTATGAGAGACAGCAGAGGGCAGCAGATTTCTTTTTTTTTTTTTTTGCTGAATGTCTGACTGAACAAAATGGGGAAAAATTAAGGCATGATTTCCATCAGTATGCAGGTGCCACACAATAAGTATGACCAAAAATATGTACCTCTAAAGTACTTGCTCTCTGTGGACTTAATTGTACAATGAATTGAAAATTTATTTTAATCAGATTGCTGGTTGGGTTATGCCGCTGCACTGAACACAGCAGTAAAATACAGCATTTATTGCTGAGAATGAAATAAATAAAGTAGCAACCTCATTAACATGAGTATTTGCCTAAAAATTGCTTTGTCAGTTTGCCAACCTTACATATGACATTAATACAAAAAAATATGAAAACAAATTCCCTTTAAAGGAGTTGCCTTGCACAAAATTACATTTCATCTTCACCATTTACATATTGATATGACTGAAGATTCTATATATGTAGTCTACCTTGCTAGACTAAAAAATAGAGTAAAAGGTTGAGAGAGAACAGCTTGTTTTTAACGTCTGTGATGTATGTCATGACCATCTGATTCATACTTGCTGTTTGAAACAGTGTGTGGAAAAAAAACATTATTTTCAGAAAATTCACCTGTGGTGGCCAACCCAGGAACATTTTCCCACCACTTCCCAATAGTTTCATCTTGCTTCAAGATGAAACTGTTGGGAAGTGTTATTGATTTGGCACAAAACTTGTGGCACACTTAACCGACACCCCATTTTAAGCATTTCTATATGCTGTGGCAACCCAGAGTGAACTTCCCCTCAGTCACACTCCTATTCCTGTTGGGAAAGTGTAGTGACACGGACCCACAACAGGGGGCGCAAATGAACGGTCAATAGATGAGCCAAAATATAACAATTTAATGTTGTGAATGTGCACAACGAACATACAGACAATCACAGAATATCATAACAGTCAATACACAGAGGTGACGTGTGGGCAGGCTCGAGGATAGAAGACGTCTGTCCTGAGAAGAGCCGGAACCACACGATTTCCGCCGCCCCAGAACCTGGTGAATACTGGAGCCGCCAAGTCCCGAATTCCCAGGTGATCACCGTCCCCGACTGTCGGATCTGGTGCTGCTGGCGAAGAACAAAGACAGTCAAGTGTGGGTGTGTGTACACCCAGTAACAACAACGGTGGGAATGCCACCTCCACCTCTCACTCAACACGTTGCAGTGGTCTCAGAGGAAAAGGAGCGCCGTCATGCACAGCCTCCACCAAAACGACCGGTTCTCCTGCAAACACTCACAATCACAGATTTATAAATCTCAAAAAAAGGCTGAGAGTAGTACCTCCTATGAAGTATGATATCTCGGCAACGAGGTGGAGATGACGTCTGGTCTTTATGGAGTGAGATGATGTTGAGTAGATGGGTGACAGCTGTCAAGAGGTAATGAGCGACAGCTGTCACCCCCGGCTGTGTCCATGGCGGCAGCGCCCTCTCGTGCCTGAAGCCCACACTTCAGGCAGGGCGCCCTCTGGTGGTGGGCCAGCAGTACCTCCTCTTCTGGCGGCCCACACAACAGGACCCCCCCCTCAACGGGCGCCTCCTGGCGCCCGACCAGGTTTGTCGGGGTGTCGGCGGTAGAAGTCGGCCAGGAGGGCTGGATCCAGGATGAAGCTCCTCTTCACCCAGGAGCGTTCTTCGGGTCCATACCCCTCCCAGTCCACCAAGTACTGGAACCCCCGACCCATCCGACGGACGTCCAGGAGCCGGCGCACCGTCCAAGCCGGCTCCCCGTCGATGATCCGAGCAGGAGGCGGCGCCGGTCCGGGAGCACAGAGGGGTGAGGTGTGGTGAGGTTTGATGCGGGACACGTGGAAAACCGGATGGATCCGCAGTGAAGCCGGGAGTTGGAGCTTCACTGCGGCAGGACTGAGGACTTTGAGGAACCTGAAGGGGCCAATGTACCTGTCCTGAAGTTTTGGGGAGTCCACCTGGAGGGGGATGTCCTTCGTGGAAAGCCACACCTCCTGCCCGGGCTGGTAAGCAGGGGCCGGGGATCGCCGGCGGTCTGCATGGGTCTTTGCCCTCGTCCGGGCCTTCAACAAGGCAGAACGGGCGGAGCGCCACACCCGACGGCACTTCCTCAGGTGGGCCTGGACTGAGGGCACACCGACCTCTCCCTCCACCACGGGAAACAACGGGGGCTGATACCCCAAACACACCTCAAATGGGGAGAGGCCGGTGGCAGAAGACACCTGGCTGTTATGCGCATACTCGATCCAGGCCAGATGGTTACTCCAGGCCATCGGGTGCGCGGATGTGACGCAGCGGAGGGTCTGTTCCAAGTCCTGGTTGGCCCGCTCTGCCTGTCCGTTCGTCTGTGGATGGTACCCGGACGAGAGGCTCACGGTGGCCCCCAGTTCCCTGCAGAAGCTCCTCCAGACGTGTGAGGAGAACTGGGGACCACGATCAGAGACGATGTCAGAGGGTATCCCATGCAGACGGACGACGTGGTGGACCAGGAGGTCTGCTGTCTCCTGGGCTGTTGGGAGTTTCGGGAGGGCCACGAAGTGGGCCGCCTTGGAGAATCGGTCCACTATCGTGAAGATGGTGGTGTTGCCCTGGGACGGCGGGAGGCCCGTGACGAAATCCAGGCCGATGTGGGACCAGGGGCGATGAGGCACCGGCAGCGGCTGGAGGAGCCCTTGGGCCTTCTTATGTACTGCCTTGCCCCTGGCACAGGTGGTGCAGGTCTGGATATATTCCCAGACGTCGGCCTCCATAGACGCCCACCAGAAGCGCTGCTGGACAACTGCCACGGTCCTTCGCACCCCTGGATGACAGGAGAGCTTGGAACCATGACAGAAGTCCAAGACTGCAGCTCTGGCCTCTGGTGGGACGTACTGACGGTTCTTCGGACCGGTTCCAGGGTCCGGGCTCCGTGCCAGGGCCTCCTGGATGGTCTTCTCCACGTCCCAGGTGAGGATGGCCACGATAGTGGACTCTGGAATGATGGGCTCCGGTGGATCCGACAGCTCTGTTTTGACTTCGTCTTCGTGTACCCGGGACAAGGCATCCGATCTCTGGTTCTTGGTCCCGGGGCGATAGGTGATCCGGAAGTCGAAACGCCCGAAGAACAGTGACCAGCGGGCTTGCCTGGGGTTCAGCCACTTGGCGGTCCTGATATACTCCAGGTTCCGATGGTCAGTGAAAACCGTGAATGGCACAGACGCTCCCTCCAACAGGTGTCTCCACTCCTCAAGAGCCTCTTTCACCGCAAGGAGTTCTCGATTGCCGACGTCATAGTTCCGTTCAGCCGGGGTCAACCTGCGGGAAAAGTAGGCACACGGGTGAAGAACCTTATCGGTCTCTCCGCTCTGGGACAGCACGGCTCCTATCCCTGAGTCAGAGGCGGCCACTTCAACCATGAACTGGCAGCTAGGGTCGGGCTGCACCAAAACTGGCGCAGTAGAGAACCGTCGTTTCAACTCCTTGAACGTGGCTTCGCACCGATCCGACCAGGTGAAGGGGACTTTTGGAGAGGTCAGGGCTGTCGGGCTAACTACCTGACTGTAGCCCTTAATGAACCTCCTATAGAAATTAGCAAAGCCGAGGAACTGTTGCAGCTTCCTACGGCTTGTTGGTTGGGGCCAATCTCTCACCGCCACAACCTTGGCCGGATCAGGGGCGACGGAGTTGGAGGAGATTATAAACCCCAGGAAGGACAAAGACGCGCGGTGAAACTCGCACTTCTCGCCCTTCACAAACAGTCGGTTCTCTAACAACCGCTGCAGGACCTGACGTACATGCTGGACATGGGTCTCAGGATCCGGAGAAAAGATGAGAATATCGTCCAGATATACGAAGACGAATCGGTGCAGGAAGTCCCGCAAGACGTCGTTAACCAAGGCTTGGAACGTCGCGGGGGCGTTGGTGAGGCCGAACGGCATGACCAGGTACTCAAAGTGACCTAACGGGGTGTTAAATGCCGTCTTCCATTCGTCTCCCTTCCGGATCCAAACCAGGTGATACGCATTCCTAAGATCCAGCTTAGTAAAGATTTTGGCTCCATGCAGGGGGGTGAACACGGAATCCAACAATGGCAACGGGTATCGGTTGCGAACCGTAATCTCATTCAGCCCCCTGTAATCAATACATGGACGAAGTCCGCCATCTTTCTTGCCCACAAAAAAGAAACCTGCCCCCATCGGGAAGGTGGAGTTCCGGATCAGCCCGGCAGCTGATGAGTCCCGGATGTAGGTCTCCATTGATTCGCGCTCAGGTCGTGAGAGGTTGTACAGCCTGCTGGACGGGAACTCAGCGCCTGGAACCAAATCAATGGCACAATCGTACGGACGGTGCGGGGGAAGGGTGAGTGCCAGATCCTTGCTGAAGACGTCAGCAAGATCATGGTACTCAACCGGCACTGCCGTCAGATTGGGAGGGACTTTGACCTCCTCCTTAGCCTGTGAACCGGGAGGAACCGAGGATCCTAAACACCCCCGATGGCAGGTTTCGCTCCACTGAACCACCACCCCAGATGGCCAATCAATCCGGGGATTGTGCTTCAACATCCATGGGATGCCCAAAATCACGCGGGAGGTAGAAGGAGTCACAAAAAACTCAATCTCCTCCCGATGGTTTCCAGACACTACCAGAGTTACTGGTTGTGTCTTGTGTGTGAGTAAAGGGAGGAGGGTGCCATCTAGTGCCCGCACCTGCAATGGCGAAGGAAGCGCCACCAGAGGGAGCCCTACCTCCCTTGCCCATCTGCTGTCCAGCAGATTCCCTTCTGACCCCGTGTCCACCAGTGCTCGGGCTTGAAGGGTTAAATCCCCGCTCAGGATTGTGACTGGGAGTCGTGTGGCAATTTGTGTGTGTCTCACTTGAATGGTTTGACCCCTCCTTAGCCCAGTCTCTAAGGGCGGTTGTTGTCGTTTTGGCCGTTTGGGGCAGTTTCTCTGTGTGTGCTCAGTTGAGCTGCAGAGAAAACACTCTCCACGGATCAGCCTCCCCATTTTGGCTCTGTGTGTTTCCCTAACAACGTCAGCAGGGGGAGCTGTTGCCCCACAAAGCGCTGCGGCTGTGGAGCGTGGGGAGGGCGGCGCCTTATCGAACCCGGAAGGGAGAGGGGCGGCGCGTATCCGGTCACGTCCTTCGCCTCGCTCCCGACGGCGTTCCTCCAACCGATTGTCTAACCGTATAACGAGATCGATAAGCCCATCTAAATCCCGCGGTTCCTCCTTAGCTACCAGCTGCTCCTTCAGAACCAATGACAGTCCGTTTACGAAGGCGGCGCGGAGCGCAACGTTATTCCAGCCGGACCTTGCAGCCGCGATGCGGAAGTTGACTGCATAAGCGGCTGCGCTCTCGCGTCCCTGTCTCATTGACAGCAGCACAGTTGAAGCGGTCTCTCCTCTGTTAGGGTGATCAAACACTGTTCTGAACTCCCCCACAAACCCAGTGTATGCTGATAACAACCGTGAGTTCTGTTCCCAGAGCGCCTTAGCCCAGGCGCGTGCTTTACCCTGAAGCAGAGCAATCACATAAGCTATTTTACTAGCATCTGACGCGTACATGATGGGACGTTGTGCGAAGATGAGCGAACACTGCATAAGAAAGTCCGCGCACGTCTCCACACAACCTCCGTACGGCTCAGGAGGGCTTATGTATGCTTCAGGGGATGGTGGGAGGGGTTGTTGAACCACCACTGGAACGTTTATATCCTGCACAGGGTCGGCAGGAGGACGAGCCGCAGCAGCGCCCTGAGCGCTCGCCGCCATCTGTGCGGAGAGAGCCTCCACCCTGCGGTTCAGGAGGATGTTTTGCTCAGTCATTTGATCCAACCGAGCCGTAAAGGCGGTGAGAATGTGCTGCAGCTCACCAATCACGTCTCCTGCAGACGCCTGCGCTCCCTGCTCTCCCATTGGTCGTTCAACAGCCGGGTGACGCCCCTCGGAGTCCATGACACTGGCCGAGATATCCTGTTGGGAAAGTGTAGTGACACGGACCCACAACAGGGGGCGCAAATGAACGGTCAATAGATGAGCCAAAATATAACAATTTAATGTTGTGAATGTGCACAACGAACATACAGACAATCACAGAATATCATAACAGTCAATACACAGAGGTGACGTGTGGGCAGGCTCGAGGATAGAAGACGTCTGTCCTGAGAAGAGCCGGAACCACACGATTTCTGCCGCCCCAGAACCTGGTGAATACTGGAGCCGCCAAGTCCCGAATTCCCAGGTGATCACCGTCCCCGACTGTCGGATCTGGTACTGCTGGCGAAGAACAAAGACAGTCAAGTGTGGGTGTGTGTACACCCAGTAACAACAACGGTGGGAATGCCACCTCCACCTCTCACTCAACACATTGCAGTGGTCTCAGAGGAAAAGGAGCGCCGTCATGCACAGCCTCCACCAAAACGACCGGTTCTCCTGCAAACACTCACAATCACAGATTTATAAATCTCAAAAAAAGGCTGAGAGTAGTACCTCCTATGAAGTATGATATCTCGGCAACGAGGTGGAGATGACGTCTGGTCTTTATGGAGTGAGATGATGTTGAGTAGATGGGTGACAGCTGTCAAGAGGTAATGAGCGACAGCTGTCACCCCAGCTGTGTCCATGGCGGCAGCGCCCTCTCGTGCCTGAAGCCCGCACTTCAGGCAGGGCGCCCTCTGGTGGTGGGCCAGCAGTACCTCCTCTTCTGGCGGCCCACACAACAATTCCATTCTATTACGATCACCCATGATCACCCAGTGCAAAACCAAATGAAAAAGCTTACAATGGTTTGCCTCTGAACAGGCTGGCTTACAAAGTGCAGACCAAGAAGCTGCCCAAAAACAAAACTAAGTTGTTGCACCCTCGGCCAGAACTGCAACAAACACTGCTTCTGCTTCAAATTCCGATGGGGAAAGATCAAACAGGTTTCAAGCTGTACTCAATTCAATTTTCAATTTCAATTTATGTAATTTATATAGTGCCAAATCACAACACAGCTGCCTCAAGGTGCTTCACACAAGTAGAGTCTAACCTTACCAACCCATAGAGCAAGCACACAGGCTGCAGTGAGGGATGACCCATTGCATTCTAACATTTTCATGGTTTTTACAAAGTTTTAGAAAGCTGAAGATACAGAAAATAGAAAATCAAAAAACATAATATAAAAAAGATGAGAAGTCCACACAGGCGTGAGCACTACAGGCAGGGGTTGTCCACACCATCAGTGGGCCTGTCCCTGCAGCAGGGTCTCACTGTACCCACTAGGAATACGAACATGATTGAAGCTATTATGATGACTAACACACAGAACAGTTGCTGGCATCACAGTTGCTGGCCTTTGAACTTTGCACTGGTAACAATCTGGATGGTCTTTTTCCTCTTTTGTCCGGAGGACACAATGTCCATGATTTCCAAAACCAGTTTGAAATTTACAACCCCAATTCCAATCAAGTTGGGACGTTGTGTAAAATGTAAATAAAAACAAAATCCAATGATTTGCAAATCCTTTTCAACCTATATTCAAATGAATACACAACAAAGACAAGATATTTAATGTTAAAACTGATAAACCTGTTTTTGTGCAAATATTTGCTCATTTTGAAATACATGCCTGTAACATGTTTCAAAAAAGCTGGGACAGTGGTATGTTTACCACTGAGTTACATCACCTTCCCTTCAAACAACACTCAATGTTTGGGAACTGAGGACACTAACTGTGAGTGTCATGATTGGGTTTAAAAGGAACATCCCCAAAAGGCTCAGCCATTCACAAGCAAAGATGGGGCGAGGATCACCACTTTGTGAACAACTGCGTGAAAAAATAGTCCAACAGTTTAAGAACAATGTTTCTCAACATTCCATTGCAAGGAATTTAGGGATTCCATCATCTACAGTCCATAATATAATCAGACGATTCAGAGAATCTGGAAAACTTTCTACATGTAAGCGGCAAGGCCGAAAACCAACACTGAATGCCTGTGACCTTCGATCCCTCAGGCGGCACTGCATTAAACTGCATTGACATCATTGTGTGAAGGATCTTACCTTGTGGGCTCAGGAACACTTCAGAAAACCACTGTCAGTTCACACAGTTCATCGCTACATCTACAAGTGCAAGTTAAAACTCTACTTGGTCAACCCCTAGCTTTCAAATCGAAAGCCATACATCAGCAACATCCAAAAATGCTGCTGCCTTCTCTGGGCCCGAGCTTATTTGAAATGGACAGACGCAAAGTGGAAAAGTGTGCTGTGGTCTGATGAGTCCACATTTCAGATTGTTTTTGGAAATCATGGACGTCATGTCCTCCGGACAAAATAGGAAAAAGACCATCCAGATTGTTACCAGCGGAAATTTCAAAAGTCAGCATCTGTGATGGCATGGGGGTGTGTTAGTGCCCATGGCATGGGCAACTTACACATCTGTGATGGCACCATCAGTGGTGAAAGGGACATCCAGGTTTTGGAACAATACATGCTGCCATCCAAGCAACGTCTTTTTCAGGGACGTCCCTGCTTATTTCAGCAAGACAATGCCAAGTCACATTCTGCACGTGTTACAACAGCGTGGCTTTGTAGTAAAAGAGTGCGGGTACTAGACTGGCCTGCCTGCAGTCCAGACCTGTTGCCCATTGAAAATGTGTGGCGCATTATGAAGTGCAAAATACGACAACGGAGACCCCGGAACATTGAACAAATGAAGTCATACATCAAGCAAAAATGGGAAAGAATTCCACCTACAAAGCTTCAACAATTAGTGTCCTCAGTTCCCAAACGCTTATTGAGTGTTGTTAGAAGGAAAGGTGATGTAACACAGTGGTAAACATACCACTGTCCCAACTTTTTTGAAACGTATTGCAGGCATCCATTTCAAAATGGGCAAATATTTGCACAAAAACTATAAAGTTTATCAGTTTGAACATTAAATATCTTGTCTTTGTGGTGTATTCAATTGAATATAGGTTGAGGAGGATTTGCAAATCATTGTATTCTGTTTTTATTTACATTTTACACAACGTCCCAACTTCATTGGAATTGGGGCTGTACGATATATACTAAGTTTGTTCAAGTTTGACAAAGATGGATCAAGAAGTTACGATGATGTTTCAAAAATGTACCCCAATTTGCTATTCGGGATGAAATGGCACTCTGTTGGTTAACCCGGGCCTTGGTATGGCAACTTTATTTGTGAACTGCCTCATTTTTTTTCAATTAAATTTATTTCTACAGCACCATTTCAAATCAAAACTGGCTGAAGGTGTTTCACATGGGAAAGGTCTAAAATTTCAACCCCCTTGAGCAAGCACATAGGCGACGTATGCGTGTGTGTGTGTGTGTGTGTGTGTGTGTGTGTGTGTGTGTGTGTGTGTGTGTGTGTGTGTGTGTGTGTGTGTGTGTGTGTGTGTGTGTGTGTGTGTTGTCATTTCGGCTGCTCCCATCTCAGGGAGCAGCATTGGTAATTGGCACAAGTTTTACGCCAGATGCCCTTCCTGATGCAACTCCAGTTTCACCCGGAGAAACACACACACAGCCGCTGGTGTTCCAAAGAAGTCTCCCATCAAAGTACTAACTAGATGCTGCACTGCTTAGCTTCTGAGATCTGACGGGATCAGGCTTACAGAGTAGACTGGCTGCCAAGCACATTGGCAACAGTGGTAAAAGAAAAAGTCCTTTTGGCATTTTTGATGAAGAAACATCAAGCAGACCAGAGTCAAAGGGGTGTCTCACTGTTTAGGCCATTCTACCAAATAACAGAGACAAGAAAACAAAAACAAATAAACAGGGGGTAAATAGCACAGCCAATTTAGACATCAGAAATGGTCCATATTAGGCCAGGTTAAAGTAGTCCAAAAATCTTTCCTCTTGTTTGACAATTGCCATCCTGTGTTGCATCAGTTCTTGTTGTCATCTGCATGGTGTTGGTAACACCCTGTCCTGTTGTTGTGGCTCCAGACTCCCCAGTCTCAGCTGTAGTACCTCAGATAGAGAGAAAAGAGAGCAGAATCAGTCAGCCAGAACAGCACCTAACACATTAGATGTGATAGCAGTGAATCAGTAGAGAACCAGAGCGGGTATTGATGTGGTCACCAGCAACTAGCCCTATGATTCACTGACAGACCCACAATTTAGATATAATGAAGCTGAGACCTGCTACATTGTTGAATGAATGAATGAACATATTTTATTTAACCAGATTAAAAAAAAAAACTCATTGAGATTTTAAAGCTCTTTTTCAAGAGTGACCTGGCCAAGAGGGCAGCACAAAAGGGATTACAGCAAGCACACAAAACACAAATAAAATACAGTCACAGTTTCGCACACTACAGAAAAAAACAAGAGTGGGATTATATGATTACACAGTGTAGTCACAAGATCCAACTGAACTTATTTCTCTGTCTTTTACAATTGTCTTAAATTTCCTCAGTGATACAAGATATGTCATTTTCAAGTCCTTCTGCATATCATCCCAGGTAGATGAGACAGAAAATTTAAAAGCCTTGTTGCTCAGTTTGGTTCTGACTCTCAGGACCTGCACTTGTATGATGTCATTAATAATGCTTTTAAAAGGAGAGGAAGAATCTGTAGAAACAAACTTTTTTGTCTGAGCAGACAGATCGTTGCACAGAACAGACACGCAATTACAGAAAGCTCTGTAAAAAAAAAAAAAAAAACATGACTGAAGTTGACCTGACTCCTACTTGAATACCATGACCTTTGTGACTGAAGGGTTGTCTGCATCGAAACCTTTCCAATAGCATTTTTTGTTTTGTTTTGTTTTGTTTTTGCAAAAACAAAAAATAGAAAAATTAAAAAAACATATCTGTGGAAACATGAATGCACATCTCGCAAAATGTGAATTTCTTCAAGATTTAGTGTATGTGCATGGCCGAGGAGCCAATGGTGTGAAGCTACGATTTGTGGTATTATGACTTCACGCCTCTCATTTTAATTGCACCACAGGGCTTCACACCACCAGGGGCGGTCCTGGAGGCGGGCCGACCAGGCAGCCGCCAGGGGCGGCACAACCGTGCGTGAAAAAAAAATGGTAAAAAAAAACAAAAAAACGGGGTGGGGGGTTGTCCTGATGGGGGGGTTCGTGGTTTCGTTACGTTACGGCAGAGCGGCGCCCCCACCTTCCCGTCCCACTCATTCCCGCAGCTTCACAGTGCTATAAACAGTAGCGAAGCAAAGAGTGCAGCGAAACAAGACGAGTCATTGGATAAATACTGGGCTTTGTCCCGCCCATCGGACGCTCAGCGTGTCTGGGGGTCTATGGGGCAGTGGGCTGGCCTCGGCCGGCCCGGACGCTCAGCTTCTGCATGATGATTGGATGATCTGTCTGAGGCTGAATCCCTTTTTGATTGACATCGAAATGACCGAATCAGCGATCTTTTGGTGTGAGCATTTTTATTCTTTTCTGAGTTGAACTGGAGACTTTCCTAATCCTCTTAGCGGCATTTTCTTTGTTAAAAACGACTAGCGACAAATCAAGCTTCTATTTCTGGTGTTTTTTTTTGTAGCTGCTTGTGTTTGGAGACTGACATCTATCACTCTTTCTGACTTGTATTGCAGTTTCTGTCCCTACCGAGCAGTGGGTGCTGCTGAGCTCCTTCACTGTCACAAAGCACTCACAGGCAGACAATTAGGTGCTAATTAGAGCTATTGTTCAGTCACCAGCCTATAGCAGTCTACCTCTCGGTAGGAGGGGTCTGGTTAGGTTTAAAACTCCAGCTTTTGTTGGCTTCTGTTTTATTCTTCTCTACAAGAGTCAAGACAGAAGTCAGACCACCAGAGCAAGTATTTTAGCTGAGGAATTCTGCGATTTGAAGCGAAACGTCCTCGCGTCAAGCAACCCAGTCCAGTCGAAGATTCAAGCTTCTCTACTATATTTGCCCAGAAATGCTCCTACTCAATGGAATTTCACATCACGGATAGTGAGCACTGTGGCAAACAATTATGATGCCCTCCTGCAAACGTTTGAGATGAACATTGCAGATAAGTCCGTGGATGATGACACATTAGACTGTGCCAATTTCTTTGTGTTTGTTATTGCAGTAGTCATTAAAACTGGAAATTTGTTCTTGAAAATAGCTGTTGTGAGTTAATTTGTGGGATTGTGGGTGTTCAGGACGAAGTAAGTGTTTTCATGGGTGGTGGGGCGGAGGTGGTGGCCACGTTAGTGTGCGCGGGGGGCGCACGCAGGGGGTTTCGCCCGGGGAGTAAATCACTCTAGGACCGCCACTGCACACCACCCTTCAATTTATGCATGCATTAGACTCTTTCATGTTCTCTGTTAGTGGGTGAACAATCCAATTCTTGGTGAATTCTGCTTCATGGTGATAGGAAGAGTCAACATCGAAGAATCAAAAAGTGATGTCGCTATGAATGCCAGGCTGCTACAAGCCAGTTAGCCCTGTGGTAACTTTTCTGACATATTCTGCTTAAAACCTAAAATGTCATAAGTAGGGATGGGTATCGAGAACCGGTTCCTTTCGGGTATCGTTAAGAAATGGTTCGATCCACCGACATCAATAACCTTTTTACTTAACGATTCCCTTATCAGTCCTTCAGAGTGGCCATTGTTTTTGGGGGTGTTTGTCAGGAAAATTATAATTTCTCTACATTGATTACAGACCCTGCAGTGGGTCTGTAATCAACTTTTCTGCAGCGCGGCTTTGCTTTGAACCTTGAACCAATCGAAACAGTGCTTCGATCATTGCTTCGCTGATTCATTTTTTTCTTTCGCTTCCCCCGCTAAAACCCTAAAGAGCATATGGCTGTGAGTATTATTTACCTTTTTTTATTTTAAACCGACCTGTTATGGTTTTCTGAAACAGAAATTTGTAGATCACCCTCTGTGCATTTGCAAGTATTAATGAGACAAATTTAACTACATAGGAAGTTAGATTTGAGTTAGCAGAAGTAGGCGTGCATGCTAACATGAAAATGTCTTGTAAATTAACTTCAATTTAATTCAGTTCAATTTATTTCACTTATATAGCACCAAATGACAACAAAGCTGCCTCAAGGTGCTTTACACCAGTAAGGTCTAACAGGTCGACAAATTTCCGTCCCTGCCACATAAACTGCACTATCAACATAGTGGATTGTCTGCACTAATTTCCCTGCTAAGCTACTGGACTCCACACCCACATTTGTAATCAGCCTTGCAGGGTCTGTAGTCACCTACTCCGTGGCCTGCTGTAAAGCCCTAATGTTACCTTCCTGTAGAGCTCTAGCTATATTCCCAGACAAGATGGTGGCACCTTCCCCAGTCGGGTGAAGGCTGCCCAGCATCAGCAAGTCATGGCGGCCCCAAAACAAAGGCCAGGTATCAATAAAACTAAAGCCTTGCTGTCTACAAAATTATGCCAGCCACCTATTTAATGATGTCAGCCTGCTAAATGTCTCATCATTATCCTGAGAGGGGAGAGGACCACAGACAATTAATTGATGCCGACACATCTTTCTGGCAAGGTCACAATGTCCATTTTTGTGACCTCAGAGTGTTTCATCCTGACATCATTGGCGCCGACGTGAATAACTATATGAATGTATCTCGTGTCATGTACTTTTGTCTGTCTATCCTTCTGCAGCATCAGCACCCTAAGATGGGAGGCAATGTCAGGAGCTCTGGCCCCAGGAATACATTGAATGTCAGCCGGCGTTTGTAACCTGACTTTGCGGGTGATAAAATCCCCTATCAATAAAGCCTGGCGTTTCAGCCTGGAGATAGGAGTAGAAGTCACTCATTGACTCAAAGAAGTCACAACAGTCATATCCAAGGGAGAAAAACAGTTCACAGTGGTGAGTGTGATCGGGGTACCTCAAATGGGCACCAAGCCCTACGTGACTTCCTCCGCCTAACCACGGTACCATGGTCCACCGCTGGCATTTCTAGGCTCATGCTAATGGGCACACTAGCCGGCCCAACACTAACCTTATCTAGAGTGCCCATAACATCTCACTCCACTGAGATATAAAGCTGTTCTAGCTTACGGACACGGCTCTCTAAAAGAGCCACCCTATCTGCCAGCATCACACAGGATTTATGTGAAGTATAAAGTAGTTTACTTTGTGCACCAGAAAATTCAAGAGTATAGCCAAGCTAGTACAAGCTAATTGCTAATGAAAATGCTAACTGCTCAGAAGATTCACATAAGAATAAAATAAAGAGCTACAATTCACAGCAGTTACACTGAAAAATTAACATAAGTATTAGAGTATTAGACTCGTAGTAAGAGTAATAAAAGGAACATTTTTTAAAAAGAAACAGCCTAGCTAGCATGAGCTAACTGCTAACATAACACTAACCAATCCTAAGATTTACAACAGGAGAAATTTAGTTAAATAAGATTCATAATAGATTCATTAAAAACTAAAAGAAATGTTAAACAGAAATTGAAGCAATGAATACAACCTTGCATTGATTGGAATCACAGTCTGTCTGAAGCAAGTTGCCAGATCTGTGAGCCAATATCAAAAGTCTCCAATGACTTAAATGACTCCAGAGGTGTTATCAGTTTATAATAACAGCGTTTTCAGTTTTAAAAGTGTTTATTTCTTGCTAGCTTTTGCATAATATATGAGAAAGAGGATATATTTACACACAAACAAAACAGTTTTTCAGCTAGCTACCACCCTGTGATGTCACCATGCTAACGTCCAAGAAATGTCTTGTAAATAAGTTCAGAGGCGATATTAGGTTCCAAAAAGAGTGTTTTTAGTTTTAGAAGTTTTTATTTCTCGTGTTTTTACATAATATATGAGAAACATGTATATAAACACACAAAAAGAAGCCATTTTGGAGAGACCAGCCACTGACATCACGGTGCAGCTCTACTCTGACTGGCTGTCATGCACCACCCAAAAACAAAACTGAATAGATTGAAACAGAATGTCACTTTTTAACCTCTTAAAATACCTCTTACACACATACCTAAGAATAACTGATGGCCATGTTTGATGGCCTCCGGGAATAAAGATAAAATTTAACAGCATAAAGGAGGTATGTCAAGAGTGCAAATTAAAAAAGAAAAAAATATATTAGAATGTAGTAGCAAAAAAGAGATTTAATTTATATATAAAAAAAGAGAAAAGTATGTACAAAACTGTGGATATTTGAGTAGCAGTGGATATTGCACATAAAAAAATATATATATTGCACTTATTTCAAGTGTGGCATGTGACATGACTGTTTGCTTCTGTGGCATTCATAGCTCTAACAGCAGTTGAATAGAAAGTGTTTTTCAACCTATGTGTATTTGCTTTAATGGCTCTGTACCGTCTGCCTGACGACACAGTAGCGAGGGTGGGATGAGTCCCTTAGGATGGTGTTGGCTGTCCTCCCCACCTCCCTGGGTGTTGCCCCCCCCCCCCCGCAAAAAATATATTTACGGCAATAGTGTTTGCAATCAAGATTTCCTGAAGTGATTGATCCACAAATTACTGAATGACTGAAATCCGCAAATTGCTTATGAGCTGAACAAAAATATATTATCATGAATGATATTCCATTTTGCAACATATGTTTTGTGAGACCTGCGTTCACGTTTTGTGGGATATTTTATTCACCGTTTGCAGTTTGCAGCAATTACAAACGGCTTGCTGATATTCATGGTTTGTGTACATTTTCTTTAATGGTTTGAGGATAATTCATGATTTGCAACATATTCACATTTTGGGGGTCAACAGTGGACAGCAGTGCCTCCAAATTGCTATGAGGTTAAGGTAAGCAGCTAACTGTAAAATCTGTCAATTTAAAAATTTTCCTTACATTTAGTGAGATAAACAAGGACTTCTTTATACTCATCTGTAAGATACTGTGTGAAACAGTTCTCATCATTAAGGGCAAATGAAATTGATCTGACATTGAATCAATGTAGAAAATAGACTGGATAAATGTAGATATTCAATTTAATATGCAACTTATTATCATATTGTTAACACGTTTGATGTTTTTTGTAAATAAATAAAGCCACTTAAAAAATCAATCAAAATACAGGTCAAGGACCTAACCACAACCACATCGATATTATGTTGGATTAACATTGCAATGTAATACGACCAAAAAAACAATGTCAATACAATGTTGCCATACCCACTGGGATGATTCTGTGGCCTAGTTTACCGGCATCAAGAAGGAGATAACTGAGACTTTTTAGAATGCCCAAAACAGTGGTTGCATTCCAAACAAATAGGGCATTGATTATATTTGTCTTTGTCAAAAGTGAAAAAGTTAATCTTCAAAACACTTTAAAATAGAGAACACATCGAAAAATTCAGTGGTTCTTCAAGTATTTTTTGATGTATTGCCTGACCCTGTTTTCACCAGATGCAAAATAATAAAAAATAAAACTCCAAAGAAGAATGGCGTGCAACATTTCTGTCAAAAAAATGTGCACATGAAGTCTTTTAGATGTGTCAATTTCCTATGTGCCTCTATGAACCTGTCTGAATACCCTTGCTGTTCCGCATGCCCCTTGTTTGACCTCTTTAATAATACAGAGACTGAACCCCCTCATGCTTAACATTCTAAGTTCAACTCCTGAAAACACAGTGCCATAACCCGATCCTCCCTCCTCTCTCCCTGTCTGTGCATGGTCACAGACCATTGGAAACCTTACAGAATGTTCATACTATCCTTCTTAAATAATCTGTGTGACGGTAACCACTGGCCTTTGTGGGTCTATTGTGTTCCAGAGGTCAGCTCTGATCTCATCGTCTATTTTGTGCATTCGTTAAGCTCCATTTTGCTAAGCGTGTCCGAACAGGGTAATTCTGTGTTCAATTAAGCAGGCCATACACAGGACATTCAACACAATGTCAATGAGATGCCACAAAGAGTGAGCTATCAATTTGATAGACAGTCATAGAGGTGGATAATAAGCTGTTGTATGTCCCCTGATTCTGCACCACCCAAGGCCATTGCTACAATTGAATTACCCTGGTGCCATGGTAAGTCACGGCTGATATGTAGGTCCTCATGCATTGCAAACAGTCACCTCCTAGTGACTGGCTGACTGTGGTGCGTAATTGTGCGGTTGTCTGGAACTATCATGGTGCTGTCATCCTAACAGCCATGGCCATGAAACCAGCATAAAGAGACCCACTAGGCCACACAAAGCACTGCAGTTTTCCTTAGGCAAGTTGCCAGAGGGAGAGAGAGAGGGAGGTAAAGTAGGGAATTAGTGGGAAGGGGTGATTCTGCTGCAAACTGGGAGCCAAATATCCCTGGGCTACAAGCCAAGCGGCCAGTCACAGGAATAGTGTGCCAAGAGGATGCCATCCGGCCTGGTTGCACAGACAGATAAAAAGCACCGTGGGTCGCCTGCAGCTCAGCGTATACATCCCACAATAGAACTTTTTGCCTCTTTTCTTCGACCTTAAACTAAAACTGTCACTATACATCAAAAAGCGTGAGGCCAAAAGACAAAAAAAAAAAAAAAACAGGCTGGCAAACTTCAACATATGCAAGGTTGTCTTTAAGAAATGTGTCTGTGCTCCAGTATGGGACAAAAGCTTGACCTCAAAACATTGTGGGTCCTTTAAGATGAAGTGTGCACAGTGCTGGAGTGTGTCCAACTTCAATTTGCTATTTAAATGGTACATAATCTGACTACAAAGTAAGGCACAATGGGATTGTATTTAGTCAGTTATTCATGGATATGTTTTGGGCACAGCATGAATTAATGTGAAGCTTGGTGGTGGCAGCATAAATGGTAAATGGACTGCATTTATATTGTGCTTTTCCATTTGGCTAGGCGGAGGAAGCCCCGTAGGGCTTGGTGCCCGGTTGTGGCACCCCGATCACACTCGCCAGTGCGAACTGTGAATCGGTTCCCCCCCTTGGATTTGCCAGATGTGAATTCTCTGAGCCCACAAGTGACTTCCACTCCTGTCTCCAGGCCAAAACACCAGACTTTAGTGATAGGGGATTCTATCACCCGCAAAGTCAGGTTACAGACGCCGGCTGACGTTAAATGTATTCCTGGGGCCAGAGCTCCCGACATTGCATCTCATCTTAGGGTGCTGACGCTGCAGAAGACAGACAAAGGAACACGACATGAGATATAGTCACATAGTTATTCACGTTGGCACCAATGATATCAGGATGAAGCACTCAGAGGTCACAAAAATGGACATAGAGAGGACTTGTGACCATGCCAGAAAGATGTGTCGGCATCGATTAATAGTCTCTGGTCCCCTCCCCTCCCGGGGTACTTATGTGGCATTTAGCAGGCTGACATTGTTAAATAGGTGGCTGGTGCAGTTTTGTAGACAGTAAGGCTTTAGCTTTATTGATAACTGGCCTTCATTCTGGGGCTGCCGTGGCTTGCTGATGCCGGACGGCCTCCACCCTACTGGGGAAGGTGCCGCCATCTTGTCTGCGAACATAGATAGAGCTCTACAGGGAAGGTAATGTTAGGAATCTACAGCAGGCCATGGAGCAGGTGATCAGAGACCCTGCAAGGCTTATGACAAATGTGGGCTTGGAATCCATTAGCTTAGCAGGGAATTTAGTGCAGAAAATCCACTGTGGTGATAGTGCAATTTATTTGCCAGGTTGGGAATTTCAACAAGTTGAGACTGTGGCCTGCGTCCGTAGTCGTGTCCATAAAAATCATAGAGGGATATGCTTTCCAAACTTAATAACCATTACTATATTGGATGATGTTGAAATTGAGGATGGCCCAGTGGTTATTCCAGCAATAGCAAAGCTTTCGTGTCTGCTACCTACAACGCGCGTGGAATGTCTTAAACCTAAACCTACTTCTAGGCATCTTATATATGCTACTCTGGAACCACCCCTAAACCCAAACAGTTCAACTGTCAACCCCAATGAAGTCCTTAGACTGGGTCTCGTTAACATAAGATCATTGTCCTCAAAATCATTGTGATCAATGATCTAATTATTGATCATCACTTAGATATGATTGGGCTATGTGAAACCTGGCTCAAACCTACAGCTGTCCTCCCCTTAAATGAGGCCTGCCCACCAGCATATACATTTAGTCACGTCCCTCGTGATGCGAAGCAAGGCAGGGGTGTTGCTCTTATTTATAAATATAGGTTTAGCTTATTAGCTGTTGGGGGTCACAAATATAACTCGTTTGAGCATCTGATTCTCCGCTCTGCTCAGGATATTACACATTGCCAAGGTCAGAAGAATAAAAATCAGTCGTATTACTTTGTCACTGTATATAGGCTTCCTGGCCCATATTCTGAATTCTTAGATGAATTTGGTGCGTTCATCTCTAACTTGTCAACTAGTGTAGATAACATTCTGATCATTGGTGACATTAACATTCATGATTCTGCACCACTCCAAGGCCATTGCTACAAGTAAATTACCCTGGTGCCATGGTAAGTCACAGCTGATATGTAGGTCCTCATGCATTGCAAACAGTCACCTCCTAGTGACTGGCTGACTGTGGTGCATAATTGTGCTGTTGTCTGGAACTATCATGGTGCTGTCATCCTAACAACCATGGCCATGAAACCAGCATAAAGAGACCCACTAGGCCACACAAAGCACAGCAGTTTTCCTTAGGCAAGTTGCCAGAGGGAGAGAGAGAGGGAGGTAAAGTAGGGAATTAGTGGGAAGGGGTGATTCTGCTGCAAACTGGGAGCCAAATATCCCTGGGCTACAAGCCAAGCGGCCAGTCACAGGAATAGTGTGCCAAGAGGATGCCATCCGGCCTGGTTGCACAGACAGATAAAAAGCACCGTGGGTCGCCTGCAGCTCAGCGTATACATCCCACAATAGAGCTTTTTGCCTCTTTTCTTTGACGTTAAACTAAAACTGTCACTATACATCAAAAAGCGTGAGGCCAAAAGACAAAAAAACAAACAAAAAAACAAAACAGGCTGGCAAACTTCAACATATGCAAGGTTGTCTTTAAGAAATGCATCTGTGCTCCAGTATGGGACAAAAGCTTGACCTCAAAACATTGTGGGTCCTTTAAGATGAAGTGTGCACAGTGCTGGAGTGTGTCCAACTTCAATTTGCTATTTAAATGGTACATAATCTGACTACAAAGTAAGGCACAATGGGATTGTATTTAGTCAGTTATTCATGGATATGTTTTGGGCACAGCATGAATTAATGTGAAGCTTGGTGGTGGCAGCATAAATGGTAAATGGACTGCATTTATATTGTGCTTTTCCATCTGGCTAGGCGGAGGAAGCCCCGTAGGGCTTGGTGCCCTACGGGGCCTTCTGATACCCTCTGCAAATCATTTATGGAAATTGTGGATGCATTAGGATTTCGGCAATGCATTCGGGATTCGACGCACATTAGTGGAAATACCCTGAATCTGGTTCTCGCACGTGGTATTGCTGTCACGAATATTGACATCATGCCTCTTACATCAGTGGTGTCTGATCACTCACTTATTAAGTTTACAGTTTTGCTGCTGTGTTTAGTGGAACAACAACCTTATATATCATTACGGCAATGCATCAAATCCTCAACTAAGACTGAACTCGAAGCTAGACTGCCTGATGTCTTAGCTTCACATTTGACAAACACCCAGTCAGTAGACAGACTTGTGGATAGTTTAAACTCAGTGCTCAAAACTACACTCGACATGATTGCACCACCCATGTTAAAACCGCGCTCCCCCAAATCATAATCACCTTGGTTCAATGATTATCTGCGTGACCTCAGGCATAAAGCAAGAGGTCTAGAACGGAAATGGCGTCGTTCAAAATTAGAAGTATTTCACCTTGCGTGGCGTGATGCTATCTTAGACTATAAGCATGCATTATTGGCTACAAAGCAGATTTACTACTCTGATTTGATCAACAAAAACAAGCATAACTCAAAGTTCTTGTTCGACACGGTGGCAACACTTATGCATGGACAACCACCTGTAGTTCGCTCTCCTTTTACAGCACAAGATTTCCTGGATTACTTTGGGAAGAAAATAGAAGACATCAGGTTAAACATATCCCGGCATGCCTTAACCCAGCCACTACACCCTGCTATTGAGGTGAACGCCACGACTGAGGTATTACCTAGATTTACAGAATTTGATAGTACCTCACTAGGCATGTTGACAAAACTTGTAATGTCAACAAAAAGCACAACCTGTTTATTTGATCCTATACCAAAAAAACTGTTTAAGGACCTGTGGCCCACTCTTGGGCCGACTGTGCTGGAAATTATTTATCTTTCTTTAACTTCTGGATCTGTTCCTAAATGTTTAAAATCTGCAGTGATTAAACCATTACTTAAGAAGCCTAATCTTGACCTTAGTGTTTTGACAAACTATCGGCCGATATCAAATCTATCATTTTTCTCTAAAATTCTGGAAAAAGTGGTGTATCGTCAGCTCGTAGACTATCTTACTGAGAATAATCTCTTTGAGCCACTGCAGTCTGCTTTTAGAAAATATCATTCCACAGAGACAGCTCTCACTAAAGTGATGAATGATCTTCTGCATACAATGGATTCGGGCACCACTACAGTTCTGTTGCTGTTAGATCTCAGTGCTGCATTTGATACAGTGGATCATCATATTCTACTTGATAGGCTGGAAAATCATTTTGGGATTACTGGGAGTGCCCTTGCATGGCTGATGTCATACTTGACCAGTCGTTCTCACTGTGTTTTGTACAGTAACACTAGCTCTAACCTTAGTGACATGAAATTTGGGGTTCCACAGGGGTCTGTCTTATGCCCCCTGCTTTTCTCCCTTTATATAGCACCTCTTGGGCACATATTGCGACGTTTTGGGATTACCTTTCACTGCTATGCAGATGATACTCAGTTATACATGCCGGTAACTGCTGGTAATCTTATTCACATAAAATCCTTCGAAGATTGCCTTGCAGCAGTGAGAAGTTGGATGTCTAGAATCTTCCTACTTTTAAACTCTGATAAGACTGAAATGATGGTTCTTGGTCCAGTGAGACATCAGCATCAATATGACCAGTTAACACTCAGCCTCGGCTCGTGTGTCATATATCACACTGACAAAGTGAGGAACCTTGGGGTAATTTTTGATCCTTCGTTGTCCTTTGGCCTCCACATTAGAAATATTACTAGGGCTGCTTTCTTCCACCTGCAAAATATAGCGAAGATTCATCCCATCCTGTCTATGGCTGATGCGAGACCCTGATCCATGCATTTATCTCTTCTAGATTGGACTACTGCAATGTTCTATTTTCTGGTTTACTGCAGTCTAGCATTAGGGGTCTCCAATTGGTTCAAAATGCTGCAGCCAGACTTTTGACATGAAGCAGAAAGTTTGACCACATTACACCCATTTTGGCATCCCTTCACTGGCTTCCTGTCCCATTGAGATCAGATTTTAAGGTTCTGCTACTAACCTATAAAATTATTCATGGACTGGGACCTCCCTACCTAGCTGACCTATTTAAACCTTACGTACCGGCCCGGGCTTTACGTTCTCAGGGTGCAGGACTACTTTGTGTCACTAAGGTGAATAAGAAGTCTGCAGGTTACAGAGCTTTCTCTTATCATGCCCCTGTTCTGTGGAATGATTAATAAAACAGTCAGATTCTGTGGAGACTTTCAAGTCCAGACTTAAGACACACATTTTCCCTTTCATATGGCTAGCATACTGGTACAGTTTTGTTTTACACTTTTTACTCTTTTAATTCATTTATTAGTAATTGGAGCGGGCCGCGGCCTCAACTTTACCTAAATTCTGGGTCTTTTAGTGAAGTTTAGGGCTAGTGGCTGGTGATCACCTTAGTATTTCTCTGTTTTTCTTGTTGTTTAATGCTGGCAAATTATACAGTATTTTTTGTCTTTCTGATGCCTGATTCTGTTTTTTTTCTCTCTGTTTAAGGTGCAGTTCCATCCAGAGATGGGAGTTGTATTCATGTTGGCAATCCTCCTGTCCTGTGCGCCAATAGCATTTCTTATATATTTGTCTGTGAATTGTTCTGTGAATTGTACTGTAATTTATGTTTGTAGCATGGCCCAAGCAGAGGGTCACCCCTTTGAGTCTGGTCTGCTTGAGGTTTCTTCCTCAGAGGGAGTTTTTCCTTACCACTGTTGCTCTTGGAGTTGGTAAGGTTAGACCTTACCTGTGTGAAGCGCTTTGAGGCAACTCTGTTGTGATTTGGCGCTATATAAATGAAAATAAATTGAAAATTAAATTTTATCAGAACCTCAAATCACTTTACAATTATGCCTCACATTCACCCATTCACACTCACACACCAATGTCAGTGTACAGCCATGCAAGGCACTCACTACACACCAGGAACAACGAGGGGATTAACGACCTTGCCCAAGGGCCCTTTGTGATTTTCCAGTCTGGCTGGGTTTTGAACTGAGGATCATCTGGTCTGAAGCCCAACATTAAACCACTCGACCATCACCTCCCCAGCCACATCATGCTGTGGGGATGACTGAGGGAAAGATGCATGCAGTAATGTACAGAGATATCCTGGATGCAAACCTGCTCCAGAGTGCTCTTGACATCAGACTGGGGTGACAGTTCATCTTTCAGCAAGAAAATGGCCCTAATCACATATCTAACATATCAAAGCAATGGCATCAGGATAACTCTGTGGATGTCCTTGAGTGGCCAAACCAGAGCCCAGACTTAAATACAATTGAACATATCTGGAGACATCTGAAAATTGCTGTGCAATTATGCTCCCCATTTAACCTGATGAAGCTTGAGAGGTGCTGCAAAGGGGAATGGGCAAAACATCCCAAAGATTGGTGTGCCAAGCTTATGGCATCATATTCAAGACAAATTGAGGCTGTAATTTCTGCCAAAGTGCATCAACAAAGTATTGAGCAAAGGGTGTGAATAATTATGTACATGAGGTTTCATTGTTTTTATTTTTAATAAATTTGGAAAAAAAATCCAAAATACATTTTTCATGCTGTCATTATGGGGTGTTGTGAGTAGAATTTTGAGGAAAAATCACGAATCATTTTGGAATAAGGCTGTAACATAACAAAATGTGGAAAAAAGTGAAGCTCTGTAAATACTTTCCGGATACACTGTAGACGGAAGATTCATTATGTGACAGAAATGTGAAGTTTTCTGGTGATGGAATGCATTTGTGCATTCCTTCACGTCTGCATGAGAGCAGCATCTTCCGAAGCTCCATGAGGTGAAGCAGTTGAGCCCCAGCCCTCCTTCTCCACCTTCAGCCACCTGATCTCAAAACAGCCCCTCCATGACCAGCCATGATTTCATGCTCCATATCTACCAAAGCACAAAGGAAGAATAAGTTATTTAAATATTGGATTTCTCCATTTTTTTTTTTACATTTATTGTCTTGATAATTTTTGTTTTCAATTCAGTTTATCGGTATTCCAGCCAACATTTTCTGAAAGCCATGCCATTCAAGCCAAGGAGGAACTGTACATCTGTCTATATAAAATGGCTACTCATTACTTTCTTCAGTTGACACTAAGCACTTTTATTTCCTGAGTTTTGATGCCAGTGCCTACCTTAACCTTCCACTTTAGCAAGCTAACAGAAAAGTTACTGGATGCTTGTACATCATATTGACTATCCTATCTCACCATAGATTAAATTTGGAGTGGATAATATCACCCCACACAGAACCTTTAGCTACTAGCATTGGATATTTCACTTGATTTCTATGCTAATTATCACAAACAACTGTAAAGTAAGCCCATTGGCTTATTCCTTGTTTCACTCGGTGTCGACACAGCAAATCTGGATGTTGATTTGGCACAATGTTTACACTGGATGCCCTTCCTGAAGCAACTCCACATTACATGGAGAATGGGTAGGGTGGCCTTGAACTGGGAACATTCCGCAGTGGAAACAACTTAACCACATGGTCACCACTCCTTTTGAACTTGATACAATTAGCTGGTACTCTTTGCCATGCTAGCTCTGACATTAGTCAGTGTTACTGACCATAATAGGTCAGATTTTACTTCCAGGGCTACTCAGAGTAAAACAAGCATTAGTGACCATAGTAGCTCTTGTTTTATTGGGCCATGTCAAATAATATCTTAGTACTAGCAGCCATATTTGCTAGCTTCCAAATCATTATAGCTCACTGCTTTTCCTGTTAAAGATAGCTAAATCAACGCAGACCTTACAATGGCAGACAGCAAACCTCCAACAAGACTGTACTTCTGTACTTCCAAAATCTAGGTACACGGACAGCCAAATTTGCACAAATATGGACAAATGCCTGATTTTATAATTTAGTCTTTCCTGTAGTTGGTGGATGAATGGCGCAGGCATCACCCTGGTTAAATAAGAGATTTGTATTGTGACTTACATCAATGAATGGTTGTTCTTCACAGAGTCATAGTTCCTGGCCAGGATACAAATCACGTTAACAATACATCATCTGTTAGCCTTGGATTTCATGCTAAATTACAACCAGAGTGTCCTACAAATCCACCAAGATCATCACTTATTGTTCAGAGACTGCTTTATCCAGAGTAAGAATGAGCAAAATGCTATCATTTGTTAACACGTTCCATGTGGGGAAATGTATTCCATTCAGACAGTGTGTGAGTCTGTTTGTGAGTGATGGTAGTGATCCCATTAGGGAGGACATACAGAAGGGGAATTCCCCAATAGGTGGTTCCACTGAAGATGAATCAAACAAGCTGCATTCACCAAACTGTCAGGGCCGCTGCTGACCACTCTGTAGGACTACAGCACAAGATAATCAATCAATCAATCAATTTTTTTTTTTTTTTTTATATATAGCGCCAAATCACAACAAACAGTTGCCCCAAGGCGCTTTATATTGTAAGGCAAGGCCATACAATAATTATGTAAAACCCCAACGGTCAAAACGACCCCCTGTGAGCAAGCACTTGGCTACAGTGGGAAGGAAAAACTCCCTTTTAACAGGAATAAACCTCCAGCAGAACCAGGCTCAGGGAGGGGCAGTCTTCTGCTGGGACTGGTTGGGGCTGAATCAACACCCAACCATTCATTAGTCCTCTCACACAAGGCTAAAATGGGATCTGTCATATGCAGAATGGAGGAGACATGAGTCTCACTGGCTCGAGAGCCACTCATGAGGACCTGATAGTGAGCTGTGTGTGCAGTGTTCACCTCTTGCCATTGTGTGATACTAACATTCCAGGGACCATTGAATCTGGGAGCAGACCCAGTTTCTATCTCTCATACAGTATATATATATATATATATATATATATATATATATATATATATATATATATATATATATATATATATATATATATATATATATGTGTGTGTGTGTGTGTGTGTGTGTGTGTGTGTGTGTGTGTGTGTGTGTGTGTGTGTGTGTCTTTAAATTTATCCTGTTGGCATTTATTTCTCCCACTCTGGTGAAAATGAGGATAGCAGTTCTCTCATTACTACTAGAAATGCCAATGTAGCCAGTAGCCATGAGGTATCACAGGTCATCCCACTTCTCTGAACTCAGCCATGTCCGCTTAAACTGTACTTAGTTGAAAACGAATTAGACACAATCCTTTACCATCACACTACTATGTTGCCCTTTCATTCTGCACAAATTCTGCAAAATTCATGAAAAAGTTAGGGAAATGAAAAAGTGTTGGGCCAAAGGGAGCATATTGGGAATGGGCCATCGTTTTCTAGGTTTAAGAGAAGATCTTCCATCTTCCTATGGAACTCTTCAACATTATGGGCTTGGCCTGTGAAACGTTAAATTTGAAGTCAGTCGGGCATTCTCAGAGCATTATTGCCACCTATCAAAAGACAAGAGTACCACCTGTAAAGTATCTGAGAGGCCTAGTGGCCAAGTTGTAGGCTGTTTGTTTCCAGTGTTCTGTGACAGAAATATTATGCTTATGCTATGACCAAACTATGTGATGAGTTGGGTATCCCCTTAGCATGATTTAGTGACATGCAGGGAACCTGAACCACAACCCAAATGTTCCCTGCTGTGTTAATGGATGACACAGGAGTTACAGTGGGGTAAAAAAGTATTTAGTCAGTCTCTGATTGTGTAAGTTCTCCTACTTAGAAAGATGAGAGAGGCCTGTAATTTTCAACATAGGTATACTTCAGCTATGAGAGAAACAATGAGAAAAAAATCCAGAAAATCACATTGTAGAATTTTTAAAGAATTTAATTATAAACCATAGTGGAAAATAAGTATTTGGTCACCCACGAACAAGCAAGATGTCTGGCTCTCATAGACCTGTAACTTGTTCTTTAAGAAGCTCTTCTGTCCTCCACCTGTTACCTGTATTAATGGCATCTGTTAGAACTCTGTATCTGTTTAAAAGACACCTATCCACAGCCTCAAACAGTCAGACTCCAAACTCAACCATGGCCAAGACTAAAGAGCTGTCGAAGAACACCAGGAAGAATTGTAGATGTGCATCAGGCTGGGAAGAGTGAATCTGCAATAGTCAAGCAGGTTGGTGTGAATAAATCAACTGTGGGAGCAATTGTAAGACAATGGAAGACATACAAGACCATTGATAATCTACCTCGATCCGTGGCTCCATGCAAGATGTCATCCCATAGGGTCAAAATGATTATGAGAACGGTGAACAGAAATCCCAGAACTACACGGAGGGACCTGATGAATGACCTGCAGAGAGCTGAGACCAAAGTAACAAAGGCTACACACTATGCAGAGAGGGTCTCAAATCCTGCAGTGCCAGGTGTGTCCTCCTTCTTAAGCCAGTTCATGTCCAGGCCCGTTTGAAGTTTGCCAGAGAGCATATGGATGATCCAGAAGAGGATTGGGAGAATATCATATGGTCAGATGAAACCAAATTAGAACATTTTGGTAAAAACTCAACTCGTGTTGGGAGGAAGAAGAATACTGAGTTGCATTCCAAGAACACCATATCTACTGTGAAGCATGGGGGTGGAAACATCATGCTTTAGGGCTGTTTTTCTGCAAAGGGGACAGGACGACTGATCCGTGTTAAGGGAAGAATGAATGTGGCCAGGTATCGTGAGATTTTAAGCCAAAACCTCCTTCCATCAGTCAGAACATTGAAGATGCAATGTGGCCCAGCCATGTTGCATCTTCCAGCATGACAATGATCCCAGACACACTGCTCGGGCAAGGAAGGAGTGGCTCCATAAAAAGCATTTCAAGGTCCTGGAGCGGCCAAGCCAGAATCCAGACCTCAACCCCATAGAAAATTTGTTGAAGGTGTTGAAAGTCCGTGTTGCCCAGCGACAGCCCCAAAACGTCATTGCTCTCGAAGAGAACTGTGTGGAGGAATGGGCCAAAATACCTGCCACAGTGTGTGCAAACCTGGTGAAGACTTACAGGAAACGTTTGACCTCTGTCATTGCCAACAAATTGACCAAATACTTATTTTCCACCATAATTTACAAATAAATTCTTTAATAATCCTACAATGTGATTTCCTGGATTTTCTTTTTCTCATTTTGTCTCTCATAGTTGAAGTGTACCTATGTTAAAAATTACAGACCTCTCTCATCTTTCTAAGTAGGACAACTTGCACAATCAGGGACTGACTAATTACTTTTTATCCCACTGTAAGCAAACATTTCTGTATGATATCATAGAGAAATGTGGCAATTGTATATTAAAATGCTACCCAGGGCTTCAACACATGAAATGAAAGGGCATACCCAAGCTGCCACATTGCAATGGGGTACTAAGCTTACATTTGTGACAAATTGGAAGTGAGAATGTAGACCTGGTCCAGGTGGATTTGAAGCTGATGTCCCTGAAAACCACCTTCTAACTGGCTTCTTGCATCAGCAAAACACATCAGTGATATCCACACACTCTCTGAGCAGGTGATGGTCAACTGGTTAAAGGAGTGGGCTTGTAACCAGAGAATCCTTTGTTCGAGTCCTCATCTCACTAATGGCCATTCTCACTAATAGCCCTTGGGCAAGGTGCTTAAATGTTTGTAGCTTAAATGAGGGTAGCACCCTAAAATTGGTGTGTGTGTGTGTGTGTGTGAAGCATCAAGGTGAAGAACTTTGACAATGAAACTGCTTAGTAAATGCAGCCCATTTACTCAGTCCACATACAGTGCACTCAATTTGTACAAAGCAATTATAGACATATTTTGATCCCAATCTGTTCATGAAAAAAAATAACCCTCTTTTTCCTGGCCCATGGGATATTTGAGCTTTTTGTCTTATCCTCAGGACAGTCACTGTCTTGTCCTGAGGATATGCAGATGCAAAATCTGACCACAAGGAGCCTTACCTATTAGGGTGGTCCCTAATTTACAAAGTTTTGAAATTTAATACTTTGGCCTCCTGAATGGGTTCCAATTGTTGAAAAGCATGCTATGTAAAATTTTGTGTGTATAAATCCATTTTAGAGGTATCTCAAAATCTTTGAAATTTTGTTATTTTCTGCTATATATTTTGCTATATAAATTAAAGTTAATAGTGCCCCAACCCATCCTAAGCAACATACGTTGTATTAAAATGAATCCTCTTATTGGCCACTTAGAAATTCAAGATGGCATCTACAGGTCATTTTCAAGATTTAGTTAGTATGATATTATGCACAAATGAATGAAAAAAAATGAAATGAAAAATGAATGTTTATGAGTTCAATGGCACGAAAATTTCATGAGGCGAAAGATGGAATGTTCCATTCAATTAGGCAAATCTGGGTTGAATGGTATGTTCCAGCTTTCACTGAGTTAAATAAAACACATTCATTATTTGTTTTATATAATAGCTAAAATAGATCGTTGTCATTTGATATTTTATTAATTTATAAACAACAGAAAAGGGACTTACATTTGATGTTCCACTAGTGTTTTGATGTCTACAGTCCAAATTGGATTGCAAAATTGTTCTCAGTCAACTTGGAAAAAGTTAGTCCGTGATGCTGTGCACCTACTTCATGTGCTTCTTAAAAAAATAAATAAATAAATAATGACTTTGTGTTGTCTTTCAGTCAGCGAAAAATCACGTCAGACATTCATCCAGCTTTTCATCTAACAGCTCTTCATGCCTCCGGGTAGCTTACAGTGTAATGGATTTGTTTTTGTTTGTTTTTTTTTTGTGATAGAAGAATTAGCAGCATGAATTAGCTCCTTCAAATCATTGTGCGCCAGCAAAACAAACTCCACTATATTTAGCTAAATGCCGCCCCAGGTAGTGTGAGCATGCGCGGTGGTCGGTGCGTGCAATAGCACATTTCATATATCACCAAAATTGCATGCTAATATACAAATAATAAATCTTTATGTTTATGGTATGTTCCAGCTTTCACAAAATTAAATATTCGTTCCACTGAAACAATGGAAAAACATTCATTATTTGTTTTATACAGTATAATGGCTAAAATAGATTGTTGTCATTTGATATTTTATTAATTTATAAACAACAGAAAAGGGACTTACATTTTAGTATTCCACTGCTGCTTAACAGTCCAACACGAACTTTAAATATGAGTCCAAATTGTGACGATGTAGACCTTGATGCTGTGCACCCCCCCCCCCCCCAAAAAAAGACTTTGTGTAGTTCCTCAGTCCAGCGAAAAATCACATCAGCTTTTTAGGTTTTCTTCCTAACAGCTCTTGATGCCTCCAGATGGCTTACAGTGGAGTGGATTTTGTGTGTGTGTTAGAAGAATTAGCAAAGTCAGTTATCTCCTTCAAATCATTGTCCGTCAGCAAAACAAACTCTGCATGTTTAGCTAAATGCCGCCCCCACTCGTTGGCGGGGTACACAGTGTGCAATTGTACAAAAGGTATGGAACCAAATAGCACGCTAAATGCAACGCAACACAAATGGGATGAATAATCCATGTCATGTGGCATACAAAGCACCAATCAAATGATAAGGATCCACTGAGCCTTTATATAAAAATAACTATTGTACAGTAAATGAAACACAATGGCAAATGGTAAGAATAATCCATGTGTTTAAGATCCTCGGTCCCACCCGGTGTGACTGCTAAAGAGGAGGTCCGCGTTCCCCCCAATCTTACAGCGGTGCCGGCTGAGTACCAGGATCTTGCTGACGTTTTCAGCAAAGATCTGGCCCTCATGCTTCCCCCGCACCAACCGTATGATTGTGCCACTGATTTGATTCCGGGCGCTGAGTATCCGTCCAGTAGGCTGTACAATCTCTCACGCCCTGAGCGCGAATCAATGGAGACCTACATCCGGGACTCTTTAGCTGCCGGGTTAATCCGGAACTCTTCCTCCCCATTAGGTGCTGGTTTCTTTTTTGTGGGCAAGAAGGATGGCAGACTCCATCCATGCATTGATTATAGAGGGTTGAACAAGATTACGGTTTGCAACCGATACCCGTTGCCTCTATTGGATTCAGTATTCACGCTCCTGCATGGAGCCAAAATATTCACTAAACTGGATCTTAGGAATGCTTATCACCTGGTTCAGATCCGGAAGGGAGACGAATGGAAGACGGCATTTAACACCCCGTTAGGTCACTTTGAGTACCTGGTCATGCCGTTCGGCCTCACTAATGCCCCCGCGACATTCCAAGCATTGGTAAACGATGTCTTGCGGGACTTCCTGCATCGGTTCGTCTTCCTGTACCTAGACGATATCCTCATCTTCTCCCCGGATCCCGAGACCCATGTTAAGCATGTACGTCAGGTCCTGCAGCGGTTGTTGGAGAACTGGCTGTTTGTGAAGGGTGAGAAGTGCGAGTTCCACCGTACTTCTTTGTCCTTCCTGGGGTTCATCATCTCCAACTCCGTTACACCCGATCCGGCCAAGGTAGCGGCGGTGAGAGATTGGCCCCAACCGGCAAGCCGTAGGAAGTTGCAACAGTTCCTCGGCTTTGCAAATTTCTACAGGAGGTTCATTAAGGGCTACAGTCAGGTGGTTGGTCCCTTGTCAGCCCTGACCTCCCCAAAAGCCCCCTTCACCTGGTCGTATCGGTGTGAAGCCGCATTTAGGGAGTTGAAATGCCGGTTTTCGACTGCGCCAGTTCTGGTGCAGCCCGATCCTAACTACCAGATTGTAGTTGAAGTGGATGCCTCTGACTCAGGGATAGGAGCCGTGCTGTCCCAGAGCAGGGAGTCCGATAAGGTTCTCCACCCTTGTGCCTATTATTCCCGCAGGTTGACCCCGGCAGAACGAAACTATGATGTCAGCAATCGGGAGCTCCTGGCAGTGAAAGAGGCCCTGGAGGAGTGGAGACATCTATTGGAGGGAGCTGTGGTTCCATTCACGGTCTTCACCGACCATCGGAACCTGGAGTACATCCGGACCACTAAGCTTCAGAACCCCAGGCAAGCCCGTTTGTCACTGTTCTTTGGACGTTTTGACTTCCGGATCACCTACCACCCCAGGACCAAAAACCAAAGGTCTGACTCACTGTCCTGGGTGCATGAAGAGGAGGTCAGAACAGAGCTGTCAGATCCACCTGACACCATCATACCAGAGTTCGCTATCATCGCCACCCTTACGTGGGACGTGGAAAACATCATCAGGAAGGCCCTGACGTGTCATCCAGACCCCGGCGGTGGACCACCAAACAGATTGTATGTCCCACCAGACGCAAGAGCTGCGGTCCTGGACTTCTGTCACGGTTCCAAGCTCTCCTGCCATCCAGGGGTGCAAAGAACCGTGGCAGTGGTCCGGCAGCGATTCTGGTGGGCGTCAATGGAGACCGATGTCCGGGACTATGTCCGGGCCTGCACCACCTGTGCCAGGGGCAAGGCCGTGGCCCAACCAGAGAAAGGACTCCTCCAGCCATTGCCGGTGCCTCGACACCCCTGGTCCCATATAGGCCTGGACTTCATCACGGGCCTCCCTGCATCCCAGGGAATGACTGCCATCATGACAATAGTGGACTGGTTCTCCAAGGCAGCCCACTTCGTGGCCCCCCCGAAGCTCCCGATGGCCCAGGAGACTGCAGACCTCCTGGTCCACCACGTCATGCGTCTGCATGGTATCCCCACGAACATCGTCTCAGACCGTGGTCCCCAGTTCTTCTCGCAAGTCTGGAGGAGTTTCTGTAGGGAACTGGTGGCCACCGTGAGCCTTTCGTCCAGGTACCACCATCAGACAAATGGACAAGCAGAGCAAGCTAATCAAGATCTGGAGCAGGCCCTGAGATGTGTGACCTCCGCGCACCCAACGGCCTGGAGTCAACATCTGGCCTGGTTCGAGTACGCCCACAATAGCCAAATATCATTGGTGACCGGCCTCTCCCCATTCGAGTTGTGTTTGGGGTACCAGCCCCCATTGTTTCCGGCTGTGGAGGGAGAGGTCGAGGTCCCCTCGGTCCAGGCCCACCTCGGAAGGTGCCATCGGGTGTGGCGAACAGCCCGCTCTGCCCTTCTGAAAGCCCGGACGAGGGCGAAGAGCCATGCAGATCACCGACATACCAGCCCGGGCAGGAGGTTTGGCTATCAACCAAAAACATTCCTCTGCACACGGACTCAGCTAAGCTTACGGACAGATACATTGGACCCTTTACCATCACCACAGTCATCAGTCAAGCCGCAGTGAAGCTGAAACTCCCAGCTTCACTGCAGATCTATCCCGTATTCCATGTGTCCAAAATAAAGCCATACCACACCTCGGACCTCTGCACCCCCGGACCAGCGCCACCTCCTGCCCGCATCATCGACGGCGAGCCTGCGTGGACAGGCCGCAGGCTCCTTGATGTTCGCCGGAGGGGTTGGGGCTTCCAATATCTGGTGGACTGGGAGGGTTACGGACCCAAAGAACACTGGGTGACGAGGAGCTTCATCCTGGATCCGGCCCTCCTGGCCGATTTCTACCAGCAGCATCCTGACAAGCCTCGTCGGGTGCCAGGAGGTGCCCGTTGGGGGGGGGGGGGGTCATGTTGTGTGGGCTGCCCGAAGAGGAGGTACTGCTGGCCCAACACCAGAGGGCGCCCTGCCTGTTGTGGGTTTCAGGCACCAGAGGGCGCAGCCGCCTCTCAGGAGCTCCAGGAGCGCCGATACTGACAGCTGTCAGTCATCAGCCATCATCACCACCACCAATAAAAGCCTGGGAGAATCATCAGAAGCCTGCCGAGTTATCATCTTACCCGTCGGGTAAACTTGCTCAGCCGTTTTGTGCCATACGCACATGTTTTTGCAGCAGAGCTTTTTGCAGTCTGCACGTACTCTGTGTTCCTGTGTTTGGAGGTGGAGGTTTTTCCCTCAGGAAGGAACTGTATTTTTGCTGACTGTTTGCTGGGCGTACACACACCCACCTTTAACCTGTGTCTGTTCCTGCCAGCAGTACCGGATCTGACAGCTGTAAGCAGTGGCCACCTGGGGACTCAGGACTTGGTGGCTCCGGTGTGTTGCAGGTCTCCGTTGGTGGTGGAACCTCGTGGGTCCCGGCTCTTCTCTGGATAGGTGTCTCCTACCCTCGGGCCTGCCCACGCGTCATCTTTTGTGTAGATTGATTGACAGACTAAAAGCATATTTGGTTGTTGTGCACATTTGCATAATAAATTGTTATTTATTCGGACTTCCTATTGGCCATTCATTTACGCCCCCTGTCGTGGGTCCGTGCACTTCACTTTCCCAACAGCATATCTATATCACTAAGTGAAGTACCTTTAAGAGTTCTGATTTTTTTGTCTGTGCCTTGAGCTACACCACACATTCCTAAAAAAGTCGTCAAACACTGAGCCATTGGACCATGGTTTCAATCGATATGGCCTGCACAACCTCCTGCAACCTCCTCTGGGTCTCGGTGCTGTTGGCATCCTGGGCTCTATTTTGATGTAGCTTTACCCTTTAACTTTATGGCTTCTACACACTGGATACCACTGCACCTTCCCTGATGTCCATTCTACACAGTGAGTGCTGGTCATCATGGTTGGCAGACACTCATGGGATAAGCTTATTTGGCACTACATGAGTGTATATGCACCTTTCGTGAGTCACTGAAACAAAGAGAATTTTTGATTAAGTTTTTGTTCTCTGAAAAAAATAAGACAGGTGTTTCATCATATCACTGTCCTTGCATGAAGAGGTATGTATATCTTGAGTCAGTCCTCTCTGTGAACACATAGGGCTCCACCTTCATGTGATAATAATGCAGAAGAGTGTGTGCCCCATCGTGGCATGCCTTAATCAAGTTATCAGAGAACAGGAGCTACAGAATATATAACCACACATTTGAGGAGCCTGCACAGTGATTTTTGTTTTCTATTTTTTAATGCTGTCGTGGACATATGCAAATATTATTTCTTTCCCAAAATGTCTTATTTACATCGACAATAAAGTCAGGCATTTTTCCATCTCACATTTCACAACAAGCAACTGTGCAACTATCCAACCTGAACAAGACAATCACCTGGTCTATTTTGTTCTGACCGTGTAAGAACACAAGCCTATCTAAAGTTTGACAACAGGAGAAACAAGACTCAAAACTTTGATTATGTGCAGAGACAAAGCCTGGAGCAGGTCCACTGACAATTCTGTTTTTAGCTGAGCTAGTAAAGCTTTGTACAAAAGGGTGTTGAGTACCTATACAATTCTTTATAATAGTTACAGCAGAGAACATGCTAAAATATTTTGCTGGTTAAAACAGTGATCATGAATTTCTGGTTTAAAATGAACTGGAATCTTTAACTACTGAATTAATATTTAATTAGGAGGAACCTGTAATTTTGTCAGTTTGTACATTGTTCTGTCTGTTCTCAACATTTTCATCTTTTTTCTTTGTACTAACTGTCTTATTACAGTACTTTTTAACAACACTGTCTCAGTTTGTAAAACTTGAAATGAAAATGTATAAAAACTACTAGTATTGTTTTTTTTTTTTTTAATAAAAACAGCAATATTAACCCAATATTACACAATTACTCCTACTTTAAGTTGTGTTATCCTTGAAATAGTTTTGAGGTCCTGCAACTTAACCTCTGGTGCAATGTATATATCAAAAAAAATCAATCACACCTAAATCAAACCCAGTTGTCATATTGATTGTCATGAATTTTGAAATTCATCACATATTTAATTTATTTATGAATATTTATCAGGTTTTCATAGTTTTTGATCTATGGTGAGTTCAATGTATCTAAAACTTTTGCCCAGTACTGTCTACTGTCTGTCTGTCTGTCAGTATGTATGTATGTATAGTGGGGTATGCTTCCTGGTTGATATTGATAAAAAAAAAATAAAAAAAAACAGTGGCACGAGGGAGGGGTGGCAACAGAAGAAGTGGGAGAAGAAAAAAAACATGACACAGGGTGAAAGAAAATATAATGTTACAATGATCTCAGGAATGTCATAGATTTATTTTCAGTAAACTTGTCATAGTTTTGATCACTCATGGTGGAATGGAATGGAATGAGATTTATTATCATTGTCATTACAAAAGCAACAACAACGAGATTATGTTTACACTCCAATTACCTCAAAATACAGCAATTAATCCACAATTATTACTTGTTTACCGTAATAATGGCACACATCAAAATTAAAGACAACACATATACATTTGACATTGTTTACGTGCTCTAAACTTGAAGTAGTCCGTCATCCAAATTGAGGCAAAGAGGGTGAAGGCCGCAGCAAACGTGAGTCGCGCCGCCATCGCGAGAATTGCGCCACCATCACAGGAGTCGCGCCACCATCACGGTCGCTAGTGTTTTGTTGTGTTTTTTCCTCTAAGTTGATCAGCTGACTGTGTTTGTTGCAGTTAGCTCCATTAGCTATCGCTGCTAATCCTAACATTCACAACAATATTGCCAAATCGCATTAAGAGACCAACACAAATTCTACCTAACAGAAGCGGTTAGCAAAATATGGGAGTTTTGATGGCAGCCAAGATGACGAGTGTTGTTAGTATTTGGAATAATCCACTGTTACATTAGTAAAGCACTGCTCCAGATAATTTAGAATTTTTGTAGAGGAGAGACTCCAGCTTGCCGTTACCCTGACAATGGACAGACAGGCTGTGTGTAGTTTATAAGAAGCGTGAGTGGGAATGGTCATATGTAATAAGAGCAAAGTTACTACCTTTGTTATCTTCAAGAGTGGTTTTGAGGTAATCTAAACAAATATTTCTGAATTAAAATTGGGCATTAATTCATTCACTTATCTATGAATTGATATTAAAGGATTATTAACGGAGCAAGCAAGGTTAATAATTTGTTTATTATATATATATATATATATATATATATATATATATATATATATATATATATATATATATATATATATATATATATATATATAAACACACAAACCTACAATATCGCCTGAATATGAAAGCTGCTGATGGCATGTAGTCAGACCTGTTCACTTCACCTTCATGAAGAACCTACGAATAGACGGCCCGGCCATTAACTAGTAAACTTTTAATCTGTGTTATGTGTGTGTTTTTTTTTTTTCCGATGCTGTTTACAAATTTATGGAGTATGTTCATGTCTGACTTAAATGGACTGCATTTATATAGGGCTTTTCCATCTGCATCAGACACTCAAAGCGCTTTACAAATAATGCCTCACATTCACCCTGATGTGAGTGTGCTGCCATACAAGGTACTCACTACACACCGGGAGCAACTAGGAGATTAAGGACCTTGCTCAAGGGCCCTTAGTGATTTTTTGCAGTCAGGCTGAGATTTGAACTGAGGATCCTCTGGTCTCAAGCCCAACACTTAACCACTAGACCATCAGCTCCTTGACTTGGTTTTTTGAATCATGTTTTTAGCTTTTTGGTTTGTAATGAATGTCATATGCATTCCGGACCCATTGTCATGGTAACCGGTCTTATATTAGACTGGAAATCAGCCAATCAGAGTACGCGTAGCGTCACAGCCATATAATAATACAATAACATGGTTTTGGAGGGCGGTATGCATTTTCAGAGGCCCGACGTCCATGCCGTCACCCACAATGACAGATATTCGCCGGAGTTAGGCGAGGGTGAATATCTGCCATTTTGGGCGACGGGGCATGGACGGAGGGCCTCTGAAAATGAATACCGTACGGCAACTGCATGTTATTTGCATTATCACTTACTGAGATACACAACACATGGAATCACATTAACAATATTTAAAGTCATTTCAAAACGCACAACACCCAGCAAACGCGTACATAAAAAGTTGGCTCACTTTAATTTTTGTCGTGTTGGCTGGTACGGTGCTGTTCTTCAAATTCGCCAGTGTGTCCTCATCAAGCTGGCTGCTTTGGCTAGTGTTCATTGTCGGACTATCCATGAGAAAATCACCTGTAATATCCATATTGGGACCAACTCACACTTCTCGCCTTTTCATCTTTTCCTCTGCGGACTGTTCTTGGGCTGCGCACGTGATGATGTCATCAGTTCATGCACAGTGGGCGGGTATTGGGATACCCACCTGCTACTGCGGGCAGGTATAGCCAGGTAGCGTAAATGTAATTCTATGCTACTGGCCCAGCAATGCCTCAGTAAGTGAAAATAATATTGGATATTAATGAATCTACCCATTGTATTGGAACACAATAATAAATGTTCAATGCAATTTATATTTTCAACCTCAGATAGTGACCCTGGTGAGTGCCCTCATTAAGTAAGCTACACAGGAAACCTGCATAGACAGGAAAGTGGGATCTCAGTTTCACTCACATACATATACTTTTAGTAGTGGAGTTATGTCACTGCTACACACACACACACACACACACACACACACACACACACACATACACACACACACACATATAAATATAAATGCAATACTTTTGGTTTTGCTCCCATTTTGTATGAGATGAACTCAAAGATCTAAAACTTTTTCCACATACACAATATCACCATTTCCCTCAAATATTGTTCACAAACCAGTCTAAATCTGTGATAGTGAGCACTTCTCCTTTGCTGAGATAATCCATCCCACCTCACAGGTGTGCCATATCAAGATGCTGATTAGACACCATGATTAGTGCACAGGTGTGCCTTAGACTGTCCACAATAAAAGGCCACTCTGAAAGGTGCAGTTTTGTTTTATTGGGGGGGATACCAGTCAGTATCTGGTGTGACCACCATTTGCCTCATGCAGTGCAACACATCTCCTTCGCATCATCCGTGAAGAGAACACCTCTCCAACATGCCAAACGGCAGCGAATGTGAGCATTTGCCCACTCAAATCGGTTACGACGACGAATTGGAGTCAGGTCGAGACCCCGATGTGGACGACGAGCATGCAGATGAGCTTCCCTGAGACAGTTTCTGACAGTTTGTGCAGAAATTCTTTGGTTATGCAAACTGATTGTTCCAGCAGCTGTCCGAGTGGCTGGTCTCAGACGATCTTGGAGGTGAACATGCTGGATGTGGAGGTCCTGGGCTGGTGTGGTTACACGTGGTCTGCGGTTGTGAGGCTGGTTGGATGTACTGCCAAATTCTCTGAAACACCTTTGGAGACGGCTTATGGTAGAGAAATGAACATTCAATACACGAGCAACAGCTCTGGTTGACATCCCTGCTGTCAGCATGCCAATTGCACGCTCCCTCAAATCTTGCGACATCTGTGGCATTGTGCTGTGTGATAAAACTGCACCTTTCAGAGTGGCCTTTTATTGTGGACAGTCTAAGGCACACCTGTGCACTAATCATGGTGTCTAATCAGCATCTTGGTATGGCACACCTGTGAGGTGGGATGGATTATCTCAGCAAAGGAGAAGTGCTCACTATCACAGATTTAGACTGGTTTGTGAACAATATTTGAGAGAAATGGTGATATTGTGTATGTGGAAAAGTTTTAGATCTTTGAGTTCATCTCATACAAAATGGGAGCAAAACCAAAAGTGTTGCGTTTATATTTTTGTTGAGTATATATATATATATATATACATTATTAGAACTGTTAGTACTAATTGGCATGGATAATTAGCTCAGCTTCAGTTCCAATGTCAGTGCAACTGTTACTGAGGCAATATGTCACTCATCCTTTATCTCAGCCCCAAATCACAAATTATGTATACTATTGTGCAGTCCACAAAAACTGCATGTTCAGGATTCACTGGTCCAACCCAGGTTGCTCACACTCATTCTCTTTACCCATTTAAGGGTTGGCTTTGACTCAGGCAGAATTGATCACTACCTCACAACCAAGTTTGCATCATTCGGAAATGCCCCATTTGAGCTTCAAACTTGCGCTTCAGAAAAAATAAATAAATAAATAAATAAATAATAATAATATATATATATAGGTGACATCACAGTGGGTTTCTCCAGTATATACAGTGGGGCCAAAAAGTACTTAGTCAGCCCCTGATTGTTCAAGTTCTCCTACTTAGAAAGATGAGAGAGTTCTGTAATTTTCATCATGGGTACACTTCAACTATGAGAGACAAAATGAGAAAAAAAATTCAGGAAATCACACTGAAGGATTTTTAAAGAATTTATTTGTAAATTATGGTGGAAAATAAGTATTTGGTCAATAACAAAAGTTCAACTCAATACTTGGTAACGTAATCTTTGTTGGCAATGACAGAGGTCAAACGTTTCCTGTAAGTCTTCACCAGGATTGCACACACTGTAGCTGGTATTTTGGCCCATTCCTCCATGCAGATCTCCTCGAGAGCAGTGTTGTTTTGGGGCTGTCACTGGGCAACACAGACTTTCAAATCCCTCAACAAATTTTCTATGGGGTTGAGGTCTGGAGACTGGCTAGGCCACTCCAGGACCTTGAAATGCTTTTTACGGAGCCACTCCTTCATTGCCTGAGACCCAGCCACGTTGCATCTTCAATGCTGTCACTGATGGAAGGAGGTTTTGGCTTAAAATCTCATGATACATGGCCATGTTCATTCTTCCCTTAACACAGATCACTCGCCCTGTCCCCTTTGCAGAAAAACAGCCCCAAAGCATGATGTTTCCACCTCCATGCTTCGCAGTAGATATGGTATTCTTGGGATGCAACTCAGGATTCACCTTCCTACAAACACAACTAGTTGAGTTTTTCCTAAAATGTTCTATTTTGGTTTCATCTGACCACATGGTGTTCTCCCAATCCTCTTCTGGATCATCCATATGCTCTCTGGGAAACTTCAGACGGGCCTGGACATGTACTGGCTTAAGCAGGGGGACACGCCTGGCACTGCAGGATTTCAGTCCCTCTCTGCATAGTGTGTAGCCTTTGTTATTTTGGTCCCAGCTCTCTGCAGGTCATTCATCAGTTCCCTCTGTGTAGTTCTGAGAGTTTTGATCACCATTCTCATGATCATTTTGACCCCTTGGGATGAGATCTTGCGTAGAGCCCCAGATCAAGGGAGATTATCAATGGTCTCATATGTCCATTCCATTTTCTTACAATTGCTTCCACAGTTGATTTATTCACACCAACCTGCTTGACCATTGTAGATTCACTCTTCCCAGCCTGGTGCAGGTCTACAATTTTCTTCCTGGTGTCCTTCAACAGCTCTTTGGTCTTGGCCATGGTTGAGTTTGGAGTCTGACTGTTTGAGGCTGTGGACAGGTGTCTTTTATAAAGATAAGTTCAAACAGGTGCCATTAATACAGGTAACAGGTGGAGGACAGAAGAGCTTGAAGAAGTTGAAGAGTTGAAGAAGTTGCAGGTCTATGAGAGCCAGAAATCTTGCTTGTTTGTGGGTGACCAAATACTTATTTTCCACCATAATTTACAAATAAATTCTTTAAAAATCCTACAATGTGATTTCCTCGATTTTTTTTTTTTTTTTTTCTCTTTTTGTCTCTCATAGTTGAAGTGTACCTATTATGGAAATTACAGACCTTCTCTCATCTTTCTAAGTAGGAAATATTGCACAATCAGGGGCTGAGTAAATGCTTTTTTGCCCCACTGTATACCATCTATGTATCTACATTTCATCAAGCATCACTGACGAAGTGTGTCAGTTATCACAGCAAACTCTTTGGGTCGCTGTGCCCACTACAACCCCTGGCAAAAATTATGGAATCACCGGCCTCAGAGGATGTTCATTCAGTTGTTTAATTTTGTAGAATAAAAGCAGATCACAGACATGACACAAAACTAAAGTCATTTCAAATGGCAACTTTCTGGCTTTAAGAAACACTATAAGAAATCAAGAAAAAAAGATTGTGGCAGTCAGTAACGGTTACTTTTTTAGACCAAGCAGAGGAAAAAAATATGGAATCACTCAATTCTGAGGAAAAAATTATGGAATCACCCTGTAAATTTTCATCCCCCAAATTAACACCTGCATCAAATCAGATCTGCTCGTTGACATTGACCCTATGCCATGACATTGACCCTATGTATCTTTTTTGCAAGGAATGTTTTTGCAGTTTTTGCTCTATGGCAAGATGCATTATCATCTTGAAAAATGATTTCATCATCCCCAAACATCCTTTCAATTGTCCAAAATATCAACATAAACTTGTGCATTTATTGATGATGTAATGACAGCCATCTCCCCAGTGCCTTTACCTGACATGCAGCCCCATATCATCAATGACTGTGGAAATTTACATGTTCTCTTCAGGCAGTCATCTTTATAAATCTCATTTGAACGGCACCAAACAAAAGTTCCAGCATCATCACCTTGCCCAATGCAGATTCGAGATTCATCACTGAATATGACTTTCATCCAGTCATCCACAGTCCACAATTGCTTTTCCTTAGCCCATTGTAACCTTGTTTTTTTCTGTTTAGGTGTTAATGATGTCTTTCGTTTAGCTTTTCTGTATGTAAATCCCATTTCCTTTAGGCGGTTTCTTACAGTTCGGTCACAGAGGTTGACTCCAGTTTCCTCCCATTCGTTCCTCATTTGTTTTGTTGTGCATTTTTCGATTTTTGAGACATACTGCTTTAAGTTTTCTGTCTTGACGCTTTGATGTCTTCCTTGGTCTACCAGTATGTTTGCCTTTAACAACCTTCCCATGTTGTTTGTATTTGGTCCAGAGTTTAGACACAGCTGACTGTGAACAACCAACATCTTTTGCAACATTGCGTGATGATTTACCCTCTTTTAAGAGTTTGATAATCCTCTCCTTTGTTTCAATTGACATATCTCGTGTTGGAGCCATGATTCATGTCAGTCCACTTGGTGCAACAGCTCTCCAAGGTGTGATCACTCCTTTTTAGATGCAGACTAACGAACAGATCTGATATGATGCAGGTGTTAGTTTTGGGGATGAAAATTTACAGGGTGATTCCATAATTTTTTCCTCAGAATTGAGTGATTCCATATTTTTTTTCCTCTGCTTGGTCTAAAAAAGTAACTGTTACTGACTGCCACAATCTTTTTTTCTTGATTTCTTATAGTGTTTCTTAAAGCCAGAAAGTTGCCATTTGAAATGACTTTAGTTTTGTGTCATGTCTGTGATCTGCTTTTTTTCTACAAAATTAAACAACTGAATGAACATCCTCCGAGGCCGGTGATTCCATAATTTTTGCCAGGGGTTGTAGGATTTTCATCATGCATGATAATTGCGTTTACAATTTGGCACCAACATCACAAAATAAAGAATAGTTGCAGTTCAAGTGCCTTTCTTCTTTGAATAATCTTTTTTTTTTTTTCAGAATAGTGCCAGGGATTTGTCAGAAAAGCAGGGTGAGGAAGGCAGTGGAGTGACAGGTGAGCAAAGTGACAAAAGTGTGAAAGGCAGAAATGTGACAAACATGAAGCCTCTTAGAGGCAAAAGTGACAAAAGTGAGCGGGAAAAAAAAAAGACAAGTTATCACTTAATGTCATGCAACATGCTCTCAAGTGACAGCAACATGTACTCCAACTGTAACAGGATTATTGAATTATGTATTGCATAGGACAATGGAAAAATACATCAATACTGAAATATATCTGACTCAAACTGAAAGAAAGAGAGATGAATAGATCATATTTTCACAGAAATGTGTTGATATATATGACCTCTGTTTGTCCAATAAAGGGCAAAGACAGTAGAGGACACTTGCCTGTTGTTTCTCTGGCTGATGATAGGTCCCAGCTTGCCAAGACCTTGTCAATACTACTTTTGTGTTTCATATTTATAACCGCCTCTCCTTTTTGCCCGAAGAGCATGTGATGCATTATTTATGGTACCAAGACAATATCTTGAATTTCACACTGCAATAACATATTGTCTGAGTACCTTAAAAATGTTCCAGCAGACTGGTCATGAGGTGCACCTGTTCAACGTCGCATTATAGTAAATTTTGAAATCAACCAAACTCACTGAATTTACTCACTGACTGGAGGTGCATGATGAGCAACCTGCTGGCCATCAAGGACAATGCTACCCAACCGCTCCACCACATCCTGTCAGAACAGAGCAGCAATAGCAGTGGGCGGGTCATCTCCCTGCGCCCGCGGACTGAGCAGCACAGGAGGTCCTTCCTCCTCACAGCCATCAGACTAGAACAGCTCAGTCGATGTCAGAAACTCCTGAACTGACTGCTGTTGCCCCCCTGACAACTCGCATGGGCACTGTTCAATGGACTGATGTCCCTCTTTATATTATTTTTTTATATTTTTCCATGTATTTATTGATTACATTTTTCACCTTTTATAAAACTTTATTTGTAATATTTTATCATCATTACCACCATCATTTGCTCAGTTTTTAATTATGTCCGCCAAGGATGTAATAATATCATCAGTGTTTATTTATTTGTCTGTCTGTCTGTCTGTCTGTCTGTCTGTCTGTCTAATGGTTAGCAAGATTATGCCAAAACTACAGCATGGATTTCACCACAGATAGATAATAGACAAAGGAAGCCTCCATTAAATTGTGTAGGGGATCTGGATCTGGATCTGGGTTCTGGATCACATTTCACTGTATATAGGCTTTGAAGGATTACTTTTAGCAGGACTGCATCACAACTACTACACAGATTCTCACCAATTTTTCAATTTTGGAGGTGATCTGTATCTGAATTTTGGATCAAGATTTCACTTATATACTCTTTGAAGGATTATTCTCAGGATTTGGACTTTGTTTGGTATGTGTTCTGTTTTATTTTGTTTGCATTTGTTATCTGTCTGTTCTCTTGCTCTGTCTTTCTGCTTGGGTTTTCTTTGTCCTGCTCTTTCTTGTCTCTCTCTTGATGCTCAGTGGTGGGCGTTCCTCCCTGTCTGTCCACACCCCGGATCTGGAAGTTTCACCTCACACCTGTTCTTGATTTGTTGCTTATCACCTGGATGCTACATAACCCTCACACTTTGCTCTTGTCCCTCGCCAGATCGATGTGCCTTGTGCCTTCCTTCCTGCTCTGTTTGTGTGTTTTTTGCCTTGCTGTCATTGCCTCATCGTGTTTTTTGACCACTTGCCTGTGTACCTCAACCATGCCTAAGCCTGATGTTTTTTGTACTGTTGCTCTTCTTGGACTGCCTTTCTGTGTACCGACTCCAGCTAATGTCACAAGTAAACACTTTAAATCTACAGCGCTGTGTTCCTGCATCTTGTATTTGTGTCCAGCCTGCTTTGCCAGTCAAACCTGATAGATTGATCTGGCCACTGATGGACACAGCAGAAGCACATGCCACCACAGCCGGAAGTTAGCTCAGCAAGAGGACCAGCTTGCCGCTTTGAACTCTGGTTTTAGTGAACTCACCAAGCGGCAAGACTCCTTCATGGCCTCTGTGAGCTGTCAGATGGAGCAACTACTGTCGACCATGAAGCATCAGGCTACGGCCGACACGGTTCCTGCCATCACACCACTTCCGGGATCGTCAGCAGCCCCGTCGGCTTCATTACCTGTCCCTGATTTTTGTAACCAACTCTCCCAGCCTGAGCATTTTTTTGGGAGAGTCTGGGGACGGGAAGCCTTTCATTATGCAGTGTGAGTTGTACTTTGAACAAATGTCATCAATGTTTCTGTCTGAAAAGGTGAAGATAGCATTTTTGATAACTCACCTGACTGGCCAGGCTGCAGCATGAGCTACAGCTGAGTGGAGTCACAATTCTCCCTCCTGTGACTCTCTGTCGGCCTTCACCAACTCTCTGCAGCAGGTGTTTCAGCATACTTCTCCAGGGTGTGAGGCGGCGTGCTCGCTGATGAGGCTGAAGCAAGGTAATTACCGGGTGGCCGACTAACACCATTGAATTCCGCATTCTGGCCATGAAGAGTGAGTGGAATCCCGTGGCGCTCCATGATGCGTTCTTCCAGGGCCTGAACGACAGCATCCAAAATCAACTCATCGTGGTTGATCTGCCAGATGACCTCGATAATCTTATCACATTGGCAGTCCGGACTCACTGCCATCTCTGCATGCAGTGGACGGCCGCAGATTGGGTCAAATTGTCAAATTTTAACCCCTGAGGGTTAAAAATAACTTGTTTTCCATAAATTTAACATAAAAAGCAAATACAATTAAAGTTTAAAAAAAAAAACATGAACTGGAACTTAACCCCCCCCCCCCACACACACACACACACACACACACACACATACACACACACCCCACATACACACACACACACACACACACACACACAGTAGCCAGGAAGCGACGTGAGAATGCATCAGGCAGGGGGAAAAGGAGCACTGTGCAGCGAAATAAAGTGGTAGTCTCTCAATGTTTTTTCTGCGGTTACGAATGAAACCTATATGGAAAAGTTTGTTTTTTTGTTTGTTTTTTTGTTTTGTTTTTTATCAATGTTGTTGAAGGCTTGAATGGACTTTCCTGCTCAAAGGCTGTTGTTGTCAGGGAAACTCTGAAATTTGACATGTACAGAGAAGGCTTCAGTGGACACAAATTCACACTGACAGAGAAGTAGACTGCTGCCTCCTTATCACAAAATAAAATGAGACACTTTTTCAAATTGAAATGCAACACCACAGAAAAATAAGAGTGCAATATGAAACACAGAATAATGTCAAACATTTTTCTATCATCCTATCACAGACAATCTGGTAGTCTCACTCCCTCCTCCTTTTTCAACATTAAAAAAAACATGTTTGCAGGTTGCAGATGTATGAGTAAGTTGCAAAAAATAGATAAATAAACTTACACTGTCTCAAGAAGTTGCAAAATGCTACCATTTGGTTGCAGTCTGGACCCATTGGTGTGCATTGCAATGACTAATCAAATTTTTTTTGGCACGAGGTGTGAATTCTGCATGAGCAGAGAGAGGACAGATCCTGACACATCAACCTGCAGGGCATCTTTTCCATGACTGCCGACTATTATCTTGGTGAGGAGGCACCACAGAGTTGTTTGATGTCCTCACTGTGAGTACAGTGAATGAACAGTGAGGCAATATGATGTCATGCTTTCAGACCACGGCAAACTCTGCTCAAATCCAACTTCCCCCAATGTACATATATGTATTGAAACAGTGAAAATCGTTCTGTTAAATGCAACTGTCTGTGTTGCTGGCGGAAATGTAATGACATCTGTCCACCACAGCCCATGGAAGACACACGGATTACACAATTTTGCCAGTTGACTAAATATCAAAATACGAAACTACGTTGTGACTCCTCCTTATGGAAGCTCTGAAGGGTAAGGGGTTGCAGCCTGATGTTAGCATGGTATACCTAATAAAAACTGATTTGTTGGTGTAGCTGTTTTCTTTCTGTTGTACCATGTGACACTTTTACAGAGACAAATAATTGGCAGTTACCAGCAAGGTGAATGCATATATGAGCAAGGTTGCTTTCACACCTGTAATCCAGGTGGTTCTCATTCTATCCCATGATTTTGGCTCTTTTGAGTAGTTGTTGTGACATCTGGGCTATGGGTCCATGCCATATGGTTCTTTGCTGATGGGTGTAATGGGGGACTGGTACATCTTGCAACATTTCTGAGTGTAGTATTCCCACTCTTGTCACATCTGGTTGTTGAATATTATGTTTCATGGCTAATTTGTCTGTGATATAAATCATAACCATAATCATAAAATAACTTGTTAAAAACGTGTTAATACCCTCAAATCTAGGGTTAGGGTTACTACTACTACTACTACTACTACTAATAATAATAATAATCCAAGATCTTCACTGGCTCCCCATCCCTCAGCGCATACAGTTTAAAGTTCTCCTTATCACCTTCAAAGCCCTCCACAACCTGGCACCTTCTTACCTCTCTGACCTGCTCCTGCCCCATACTCCATCACGATCCCTCCATTCCTCCAACGCTAACCTCCTGTCCCTCCCCTGTAGGACCAAGCTGCGAACCTGGGGTGACTCTGGAACTCCCTCCCACAACAACTCCGTGACTGCTCCGAACTTTCCACCCTTAAATCACTCCTCAAGACCCACTTATTCAAGACTGCTTTTAATGTTTAACCTGTTTTAATGTTTTGTTTTTTTTTTTTGCATTTTAACCCTATATATTGTTATTTATTAATGTGTCTGTGAAGCGTCTTTGAGTTTCTAGAAAAGTGCTATACAAATAAAATGTATTATTATTATTATTATTATTATTATTATTATTATTATTATTATAATCTTTAATATAATAATAAAAATAATATTTCCTCTGGAATGTATTGGGGCATACTGTTCTTCTGCTTATCATGCTACACAGACAAACACAGTTTTACTTTTACACATAACGTTTATATAGGTAGAATACACAATAGGAGGGTCAGATGTTAAAATGCAACATGTTTCATGCAAACTCATATTACTGTACTGATTCCTGCTGAGGGTAGTGGCCCGCGTATATGGGGGCGTGACTAGAGTGCAGGGGGAAAAAGGCAGGCGGGGGCGGAGCTAGTCAGCCAGCAGGCTGAGTTAGCACCTTGCTGTCCATTTTATTTAATATAACATCTAAAATTGAAGTCGGTTATCTGTGGTTTTTGAGTCTTTTGAATTTGCTCCCCATTACACCTGGGAAAATTGGAAATTTACAATCTAACATGGTCTTTTTGACAACTCTTCCAAGGCATAACATTTCAAAAGTACCAATCTTTCAAATAAGAGAGGTTTATTTTTGTTTGTTTGTTTGTTTTTTCCATCCATCCATCCATTTTCTTCCGCTTAATCCGGAGTTGGGTCACGGGGGCAGCAGCTCAAGCAAAGCCGCCCAGACCTTCCGATCCACACACACCCCAAGGCGTTCCCAAGCCAGCCGAGAGACATAGTCCCTCCAGTGTGTCCTGGGTCTTCCCCGGGGCCTCCTCCTGATGGGACATGCCCGGAACACCTCTCCAGCAAGGCATCCAGGGGGCATCCGAAAAAGATGCCCGAGCCATCTCAACTGGCTCCTTTCGACATGGAGGAGCAGTGGCTCGACTCCGAGCTCCGAGCTCTATCTCTAAGGGAGCGCCCAGCCACCCTGCGGAGGAAACTCATCTCGGCCACTTGTACTCATGATCTCGTTCTTTCGGTCATGAGCCAAATCTCATGACCATAGGTGAGGATCGGAACGTAGTTCGATCGGTAAATCGAGAGCTTTCCCCCCGCCTACTCAGCTCTCTCTTCACCACGACGGTCCGATACAGCAACCGCATCACTGCAGATGCTGCACCGATCCATCTGTCAATCTCACGCTCCATCCATCCCTCACTCGTGAACAAGACCCCGAGATACTTAAACTCCTCCACTTGAGGCAATGACACTCCACCGACCTGAAGAGGGCAAAGCACCTTTTTCCGGTCGAGAACCATGGCCTCGGATTTGGAGGTGCTGATTTTCATCCCAGATGCTTCACACTCGGCTGCACACTGCCCCAGTGCATGCTGAAGGTCCTGATTTGACGAAGTCAGCAGAACCACATCGTCCGCAAACAGCAGAGGCGAGATTCTGTGGTTCCCAAACCAGACCCCTCTACACCCTGGCTGCGCCTAGAAATTCTGCCCCCCCACCAATATGATTTTTTTTTTTGTTGTTGTTTTTTTTTCCATCACAGCATTGATCAGGACAAAGAGGAAGAGAAGATATTAATGACTTTGGCTTTCATTTCTGTGGAGATACTTGGATATTTCTGGTGGTAACTCAATGAGATTTACAGATTCTGGTAACTACTTCTCAAACCTTCCCCCTTCTGTGATCGCCTACAACTTCAACATCAAAACCGTGATCCCACTTTAGACCCTATAACATGATGTGTTCTCTACAGAAAGCTGGCAGCTTGAACTATAAATGTGTTTAAAATTCATTTATTTATTCATTCATTCATTCATTCTCTGCTGCTTATCCAGGTCCTGGTCTCGATGGTAACAGACTAAATAGCACATCCAAAGCTTCCTTATCCTCGGCCAACTCCTGTATCTCTTTTAGGAGGGTCCCAAGGTGTTTCCAAGCCAGTTGTGAAATTCAATCTCTCCAGCAGGTCCTGGGTCTTCCCCATGGCCTCTCCCAGTTGGACGTGTCTGGAAGACCATCCTTGGGAGACAACAGGGGCATCCTCACCAGATGCCCAGACCACATTAACTGGCTCCTTTTGATGCAAAGAAGCAGCGGCTCTACTCAGAGTTTCTCCTGGATAGTTGAGCTTTTCACCCTGTGCAAGAGTGTTAGCCCAGATACCCAATAAAGGAATCTCATTTACACCAGATGTATCTGCTACCTTATTATTTCCATCATTGCCCAAAGTTCATAACTATAGGTGAGGATGGGGCTGTAAATTGAGCCTTGCCTTCTGGCACAGCTCCTTCTTCATCATGACAGTCCAGTATAGCGTCCATAAAACATCAGACATCACCAAAATCCGTTGATCAAACTAACGCTCCAACATTCATCCACTCATGAAGAAGATCCTAATATACATAAACCCCCGTACCTGGGGTGATAAATCTCTCCTGACTCAGAGTGGGGAAGCCACCAATTTCCAACAGAAGACCATGGTCTCAGACTTGGAGGTACTGATTGACATCTTAGTTGCTTCACACTCAGCCTCAAGCCTGGTCAGTTCAAGGCAGATTTAAAATTTAGTGTAAAATTTGATTAGATCAATATCTGTTGTCATGTTTACAATAAGGTTCCACACATTTGTAAAGCTCAGTAAGTTAATAGTTTATTGGTTGTGTGCTATACTTAGCACACAGATCAGTCAGAGAAGCAGAAAAGGTTGGAGGGAAGTAGTATGGCCTTAAAGTGTCAGACCCGAAGACCTCTCCTGGCTCAGCTTCTTCTTTGTCTTTCGGCTGTTCCCGTTAGGGGTCGCCACAGCAGATCAATCGTTTCCATCTCACCCTGTCCTCTGTATCTTCCTCTGTCACACCAACCACCTGCATGTCCTCTCTCAGCACATCCATGAACCTCCTCTTTGGTCTCCCTCTTCTCCTCCTGCCTGGTGGCTCCATCCTCAGCATCCTTCTCCCTATATACCCTGGGTCCCTCCTCTGCACATGTCCAAACCATCTCAATCTCGCCTCTCTGACTTTGTCTCCAAACCGTCCCCACCTGAGCTGTCCCTCTGATATGTTCATTCCTAATCTTGTCCATTCTTGTCACTCCCAAAGAGAATCTCAACATCTTCAGCTCTGCCACCTCCAGCTCTGCCTCCTGTCTTTTTGTTAGTGCCACTGTCTCTAAACCATACAACATAGCTGGTCTCACTACTGTTTTGTAAACATTCCCCTTCACTCTTGCTGATATTCTTCGGTCACAAATCACTCCTGCCACCTTTCTCCACCCACTCCACCCTGCCTGCACTCTCTTCTTCACCTCTCTACCACACTCTCCATTACTTTGAACAGTTGACCCCAAATATTTAAACTCATCTACTTTCACCACTTCTACTCCTTGTAACTGCACTATGCCACTGGGCTCCCTCTCATTCGCACACATGTACTCAGTCTTGCTTCTACTGACTTTCATTCCCCTTCTCTCCAAAGCATATCTCCACTTCTCCAGACTAGACTCAACTTGCTCTCTACTCTCACTACAGATCACAATGTCATCTGCAAACATCATAGTCCATGGGGACTCCTGTCTGATCTCATCTGTCAACCTCTCCATCACCACTGCAAACAAGAAAGGACTCAGAGGTGATCCTTGGTGTAATCCCACCTCCACCTTGAATGAGTGTCATTCCGATTACGCATCTCACCGCTGTCACACTATTCTTGTACATGTCCTGTACTACCCTAACATACTTCTCTGCCACTCCAGACGTCCTCATACAATGCCACAACTCTTCTCTTGGCACCCTATCATAAGCTTTTTCTAAGTCCACAAACACACAATGTAACTCTTTCTGTCCTTCTCTGTACTTTTCCAACAGTATTCTCAGAGCAAACATTGCATGTGTAGTGCTCTTTCTCGGCATGAAACCATATTGCTGCTCACAGATCTTCACCTGTTTTCTAAGCCTAGCTTCTACTACTCTTTCCCATAACTTCATGCTGTGGCTAATCAGCTTTATGCCTCTGTAGTTACTGCAGCTCTGCACATCACCCTTGTTCTTGAAAATAGGAACCAGCACACTTCGTCTCCACTCCTTAGGCATCCTCTCACTTTCCAAGATTTTATTAAACAATCTGGTTAGAAACTCTACTGCCATCTCTCCTAGACATTTCCATGCCTCCATTGGAATGTCATCTGGACCAACTACCTTTCCACTCTTCATCCTCTTCATAGCAGCCCTCACTTCTTCCTTGCTAATCTCTTTTACTTCCTGATTTACTCTCACCACATCATCCAGCCTTTTCTCTCGCTCATTTTCTTTATTCATCAACTCTTCGAAATATTCCCTCCACCTTCTCAGCACACACTCCTCACTTGTCAGCACATTACCATGTGCATCTTTTACCACCCTAACCTGCTGCACATCCTTTCCAGCTCTGTCCCTTTGTCTGGCCAATCGGTACAAGTCCTTTTCTCCTTCCTTACTATTCAACTTCTTGTACAGCTCGCAATATGCCTTTTCCTTTGCTTTTGCCACTTCTCTTCTTGCCTTACGCCGCATCTCCTTGTACTCCTGTCTACTTTCTTCATCTCTCCAACTATCCCAAAACTTTTTCGCCAACCTCTTTCTCCTTATGCTTTCCTGGACCTCTTCATTCCACCACCAAGTCTCCTTGTCTTCCTTCCACTGTCCAGATGTCATACCCAGTACTGCCCTAGCTGTCTCCCTCACCACATCTGCAGTACTCTTCCAATTGTCCAAAATTGCTTCCCCTCCAACTAGTGCTTCTCTCACCTGCTTGCTAAATTTCACACAACAGTCTTCCTCCTTCAGCTTCCACCATCTGATCCTTTGTTGAGCTCTCACTCTCTTCTTCTTCTTTACCTCTAAAGTCATCCTACAAACAACCATCCTATGCTGTCTAGTGACACTCTCTCCTGCTACCACCTTACAGTCTGTGATTTCTTTTAGCTTGCATCTCCTATAAAGAATGTAGTCCACCTGTGTGCACCTTCCTCCACTCTTATATGTTACCCTGTGCTCCTCCCTTTTCTTAAAGTAGGTATTCACCACAGCCATTTCCATCCTTTTTGCAAAATCAACTACCATCTGTCCTTCCCCATTCCTATCCTTGATACCATATCTACCCATTACTTCCTCATCACCTCTGTTCCCTTCACCAACATGCCCATTGAAGTCTGCTCCTATCACCACTCTTTCATGCTTGGGCACACTCTCCACTACCTCATCTAACACACTCCAGAAATCTTCTTTCTCCTTCATCTCACAACCTACCTGTGGGGCATATGCACTGATGATATTCATCATCACCCCTTCAATTTCCAACTTCACACTCATCACCCTGTCAGACACTCGCTTAACCTCCAACGCACTTTTAACATACTCTTCCTTTAAAATGACCCCAACACCATTTCTCTTTCCGTCCTCACCATGGTACAACAACTTGTACCCACCGCCGATGCTCCTGCTCTTACTTCCCTTCCACTTGGTCTCTTGCACACACAATATGTCTACCTTTCTCCTCTCCATCATATCAGCCAGCTCTCTCCCTTTACCAGTCATACTACCAACATTCAAAGTCCCCACTCTCATTTCCACCCTTCTAGTTTTCTTCTTCTCCCGCTGTTCGTGGCAATGTTTTCCTCCTCTTCTTCGTCGTCGTCTTCGCCCAGCAGTAGCCCAATTTCCACCGGCACCCTGTTGGGCAATAGCACCGGTGGCGGACGTTGTTAAACCAGGCCGCGACCGATCCGGTACGGGAATTTGATTCTGATTCTGCATAGTTGGGTTGGCTTGTTTTACGCCGGATGCCCTTCCTGACACAACCCTCCTCATTTATCCGGGCTGGGGACTGGCACTCAGAATGTACTGGCTGCACACCCCATGTGGCTGAGTTACATGAGGATCAATCAATCAATCAATCAATTTTTTTTTTTATATAGCGCCAAATCACAACAAACAGTTGCCCCAAGGCGCTTTATATTGTAAGGCAAGGCCATACAATAATTATGTAAAACCCCAACGGTCAAAACGACCCCCTGTGAGCAAGCACTTGGCTACAGTGGGAAGGAAAAACTCCCTTTTAACAGGAAGAAACCTCCAGCGGAACCAGGCTCAGGGAGGGGCAGTCTTCTGCTGGGACTGGTTGGGGCTGAGGGAGAGAACCAGGAAAAAGACATGCTGTGGAGGGGAGCAGAGATCGATCACTAATGATTAAATGCAGAGTGGTGCATACAGAGCAAAAAGAGAAAGAAACAGTGCATCATGGGAACCCCCCAGCAGTCTACGTCTATAGCAGCATAACTAAGGGATGGTTCAGGGTCACCTGATCCAGCCCTAACTATAAGCTTTAGCAAAAAGGAAAGTTTTAAGCCTAATCTTAAAAGTAGAGAGGGTGTCTGTCTCCCTGATCTGAATTGGGAGCTGGTTCCACAGGAGAGGAGCCTGAAAGCTGAAGGCTCTGCCTCCCATTCTACTCTTACAAACCCTAGGAACTACAAGTAAGCCTGCAGTCTGAGAGCGAAGCGCTCTATTGGGGTGATATGGTACTACGAGGTCCCTAAGATAAGATGGGACCTGATTATTCAAAACCTTATAAGTAAGAAGAAGAATTTTAAATTCTATTCTAGAATTAACAGGAAGCCAATGAAGAGAGGCCAATATGGGTGAGATATGCTCTCTCCTTCTAGTCCCCGTCAGTACTCTAGCTGCAAGCATTTTGAATTAACTGAAGGCTTTTTAGGGAACTTTTAGGACAACCTGATAATAAGGAATTACAATAGTCCAGCCTAGAGGAAATAATGCATGAATTAGTTTTTCAGCATCACTCTGAGACATGACCTTTCTGATTTTAGAGATATTGCGTAAATGCAAAAAGCAGTCCTACATATTTGTTTAATATGCGCTTTGAATGACATATCCTGATCAAAAATTACTCCACGATTTCTCACAGTATTACTAGAGGTCAGGGTAATGCCATCCAGAGTAAGGATCTGGTTAGACACCATGTTTCTAAGATTTGTGGGGCCAAGTACAATAACTTCAGTTTTATCTGAGTTTAAAAGCAGGAAATTAGAGGTCATCCATGTCTTTATGTCTGTAAGACAATCCTGCAGTTTAGCTAATTGGTGTGTGTCCTCTGGCTTCATGGATAGATAAAGCTGGGTATCATCTGCATAACAATGAAAATTTAAGCAATACCGTCTAATAATACTGCCTAAGGGAAGCATGTATAAAGTGAATAAAATTGGTCCTAGCACAGAACCTTGTGGAACTCCATAATTAACTTTAGTCTGTGAAGAAGATTCCCCATTTACATGAACAAATTGTAATCTATTAGACAAATATGATTCAAACCACCGCAGCGCAGTGCCTTTAATACCTATGGCATGCTCTAATCTCTGTAATAAAATTTTATGGTCAACAGTATCAAAAGCAGCACTGAGGTCTAACAGAACAAGCACAGAGATGAGTCCACTGTCCGAGGCCATAAGAAGATCATTTGTAACCTTCACTAATGCTGTTTCTGTACTATGATGAATTCTAAAACCTGACTGAAACTCTTCAAATAGACCATTCCTCTGCAGATGATCAGTTAGCTGTTTTACAACTACCCTTTCAAGAATTTTTGAGAGAAAAGGAAGGTTGGAGATTGGCCTATAGTTAGCTAAGATAGCTGGGTCAAGTGATGGCTTTTTAAGTAATGGTTTAATTACTGCCAGCTTAAAAGCCTGTGGTACATAGCCAACTAACAAAGATAGATTGATCATATTTAAGATCGAAGCATTAAATAATGGTAGGGCTTCCTTGAGCAGCCTGGTAGGAATGGGGTCTAATAAACATGTTGATGGTTTGGATGAAGTAACTAATGAAAATAACTCAGACAGAACAATCGGAGAGAAAGAGTCTAACCAAATACCGGCATCACTGAAAGCAGCCAAAGATAACGATACGTCTTTGGGATGGTTATGAGTAATTTTTTCTCTAATAGTTAAAATTTTGTTAGCAAAGAAAGTCATGAAATCATTACTAGTTAAAGTTAATGGAATACTGAGCTCAATAGAGCTCTGACTCTTTGTCAGCCTGGCTACAGTGCTGAAAAGAAACCTGGGGTTGTTCTTATTTTCTTCAATTAGTGATGAGTAGAAAGATGTCCTAGCTTTACGGAGGGCTTTTTATAGAGCAACAGACTCTTTTTCCAGGCTAAGTGAAGATCTTCTAAATTAGTGAGATGCCATTTCCTCTCCAACTTACGGGTTATCTGCTTTAAGCTATGAGTTTGTGAGTTATACCATGGAGTCAGGCACTTCTGATTTAAAGCTCTCTTTTTTAGAGGAGCTACAGCATCCAAAGTTGTCTTCAATGAGGATGTAAAACTATTGACGAGATACTCTATCTCACTTACAGAGTTTAGGTAGCTACTCTGCACTGTGTTGGTATATGGCATTAGAGAACATAAAGAAGGAATCATATCCTTAAACCTAGTTACAGCGCTTTCTGAAAGACTTCTAGTGTAATGAAACTTATTCCCCACTGCTGGGTAGTCCATCAGAGTAAATGTAAATGTTATTAAGAAATGATCAGACAGAAGGGAGTTTTCAGGGAATACTGTTAAGTCTTCTATTTCCATACCATAAGTCAGAACAAGATCTAAGATATGATTAAAGTGGTGGGTGGACTCATTTACTTTTTGAGCAAAGCCAATAGAGTCTAATAATAGATTAAATGCAGTGTTGAGGCTGTCATTCTCAGCATCTGTGTGGATGTTAAAATCGCCTACTATAATTATCTTATCTGAGCTAAGCACTAAGTCAGACAAAAGGTCTGAAAATTCACAGAGAAACTCACAGTAACGACCAGGTGGACGATAGATAATAACAAATAAACTGTTTTTTGGGACTTCCAATTTGGATGGACAAGACTAAGAGTCAAGCTTTCAAATGAATTAAAGCTCTGTCTGGGTTTTTGATTAATTAATAAGCTGGAATGGAAGATTGCTGCTAATCCTCCGCCCCGGCCCGTGCTACGAGCATTCTGACAGTTAGTGTGACTCGGGGGTGTTGACTCATTTAAACTAACATATTCATCCTGCTGTAACCAGGTTTCTGTAAGGCAGAATAAATCAATATGTTGATCAATTATTATATCATTTACCAACAGGGACTTAGAAGAGAGAGACCTAATGTTTAATAGACCACATTTAACTGTTTTAGTCTGTCGTGCAGTTGAAGGTGCTATATTATTTTTTCTTTTTGAATTTTTATGCTTAAATCGATTTTTGCTGGTTATTGGTAGTCTGGGAGCAGGCACCGTCTCTACGGGGATGGGGTAATGAGGGGATGGCAGGGGGGAGAGAAGCTGCAGAGAGGTGTGTAAGACTACAACTCTGCTTCCTGGTCCCAACCCTGGATAGTCACGGTTTGGAGGATTTAAGAAAATTGGCCAGATTTCTAGAAATGAGAGCTGCTCCATCCAAAGTGGGATGTATGCCGTCTCTCCTAACAAGACCAGGTTTTCCCCAGAAGCTTTGCCAATTATCTATGAAGCCCACCTCATCAGCACTTTTGAAAGAGCATAGGCTCCCCACAAGAATCCCTGCAGGACAAGACTGAGTTTTTCCTTATCGCAGCCTACTACGTGGGTGGTACAGCACATGCCTCTGATGTGTGTGTGTGTGTTTTTATTATTATTTAGTTTTTCCAATGCAAAATGATTGCAGGCATTTTGTCAGGTAAGACTTGATAAGATCATGTGAAAATAAGATAACTTTACACAGGATATAAAAGGTGCAACAGCAAATAAGTCAGAGAACATAATCAGGCACATACAATCCATCATGTCCATGTTATCGCAAATCATATCAAGCTGCGTGTTTGATATTAAGTAGAGGTTCAGTTTTTGAATATTTCCAACATCATATATGTAATGTTTCTCTCCTGTCTAACGTGTTAAAGGAAATTCTATCTGCAAAAGTAATCAGAGCACAAGCAAATAGGTCACCTTTTATATCCATGGAGATGAGATGTACCTAAGTTGGTACAGACTATTTATTAAAAAAAAATACTGACACATACGGACAGATAATGAATGCTAACTGGGTTGTAGCCAAGGTCTCAGCAATGTCATGTTTTTAAAGTGTACCTTTCAATTCAATGATACCTTGTTTTCAGTGAGAAAACAAAGATGAAAATCAGGCTGTATTTATAGATACATATGAGAGTGTGGAGTTGCATCATGTGCTGTGAGAATTTTGATTAAAAGTACATTAGGTTTTGATTGTCACCAATGTTTTATCAACTCAACACAGGCATGATTATTCCAACAAAAGTTTTATAAAACCTTTAGAAGCAAGATTTTTTAACTAGAAAAGAAAAACAGAAAGCTTCAAATAGCGAATCAGAATCATTAATTAAATAATCCAGAGCTCCTCCGGTGTCTGTAGTTGTTGCTAGATTCAGAAATGAATGGTTTATTTTTTAGTTTAAAGGCTTTGTGCTTCCAAAAAGTAGACGTTATGAGTTTCATCAGCACGCCCAGATACTATCAAACTCTGTAAATCTAGGTAATACCTCAGTGATGGCACCCACTTCAATACCAGGGTTTCATGGATGGGTTAAGGCATGCTGGGATGTGTTTAACCTAATGTCATCTGTTTTCTTCTCGAAGTAATCCAAGAAATTAGGGTTGAGCCGGATACTCGTTTCAGATGAGTATCCAGTACGGATAAAGAATTTCTGACGAGCATGAGCATGATCCAAATAAAACTCATCAATATCTGGGCTCGTGCTGAAGGAAAATTCTCATTGGCTAACTGACTGTCTTCACGCTCTGTGATTGGCCAGTCACACACAGTGCACACCCCTTCCTACACAGACACGTCTGTCTGCTGCAACTTCTCTCACACACAGACAGGATCTCTCTCTGTGCTTGGCTGGATTCTGCCTCACGTTGCTCTGTCAGTACGCTAAGTTTTCTTCAGCTCGCCTCTTTTTTGGTTTGTCTGATATTAAAAATTACTTGGTGAACTTGTTTTGTATCTTACGCGGTGCTTTTGACAAGACAGAGCTGAAAACAGCTCCTGTAGTGTCAGTCACTACCTCCACTACGGTCAGGTTATTTATTTATTTATTTATTTTTTAACCGTTTGTTTGCTCTTCATTTGGTTTGGTGATATAAAGTCAGTTGGAAAACTTTGCTCCTACTGAACGCAGTGCTTTTGAGAAGAATACAGTGAACAAGGCTGACATATTATTTCCCTGTATGCCATCAAGGGATGTTTGCATGAATCACCAAGTTCACACAGATCATTAAAAATAAACAGTCTTACAGACCACTACATTGAATGTCAGTTCTGAGGCCGTTCTGTTATTCATTCATACACTTAAGAATATTCATGTTCTGATAATCATAAAAACTTGTTTTGTAAATAGTTTTCAAATAAACAATAAATATAGCAACTTCTGATCAATCCATATCAATTTCAGACTTAAAATAATGTACTGATTTAATCAGTACCATCTTTTGTGGCATTGTGCCACAAAAGGTAGAATACTTCCATTTTCATTCTAGACCTCTAGCCTTATGCTTGAAGTCATGCAAGTAATCATTGAATCAATGTGACTGTGTTTTGGTGGGGTGTGGCTTTAATATAGGTGGCGCAAACATGTCAAGTGTAGTTTTGAGCACTGAGTTTAAACTGTCCATAAGACTGTATACATACTGGGCATTTTCCAAAGGTGAAGCTAAGATATCAGGCAGTCTCACTTTGAGTTCAGTTGCAGTTGAAGAGTTGATGTGTCGCTGCAATGATAAATAAGGTTGTTATTTCACTAAACACAGCAGCGAAACAATAAACCTAATAAGTGAGTGATCAGAAACCACTGATGCAAGAGGCATGATGTCAAGATTTGTGACAGCAATACCACGTGCGAGAACTAAATCCAGGGTATTTCCACAAATGTCTGTCAAATCCTGAATGTATTGCTGGAATCCTAATACATCCACAATTTCCATAAATTATTTGCAGAGGGGATCAGAAGGCTTATTTATATGAATGTTGAAGTCACAAATAATCAGAATGTTATTTGCAGTTGTCGACAACTTAGAGATAAACTCACCAAAATCATCTAAGAATTCAGAGTAGGGCCAGGGGCCTATATACAGTGACAAAGAAATACAGCTGATTTTTATTCTTGTGACCTTGGCAATACGTAGCATCATGGGCAGAGCAGAGAATCAGATGTTCAAATGAATTATATTTATGACCCCCAACAGCTAATATACAAAACCTAGATTTATAATTGTCAGGTCCGTTGCCCTAACTGGACCTGGCACTTAAACTGTGCCTGAGATCGTATCCTGCAAAACACAGTTTCTCAAAGCACAATCACATAAAAAGAGACAGCATTAGACAGAGATCTCTTTTGTGAGCGTTGCGCAAAGGGGAGAAGCTTCGGAGAGAGCGTACAAACCTAAGACCAACCTTGCTTTCCCTGCCCCCCCCCGGTGCTTGCTCTGTTATTAGAAAAGAAAAAATCACAAACAATACAACGTACCATTAGGGTACATTGCGTTTGGGGAAGGGAGGGGTGAACGGTTGCTTGTGAGTTACGGTTTCCTGTGAAACATGCTCGTTTCTTTCAAGAAGGGAGTAAGCAGTTAAGTTTCGATGTCAACAGAGTCCTGAAACAACCTTTAGTTCATCACTGTGGCTGAGCAATCATTTAGCTTAAATTCAGCATATATGAATGGGTACATAATTATTATGATTGAATGAGTAAATGAAGTATAAAAGAATATAATTCAGACAATAATAAATGTAGAATCCTTTAACAAGTCAGCTAAGACACATATTCTTTCAGTCTTGTGGCTGGTTTCACTCCCACATCACACAGATAACAGATAGTTGATACAGTTCATTTCACAAGAAGCAGAAACTTAACTCAGACTACTTTTGATTACATTGAATATGATGTAAGCAGGCAATGATTAATTAAATAAATGATAACAACTCATAAAATCTCCATCAATAATTAAGAGCAACAACCCCACCATGCTTCGCATCAGGAGTGACAGGGCATGGCTCAGGTACAGGCCTCATTTGCGGAGAGGACAGCTGTAGGTTTAAGCCACGTTTCACATAACCCAATCATATCTAAGTGGTGATCCATAATTAGATCATTAATCAACAGTGATTTTGAGAACAGTGATCTTATAAGACCCAGACTAAGGACCTCAGTGGGGTTGATAGTTGCACTGTTTGGATTTAGGGGTGGTTCCAGAGTGGCATGCCTGGAAATAGGTTTAGGTTTGAGACATTTCACATGGTTTGTAGGTATCAAACACAAATTATTTGATATTGCTGGAACAGTCAGCGGGCCAGCCTCAATTTCAACGCCATCCAATACAGTAATGGGTATTTTAATACCCATTACTACATTGAATGATGTTGAGGGATATGCTTTGCAAAAGTTTGCAAAGCATATCCCTCTATGATTTTTTTGGGCATGTCTGCGGAGACAGGCCACAGTCTCAACTGGATGAATTTCCCTCACCGCCCAGCCCACTCTCACATTTATTTTTGGTGCTCCCATCATGAAGTGATTCAAATTTTTGGGACAGGTTTTTTTTTTTTTTAACTCACAATTACTAACCCTACTCCTACCCCAACCATAACCTTAACCATAACCTAACCCTACTCCTTCCCCCAACCCTAACCATGACCACCCATACCCCCCCCCCCCACTTCACTTTTAATTTTGTGCAGCCATCACGGAATGAATTTGTGCTGCCGTGACAAAAAAGAGGCACTTTTCGTGACAATATCACGAACCAATAGATTCATGTATATTTCGTGCTACTGAATCACGACATGCTGTGAGACTGGGTTGCTCTGCCCCATAAACTGTACTATCACCATAGCAGATTTTCTGCAATCATTTCCCTCATGAGTGAATGGATTCCATACCCACATTCATCATAAGCCTTGCAGGGTCTCTAATCACCTGCTCATTGGCCTGCTGTAAAGTCCTAATGTTACCCTCCCTGTAGAGCTCTATCTTTGTTTGCAGACAAGATGGCGGCACCTTCCCCAGTAGGGCAAAGGCCGTCCAGCATCAGCAAGCCATGGCAGCCCCAAAATGAAGGCCAGTTAACAATAAAACTAAAGCCTTGCTGTCTACAAAATTGCACCAGCCACCTATTTAACGATGTCAGCCTACTAAACGCCTCATCATTACCCTGGGATGGGAGGGGGCCAGAAACTATTAATTGATTCCAACACATCTTTCTGGTAAGGTCACAAGTCATCTCTATGTTCATTTTTGTGACCTCAGAGTGTTTCATCCTGACATCATTGGCGCCGATGTGAATAACTATGTGGCTATATCTGATGTCATGTTCCTTTGTCTGTCTTCCCTTCTGCAGTGTCAGCACCCTGAGATGAGAGGCAATGTCAGGAGCTCTGGCCCCAGGAATACATTTAACGTCAACCTGACGTTGTGAATGATGGAATCCCCTATCACTAAAACCCAGCGTGTCGGCCTGGGGATAGGAGTGGAAGTCACCAGTGGGCTCAAAGGATTAACAAGCACATCCAAGGGAGAAAAGTGGTTCACAGTTCACAGTGGCGAGTGTGATTGGGGTACTGCAACCGGGCACCAAGCCCTACATGACTTCCTCCGCCTAACCATGGTCTGAAAGCCGTCATCCACAGCTGGCGAGTCTAGGCTAATGCTAATAGGCACGCTAGTTGGCCCTTACCTTGTCTGGAGTGCCCGTAACATCTAACTCCACTGAACTAAGAAGCTGTTCTAGCTTACGGACACGGCTCTCTATGTGAGCCACCCTCTCTGCCAGCATCATGTAGGATTCATGTAAAGTTTAAAGCAGTGTACATTGTGCACCAGAAAATTCAAGAGTGCAGCCAAGCTAGCACTAGCTAACCGCTAACAAAAATGCTAATCTCACCACACCTAACACTCACACAGGAATAGAATAATGTGATACAATTCATAGCAGTTACCCTGAAAAACTAACAGAAGTATTGGACTGGTCATGACAATAGTAAAAGAAATGATTTAAAAAAAATGCCAGCCTAGCTAGTGCTAGCTAACCACTATCGAAATGCTAACCACTCCTAAGAATCACACAGGAGTAAAATAATGAGCTAAAATTCACAGCAGTTACACTAAAAACTAATGGAAGTATTAGACTGGTAACAATAATGAAAGAAACAATTACAAAAAAATGTGCAGCTGAGCTAACGCAAGCTAACCACTAGCGAAAGTCTAACCATTCGTTGTTAAAGATTCACAATAGATGCACTTAAAAATTAAAAGAAATGTTAAACAGAAATAGAGAAAGTAATTCAACCTTGCTGTGTTTACAAGGGCGTTAATGCAGCACGCAGTCCACTGGAAGCAAGTTGCCAGATCTTTTAAAAATATTCCTGCTACAAGTTAAACAGCACACCTCACTGTTTCCACAGTCTCAACAACAGTGAGGAATCACTCTATCATGAGGTTTCTCTCATTTCTGACAGTAAGTCCCTTCGGCTGTTCCCTTGTTTTGCACTCAGGGTCACCACAGCAAATCTGAGGTGGATCTGCATGATTAATTGGCACAAGTTTTATGCCAGATGCTCTTCCTGACGAATGTCACATTGCATGGAAAAATGTGGCAGGGGTGGGATTCGAACTGGGAACTGAGTGCACCAAAACCAAGCGCATTAACCACTAATCCACCACCCCTGCCTCTAATTTCTGACAATACATTTTTCAATTATCATACATCTCTGCAATACTGTGGCTGTTCCATTTGTGTAAGCCAAGTGGCCAAAAATTAACAATACTGTAACATCTGCTTTCATTAACAGCACCACCACTGCAGCTGTCTCAGTTCCCATCATCCCCAAAGAATATCAATGTGCTTCATTAATGTTTACATAACTGTCAAAACATGTTTCATCAACACAAAATGTCTTGATGAAAGTCTGATTAGAAATGACTTGCAGAGATGCTTTATATCATTCAACGTGGTGACAGGTTACACCTGCTTTAATGCTAATGCAGTGTTATTTTTGGTCTGTGAGATCAATAAATTACATGCAATGACAGCTGGAAATTTAAAGACACAGTCAAATAATATATTGGCTCTTGTAATGCACCCAAGAATAGCCAAAAGTGGAAAGTGTATGTGAGAGGAACCAAAGAGCTTCTCCACAAATAAATGGAAACAAAGGACTTGCAGACATGTCTAAAGGACTTTAATGGTTTTACTTTTAACTATCCTTGCATTGGCCATTTCATATAAAGAAAGTCTGAAGTTCATCACCATTATCACAGTGTTTTTGGGCATTCACCAACACATGGCTCTGACTGCACCAAGACACCAGCTATTCAGTTTCCTTTGTGCTGTCAGAATGATGAGACCAGTCACAGAGGTATCTGCAAACATCTGGATTTTTATATTTGGCCCTGTGGAATCACATTTGTTAATATAGGGAATATAGAGTAAAGAGAAGGGCTGAGAGAACACACCCATGTGGTACTCCAGTGCTGATGGTGTTATTATTGTGATGAAGTGCTAAAGTGTTTTTCTCATTTCACCTGCTGACGTCTGTTTATTAGCATGCCTGTAATATAATGGTAGATGGAATTTGGTGCAGACATCTGGGATAGATTCCCCTGCAGGTGCTCTGGTATTAAACGCATGTCTACAAGAACCACCTTGATATAAGTTGTCATCATCAACTGGTTTGCATGCTCAATCCCCAGGAGGCCTCATATAGAGCTGTCTGACACCTGTTTGCAGGTGGGCAAGGGCGAGTCATTCAAAGACTTGCATGACTTTAGAGAGTGGGGTGACTGGGCCATAATTATTTAGTCCTGCAATGCTGGACTTTTTGGGGGATGTAGATGATGGCTGAGGATCTGAAGCATGTTAGAACTGAAAATAACTGACTTCTGATTTGGGACAAGTACATTTCTGTATTGTCATGCCTTGGTTTTCCATTACTGCATGTGAGAAAGAAATGCACCTAACCCCCTTTGCTAGTAAATGCCTTTGAAAAGGCATTTACTAGCAGATATTTTTAAATATGCTATGGATCAGTATAACAATAAACCCGTCCGGAAGCCACTTTTTTTTTTTTTTTTTTACTTACGATAGCATATACAATTATGGATGAAGTCGAGTCATACCTCTTTGACTTACATATTTGAGTACTGCTTTCAATATGTGGAGTTTCCATCACATTTTAAAATATTTGTCATAGTACCGTCACACATAGCCGGAATCACGCAGAGTGGCGTCAGACTTATTGGCGCACATCCGAAAAGTGTCGTATTTCATTTCCAAAACATTCTGACAGCCATCTGCAAAAGTTGACACAGTTGGTCAAAATCTGCCGGCAGCCCCCGAGTGTGACATACATACCCCCGTCACACATAGCAAGAATTTGCCGGAAACATGTCCGACACGGCAAATATTGCCATAATCGGAAACAGTCGGGAGGAAAAGAGGCGTGACCAACAGTGTCGGAGCGCAGATAGACTAGACTGCCTCTTCCACACCTGTCAGATCGTATCTAGAGCGTATGTAATCGACACAGACTGCTGTCAGATGGCCATAAAAGGTGTTGCAGACTGCCCGATCTCCAAATCTCTGTATGGCAAACACAGACCGAAGGGCTATGTTACTCACATGCACTTGCAAGCGAGTGGTGCATGTGTGTGTATGTGTGTGTGTGTCTTTATGCATAACGCTGGCTGGGCCACTAAGCGAGCATGTGTGCGCACCTGCCACTGATCAGCTTCGCTCAAAGTTTTCTGGCAGTTGGGCCATGCAGTCCCTCACACAGAGCGCCTTAACAGGGCTTTTTCTTTTTTGCCCACTTCAGGAGCACATTGCAACTCTGGACACCGTGATGGTTGGGTTATCACATGGACTTAATTTCTTTATTTTGAGTGAGAAGATTTTAACTGCAGGTGGCTGTCCTGTCTTCATTTCCATGTTTGTGCTGTGAAATACCCCTGGACCGCTGTTGGAGGTGAGATTTATGTTTACTAATGGTGTAATGGCCTGGCACAAGTTCCATGTTATATCTTCTACAGAGTTAGAAGGTAATCATTTGTTACAGCGTGAGATCCATTCAGCTCTGAGCCTGACGCATGCAATGACGTCTTACTAGCTGCCTGTGTTATGATGGAGACAATAGTTCACATTATTTATGTTGCCCATGAGAAGGAATGGACAAACATCTGTACTGTACTGTTATTGTGGATATAACACCCTGTTCAGATTTGCGGCAACGTGCACACAGTAGCGCATGGAGCTTTCAGTTTGATAGCCACTGTTCACATTCACTGTACATGGTAATAATTCATAATTATTATTGTGATGAAGCATGCCACATATATTTCAACAGTTCCGTTGTGCTCTGGGGGTGGGGGGGTGATGGTGGTGGACATTATTATACGAGGCATAGGTCATACCGGCAGGCTTTACCATGCCAGATCTATCTCGAGGTTTCCTCATATGTGTTCAGATATTTTATGTTTTGCTGCCAACAGAATATGTAAATTGCTTTCAAATGGTCCTCAGATAACACATGAACCACCGTCAGATAGGTTCTCCATCTCGACTGTGCCTGGAGAGTTTTGAACTTGTGTTACACTCGGGACTGCCAGCTGATTTTGACCAACTGTGTGGACTTCTGCAGATGGCTGTCAGAACATTTTGGAACTAAAATCAGACACTTTTCAGATGTGCGCCAATTCATGAGTCCGACACCACTCTGCATGATTCCATCTATGAGTGACAGGGGTAACATGTTCAAAACTCTCCGGGCGGTGTTGAGATGGGACAACTATCCAAAAGTGGTCCATATGTAATCTGATGACCATCTGACCACAATTTACATATTGTGATGGCATCAAAACAGCATCTGACATGATCTGATTGCAGTTGATTGAGCTCTGAGATCGAATGGTCACAGCAAAGCCTGCCGACATGTTGTGCTACGTTTGTCCACCTCCACTCCATCCACTACATCTCCAAAGTTCATAGCAGGTATGATGTGGAAATGTTTCCCCACCAAATGATGACATAAATAAACATGTAACTCACCTCCGGTACCTCGCGCTCCACAGCACAGCGCAGACAGCTGGTCAAGTCCCTTTCACCCGGCTGCGCTGTGTGCTGGCAACGTCGATCAACTGACAGATACATAATCCACCTTTGGTATGAATAAATCCCATGTGAAGTGCTGTCCCACAATGATAATCCAACTGCAATTGTTTTAAGATGTGTATCAAGTAAAATGACAACAAAAAAGAGTTAAAAAAAAAAGATAAAAGAGAATGTCCACTGGCTGCATATGAAAGCTGCACACATGTGGGAAGTTGGCACACTCCCAGAACAGTTTAACAGCAGTTACGGAGTACCGGCCACTCCATGTGCACCACACGTGCGCACGTGGAGTGGCTGGTACAGTATTTATGAACACATATACACACAGCTGAGCGAACATTTTGGCCACACAATCGCACACTGCTTTGATCACCTGTTATACACATGCAGGCACACGCAGCCCATTCACCCATTGTGAACACACGCACACAGCTGAGTGGACACACTCATCATTTGGATCACCTGTTCTATGCACGTACACTCGCACACACCGTCATGTGAGACACACACTGATGAGAGGTCAGTTTAGTGTTGGGTAGAGGTGGGTGGATCGATCCTAATATCATAATATCGATACCAACGCTGGTACTGATACTGAACGATCCTCATGTAAAAAGATCAATACTCAAGCTTTTTTTCTCTCCCACACGCACTGACTGCTGCGCACACAGATTCATCAAAGTCTACTCTCTGTCTGTAAGAGCAGCGCGCTTTCTTTCTTTCTTTATACTTTCTTTATTTAATTTTCACTTAATGTTTTTATTTTGTTTAAAGCCCAAAGTGCACTGAAGGGAGGAAATTCCAAATTCTTTGTATTATTTTCTTGTATGGTTCAACTTGAAAAAAAGAACAAGTTTGAAACTGTTTACACTATTTGTTGTGGTGTGTTAGTTTTTCTCTATTGTGATTTGTCAGCTCTCTAACCTCAGAAGATTATTTTAATTTGCTTTAACTTCTATTTTTTTTACACTCTTTATTTAAGAAACAATGTAAAGAAGTGCACTAAAGGGAAGAAATTCCTTATTTTTTGTATTATTTACTTGTATTGTTCGACTTGAAAAAGAACACGTTTGAAACTGTTTACAATATTTGTTGTGGTGTGTTTGTTTTTCTCTGTTGTGATTTGTCAGCTCTCTAACCTCAGAAGATTATTTTCATTTGCTTTAACTTCTATTTTTTTTTACACTCTATTTAAGAAACAAAGTAGAGAAGTGCATTGAAGGGAAGAAATTCCTTATTTTTTATATTCTTTGACTTGAAAAACAGACAAGTTTGAAACAGTTTACAGTGTTTGTTGTGGTGTGTTAATTTTGTTGTATTGTGGTTTGTCAGCCCTCTACCTCAGGAGATTTTGTTTTAAGTTGTGTTGAGTGAGATTTTTTTAAACAAAAATGTTGATTGTGATAATAAAGTATTTTGTTGTCACGTACAATGTTTGGTGAAATACTATCCTAGGTATTTTGGATCCTTTGGATCTATGAAGCTTAAATATGAAAAAGTATCGGTATCAGTATCGATATCGGTGATACTGGGCCTGTATTTACTTGGTATCAGATCAATGCCAAAATTCCCAGTACTGCCCACCTCTAGTGCAGGGAATGTGAGGATGAGCAGAGATTTGATTGTGTGGGTGAGTGAGTGGATGAGTGACAGCTACAATGTCGGTGGTGTCTGACAGCAGTCTGCGTCATCTGACTGTTGTCTGAAATATGTTTGGGCTGAATCCTGCACGTGTGCACAAGGCAGTCCTGATGTGTTTGGACCACGGCTTACCACGCCTCTTTTCCTCCCGACTGCATCGGATTATGGCAATATTTGCCATGTGGAATGTTCCTCCACATTCTTGCTATGTTTGACGGGGGTTTAAGACATGATGAGCTTGTTTAAAGTTTTTGCAACACTGGATTAAGGAAAAAACGTTTACCGGTACTTTTGACAATATGGCGGCACCTTCGTGCTCCGTGCAAATGCCATGGATATGTTTCCATGGCATTTGGAATTGTAGTTCTGGCGAGAGCCTCACTCGAATGACAGTCAGTACAAGATGTCAAAACCCAGCACTGTATTTGGATCATTCAAAGGAAACACTGCCATTAGCATTCTCTACATTCTGTAAATAATCCCAGACTTTTCCACAAATCTGTCAGAGAAACCCAGCTACTCAATTTATTTCTTCAGCCGTCTTTGTAAAGCAGGTAGATCAGTGGGTTAAGGAGTTGGGCTCCCAATATATACAACCCCTGGCAAAAACTATGGAATCACCGGCCTCAGAGGATGTTCATTCAGTTGTTTAATTTTCTAGAAAAAAAGCAGATCACAGACATGACACAAAACTAAAGTCATTTCAAATGGCAACTTTCTGGCTTTAAGAAACACTAAGAAATCAAGAAAAAAAGATTGTGGCAGTCCGTAACGGTTACTTTTTTAGACCAAGCAGAGGAAAAAAATATGGAATCACTCAATTCTGAGGAAAAAATTATGGAATCACCCTGTAAATTTTCATCCCCCAAATTAACACCTGCATCAAATCAGATCTGCTCATTGACATTGACCCTATGCCATGACATTGACCCTATGTGTCTTTTTGCAAGGAATGTTTTTGCAGTTTTTGCTCTATGGCAAGATGCATTATCATCTTGAAAAATGATTTCATCATCCCCAAACATCCTTTCAATTGTCCAAAATATCAACATAAACTTGTGCATTTATTGATGATGTAATGACAGCCATCTCCCCAGTGCCTTTACCTGACATGCAGCCCCATATCATCAATGACTGTGGAAATTTACATGTTCTTTCAGGCAGTCATCTTTATAAATCTCATTGGAAAGGCACCAAACAAAACTTCCAGCATCATCACTTTGCCCAATGCAGATTCGAGATTCATCACTGAATATGACTTTCATCCAGTCATCCACAGTCCACAATTGCTTTTCCTTAGCCCATTGTAACCTTGTTTTTTTCTGTTTAGGTGTTAATGATGTCTTTCGTTTAGCTTTCCTGTATGTAAATCCCATTTCCTTTAGGCGGTTTCTTACAGTTCGGTCACAGACGTTGACTCCAGTTTCCTCCCATTCGTTCCTCATTTGTTTTGTTGTACATTTTTCGATTTTTGAGACATATTGCTTTAGGTTTTCTGTCTTGACGCTTTGATGTCTTCCTTGGTCTACCAGTATGTTTGCCTTTAACAACCTTCCCATGTTGTTTGTATTTGGTCCAGAGTTTAGACACAGCTGACTGTGAACAACCAACATCTTTTGCAACATTGCGTGATGATTTACCCTCTTTTAAGAGTTTGATAATCCTCTCCTTTGTTTCAACTGACATCTCTCGTGTTGGAGCCATGATTCATGTCAGTCCACTTGGTGCAACACTTGGTCCAAGGTGTGATCACTCCTTTTTAGATGCAGACTAACCAGCAGATGTGATTTAATGCAGGTGTTAGTTTTGGGGATGAAAATTTACAGGGTGATTCCATAATTTATTCCTCAGAATTGAGTGAGTCCATATTTTTTTCCTCTGCTTGGTTTAAAAAAGTAACCGTTACTGACTGCCACAATCTTTTTTTCTTGATTTCGTATAGTGTTTCTTAAAGCCAGAAAGTTGCCATTTGAAATGACTTTAGTTTTGTGTCATGTCTGTGATCTGCTTTTTTTCTACAAAATTAAACAACTGAATGAACATCCTCCGAGGCCGGTGATTCCATAATTTTTGCCAGGCGTTGTAGACCTGGGTTGGATACCTGGTCACGTTCCCTGTTTGCATCATTGGACAAGACATTTTATCTGCATTGACCCCGGCCTTGGTTGGGGAAGTAAACTACTTCAGAGTGGTGTCCCATCCACTGGGAATTGTAGACTCTCATCTGTTATGCTATGAAATCCAAGGACTTTTTCTTTTGTCTTGGCAGAGAATTCTGCCTTCACTTATCTTCCTCATGAAGCTGTCTGAGTTCAATTGCTACATCTCGCTCATTTTAGATGCAAAGGCTTTCACAGAACTTGATATGTGACATCACATTGTCTTTGTATTTGTCAAGGCTGTCTGTCGCCACTTTGAAAACTTTCCAGTCTGATGATTCAAAGCAGCCTTGAAGTCTCTGAATGTTTCCAAAAGTCCATCTCTTCACTGTAGCAATTATAGGCTTGTCGGATTAGAATTTTTACTTGTAGGTCGGGATGAGGTCAACAAGACTCTAATCTTAATATTAACCATAACAGCATGATAACCATTTTTAACTGTGGTGTAACAATGATCTGCATCCATGTATAAGGTTTATACTGTCAAAGTCTCCAAAAATGATGACTCAGGAGTCGTGGTGCTCAACTTCTACTTTCATCTGCTGATGAACCATCAGTTTCACCGACTAGCTTGCACACCAGCCATGCACAGGTGCATTCATGAGTGACCCAATCTCGTGCTATAATTCAACCTGACTGTGACCTGAACCAAGAAAATTAATAAAGAAAATATGATATTCGAGCTGCAACCTGACCCACAAAATGGCATTGCGATTACTGTACTAAAGGCAACAAGCACTGATGTCATCTTCACACGCAACCTCTCTAAATACCTACCACAGCATGCTTTTTTTTTGGAGGTGTGCTGCTTTATTTTAAATTGTAAGATCTTCAACTTCTCCCACACAGTTTCCATATTGGTACACTCTCCAGTCACACACGTGTCTATGGTACACAAAATAATTAGTTCTTAAACATTGATATTACCCTCGAGGTAATATTTGATTGATCTGCTTAAAATGTATTTTCACTGTGGTGCTCTTCAAATAACCTGGATATCATTAAAAATATTTTTGTTTCACTTATAATTTTGTTAACCAATTTCAGATCATATTGCACTCCACGGGCACACAAAACATTAGGTGGTATGTAAACTTTTTTTTTTTTTCCAGAGAGACTGGAAATGCTCTTTTCTGTCAGAAAAGAGTAGATTGTTCTCTCTAGGTCAAGTGAGCATTTATGCACTAACTGGAGGAGTTTTCGGTATCTTGGAGTCTTGTTCACAAGTGGGGATAAATTGGAGCATTGTATCGATAGACAGATTGGGGCTGCATCTGGTGTTTGTAGATGCTTTACTGGACCATTGTTGTGAAGAAAGAGCTGAGATAGAAGGTGAGACTCTTGGTTTAGCAGTTGATGTACACTCCTGTACTCACCTATGATCACAAAATTTTGGCCACCTACCGTACTGTTAATATTTGTTAATGATTGACATTCAATGACTTGGAAATGTTCATGTAACAGTCACCTGACTTGTCTCAAGAAAACTACTGGTAAAATTATTTAATCCTTATATTTATAATAAAATGTCCCAAGCCCAACATTTTTTTAATGTGTTGTAGGTCTTAAATGCAGGAATGGATGTATATTAACAAATGAAATGAAGCTGACCATGCAAAACATGAAATATCTTGGGTTCATACAGTTGGCAATTAAAGAGAAGTGAAAGTAACCATGGGCAGCATGATGGCTTAGTGGTTAGCATTGTTGCCTCACAACGAGAAGGTCATGGGTTCAATTCCCGCCTGTGGCCTTTCTGTGTGGAGTTTGTATGTTCTCTCCGTGTTTGCGTGGGTTTTCTCCGGGTGCTCCGGTTTCCTCCCACATCCAAAGACATGCGGGTTAGGTGGATTGGAATCTTTAAATTGCCCATACATGTGCGAGTGCGTGTGAATGTGTTTGTCTGTTTGTGGCCCTGCGACAGACTGGCATCCTGTCCTGGGTGTACCCCGCCTCGTGCTCTATGACTGCTGAGATAGGCTCTAGCTCCCCACGACCCTTGATTGGACTAAGCGGTTGAGATGAGTGTGAGTGAGTGAAAGTAACCATACAACAAACAAAGGACCACTGCTTTTTATTAGTATTTATGTATTTTATTTGTTATTATTCATTTATGTATTCATTTATTTATTATTATTATTATTTGCATTTTCCATATTCTCCCAAATTTTCTCATTTGGGATTGCAGTTTGTCCAGTTACTCATGGCCTCTGAAAATGGCAAGACAATGTAGAAAAATGTTTGTAATGCAAAAATGGTGAATCTAATAATCTGATGAAGTTGAATGTCTGCACTACGAGGACAACAAGACAGCTCCATTTCATGTCCATTACGGTAGTGTTCGGAGGCAAAGTGACAAAAATTGGGTCAGGGTCATGGACTTGAATGCATCCACATACATAATAAATTAGAAAAGACTTTACATGTTAAAAGCACTTTTAAAAACATATTCTTCACAATATCTATTGAACAAGCAAACTGCATCATAAAAATAAGTTTGAAGCCAATGCCAGTTTGTACTGTCAGCAGTCCTAAGAAGAGATTATAAGTGTACATGGTGTTTCTACCCTGTAGATTTTAAGCAATCAGTGATGTGCTGATTCTTAAATTAAAATTAAAAATGAAGTCCAAGCCTGACAATTACTCTCATAGACTCACTAATCCCCCTGTCAGTAATCACGAGCAGAGATAATAAGCAAAGTACTCACATAATCTTGTCGACCCTATAGTCCTAAAGAGATCAGTGCAGTTAATTTCAACCACCTGCCTGCCTCAATTAAACATTCTTGTAATGGTTGTGTGGCAGAATAATGTGTTGACTATTTTGAAAGACACCATAAGTTCACAATAACCTGTGCAAATATGTAGGAATACAAGAGAATTGTAATGAGAAATAACGTGAAGAAGCCTTCTATGATTTGTATAGTTGACACAAACCTTGGGAGGTAAACAGTTTTGTGTAAATCCTTTACAGTGCATTTATCAAACTCTCTCAGTGTATTATTAGCAGTTGGTCCAGCTAGAGTCACTTAACCAAATCGCAGAAGATGAAAAACACCCCTGAACTCCATTTCTGCAATCTCCAAAGCATCTGGATTTTGCCATTTGACTGCAACACAGATTAGGAAGGCATTGTAGTCATACTTTAATGCGGAAATAATTTAATGTAGGAGGTATTCCAGCAAAGCTATCCTCTGATAACCACACATTTCCCCTATCACACATACTGTTAGGTACAAAATATCCCAGACTTTCACATATGAAAAGTTAAACTCCCAAACTGCAACTTAAAAAGCACCATTTACAGTCATCACCTGAAATGTTGCAGTCATGTTTCAAAGGTTAGGTGAAAAAATATTATCATGTGATGTGGTGGACGTTGCTGATTACACCCTGCTGAGCCTTCAACTTGACTATTTACAAATGCATTTTCGTGCCTCAACATTCCGCAAGATCCCAGAGCACTCTATAAATTGGGCAATCAAGAATGGTATTTGATGGTATTAAGACCAGAGATGAAAGGAAGGACACTTCACTTATCAACAGGATAATGGAACCGCTGGCTTGCACTTTGTGTCCAATGAAATGGGACTCAGTTAATTATCTTTGCCATTAATTAGGCCATCCTATCAAGGAGAAAGGGGTTACTGCTCATTGACAATAGACCGTATTATATTGAATTATTGGCCGAAAGAAATTGCTTTTTTTCTTGTACCTTTTTAAATTCATAGTGGGCTGCCTTGCTAATACAGCATGACCAGAACTGACTCAAGGAAAAATAAACCATGAGTAAGAAATTTGTGGCAGAGCTCACATTTCTCTAAACTACCATAATTGTGACAGGCAGATCTTTTCAATTTCACCAAGGCTGTCAGTTTTGACAGTACAAATAAGGAATCTTTGCCGGATTGAGAATGTCTCCCACGTATCCCCAAAAAGAGATGACATGTTGGTATTTATATATCCGTCAAGGTTTTCAAGATGGTAGGCCCCAGAAAAAGCATTTGGCACAATTTTCAAATTCAAGCAATCATTATACTAATGTATGGCGGCAAAACAAATACAGCAAAACCAGTCTTGATTTTTCTAGGTGCAGATACAGTAATATAAAGGGTAGGGGAAGTTAAGTGGTTAATAAGCTGCCTTTCATCCAAAGTCAAAGCCAGGTAAACAAACACAACAGCAATTTGACAAAAATCAAAATATGTTTAGTTATTGTGTTGCAAGGTAGTGGCACCTGACAGAAAAAAAATGACAAAGGCTGGATGCAACAAATGTCTGGTAGGGATTGAGTATTCAGTAGCTACTTTATACAGTGCATAGAGTGCAATGGAAGTGGGCTACAGTCACATGAAATAGGTTGGGGCAACATGAGACATGGCTACATACTGTACCGCAGAATACAGAACATACTTATATATAGGTTCAAATTTCTCTAACATGCAACAACAACTTACCTTGCAGTTCAGATACCTTGCAGTTCAGGGAGGGTCGCATACTGGCTGCCAAGCCATTAGTTTAGTCGATGCATAATGATCTAATGTTACTGTCCTAAGTATGTTCACTACTTGTATCTTTGTATTCTTGTTCATTTAAAAAAGAAGTACAATCTATACATACAGTGGGGAAAATAAGTATTTGATCCCCTGTTAGTTTTGCAGGTTTTCCCACCTACAAAGAATGGAGAGGTCTGTAATTTTTATCGTAGGTACACTTCAACTGTGGGAAACAGAATAAAAAATAAAAAAAAAAATCACATTGTATGATTTGTAAATTAATTTGCATTTTATTGCATGAAATAAGTATTTGATCCCCTAGAAAAACAGAGCTTAACAATTGGTACAGAAACATTTGTCTGCCATTGCAGAGGTCAGATGTTTCCTGTAGTTTCTGACCAAGTTTTCACACACTGCAACAGGGATTTTGGTCCACTCCTCCATACAGATCTTCTCCAAATCTTTCAGGTTTGGAGTTTCAGCTCCCTCCAAAGATTTTCTATTGAGTTCAGGTCTGGAGACTGGCCAGGCCACTCCAGGACCTTGAAATGCTTCTTACAGAGCCAATCCTTAGTTGCCCTGGCTGTGTGTTTGGGGTCATTGTGATGCTGGAAGACCCAGCCATGACCCATTTTCAATGCTCTTACTGAGGGAAGGAGGTTGTTTGCCAAAATCTCGCAATACATGACCCCATCCATCCTCCCTTCAATACGGTGCAGTCGTCCTGTCCCCTTTGCAGAAGAGCACCCCCAGAGTATGATGTTTCCACCCTTATGCTTCATGGTAGGGATGGTTTTCTTGGGGTTGTTCTCATCCTCTAAACATGGTAAGTGGAGTTGATTCCAAAAAGCTCTATTTTGGTCTCATCTGACCACATGACCTTCTCCCATGTCTCTTCTGGATCATCCAGATGGTCACTGGTGAACTTCAAACAGGCCTGGACATGTGCTAGCTTGAGCATGGGGATTTTAAACTATGACAGCATCATGTGTTACTAATGTAATCTTTGTGACTGTGGTCCCAGCTCTCTTCAGGTCATTAACCAGGTCCTCCTGTGTAGTTCTGAGCTTTCTCAGAATCATTCTTACCCCACAAAGTGAGATCTTGCATGGAATCCCAGACCGAGGAAGACTGACAGTCATCTTGTGTTTCTTCCACTTTCTAATAAATAATCATAACAGTTGTCTTCTACCAAGCTGCTTGTCTGTTGTCCTGTAGTCCATCCCAGCCTTGTGCAGGTCTACAGTTTTATCCCTGGTGTCCTTAGACAGCTCTTTGGTCTTGGTTATGGTGGACAGGTTGGAGTGTGATTGATTGAGTGAGTGAACAGGTGTCTTTTATACAGGTAACAAGTTCAAACAGGTGCAATTAATACAGGTACAGAGTGCAGAATAAGAGGGCTTCTTAAAGAAAAATTAACAGGTCTGTGAGAGCCAGAATTCTTGCTGGTTGATAGGGGATCAAATAATTATTTCATGCAATAAAATGCAAATGATTATTCAAAAATCATACAATGTGATTTTCTGGATTTTTTTTTTTTTTTTTTAGATTCTGTCTCTCACAGTTGCAGTGTACCTATGATAAACATTACAGACCTCTCCATTCTTTGTAGGTGGGGAAATCTGCAAAACTGACAGGAGATCAAATACTTATTTTCCCCACTGTATGTATTCTCGAATTGGTAGCTGAGTGGGATAAGGTTTTGGGCTATCAAATAGCTGACCTGAATTCAATTTCTGATCATTCCACCTGTATTCTTGGAAAAGACATTTGATCTGCATTGTTCAAGCCCACCCAGAAAGAAAGGGTAGCTGCACTGGACTGAGGTCCCATCCAGGGAGAGTCATGGGTTCTTGTTATCTTCACATTACAAAATCCAGGGATAAACATGGGCACCAGTGGGCTTCAGGGCCTATGTAGGACTTATCTCTTCTTCTTCAGCATAGACTGTGTTGTTGGGGAGGTGATGGTCTTGTGCATAAGCATTGGGCTTGAGACCAGAGGATCCTCGGTTCAAACCCCAGCCTGACTGGAAAGTCCCCAAATTGCTCCTGGTGTGTATTGAGTGCCATGCATGGCAGCACCCTGACATTGGTGTGTTTGTGTGAATGGGGGAAAGTGAAGCATAATTGTAAAGTGCTTTGAGCGTCTGATACAGATGGAAAAGCGCAATATAAATGCAGTCCATTTAACTCAGTTTCATAAATGTTGAATTCTACTACAAGTTGAAACATTTCTCTGACAAAATACTTTTTTTCGACTGCTGCTGTATTTATTTGTTCGTTAATACCCTCTACATGCATTTGAAGCATTGGGCTGAAGCATGTGCATCACATATCACTGCTGAAGAAAAAAATGACATTTATCATCAATTTTGATACAAAATCAGTCAGTGCCTTGAACTGAAACAAAGCAAATGTTTTAATGTTGTGAAATTCTGTATCACACTATACTTCCTGAATGACAGGCGTCATATTGATTAACATGTAATCTGTTTGATTCATCTCAAACAACCAACAAAACTCCTAAAAACGTTCTGAGAACATCCTTGGCATGAAAAGTAGCTTCAAACTTTCAATGACCAGCAAACCTGTAGAAACTCCCCCCAGCAATGCTTGTGTAACACATTCTGTTGTGCAGGTCCCTGGAGGCAGCATCAAATCCTTCATATCCCCATGTACAGTGAAAGTTAGCACTACAGGGAATTGTTGGCAACAAGAAAAATACTCACACATTTCAGACAGACACTACAAACAAACAAATCAAACCTCAGTGTTCTCTCTTTAATATTTTAATATTTTTAATAATTTAATATTTAATATGTTTTGCCTTTTTTCACTATTCAAACACAAGGTCCTACTTCATGTTGACCACATAAGTACTTCTGGAGTGATGTTAAGATGGAGTCAAACTGCCTGTATGTGCATACATATTTGTCCATTAAAGCTGTTTTTGATTTGGCTTGTATTGTTTGTTTGATTTCTATCTCCTGGAGGCTATTAAGTACCTGCACCTGTAGTTTTTTTTTTTTTAAAGACATGGCAATTAAATGAGTGAGAGAGTGAGTGAAAATTTTCATTGCGCACCTCTTAGTGGCACTACAGTTTGGGAAACCTGGACATAGTGTCGTTGTTGTTGGTGGCGGTGGTAGTAGTAGTAGTAGCCATACTAATTTGACTTACAGTTGTATGCAAAAGTTTGGGCACCCCTGATAATTTTCATGATTTTCCTTTATAAACCATTGGTTGCCTGGATCAGAAATTTCAGTTAAATATATTACATAGCAGATGAACACACTGATAGTTGAGAAGTGAAATGAAGTTTCTAGTATTTATAGAAAGTGTGCAATAATTAATTAAACAAAATTAGGCAGGTGCATAAATTTGGGCACCCTTGTCATTTTATTGATTTGAATACATTTCTCACCAGTTATTGGAAAACAAAATTGGTTTGGTAAGCTTACTGACCCTTGACCTCTTTACACAGGTGAATCCAATTATAAGAAAGGGTATTTAAGGTAGCCATTTACAAATGTTTCTCCTCTTTGCATCTCTCCTCTTTGCATGGAACGACTGGAGCAGCGCTGCTGCATCAAATTTTGCCAGAAACTGAGCGACAGCCAGGTGGAAACCATTCGGAAGATTCAAACGGCTTTCAGTGGCTTTTCAGTTGTGTGACTATCTGAGAAATTGCGGAAGAGGTGGGCATCATTTTTCGGAGTCCAGCATGTCCTGTGAGGCTTCAACACGAAGGCACTTTTGCTCTGTCAGCAGCGGCACGAATTTCGCTGCAACTCTTTTCATGGCCAACTCTTCACAATGGAATGTGCTGAAAAAGTGCTGATGTCCACCTCTTCTGCAATTTTTCAGATAGTCACACGATGGTCCCGCATCACCACAGCGTTCACTTTGGAAATGACCTGGTCATTTCGGCATGTTGATGGCCGCCCGGAGCATGGCGCACTCTCCACCGTTGTGCGGCCCTCTTTAAACCGGTTGTACTGCTCCTTAATCTGTGTGACGCCCAGAGCATCATCACTGAAAGCCGTCTGAATCTTCCGAATGGTTTCCACCTGGCTCTCGCTCAGTTTCTGGCAAAATTTGATGCGGCACTGTTCCACTCCGTCATTTTCCTTGCAATGAAAATCCGACGAGCGCACTACACACAACCTCACACAAAGGCTGCTTGCCAGCAAATGACGCAATCGACAGGCGTGAAAAAAATTCACACATACGCACGAAGGTTCAAGGTTGGCTCACGCAAGCAGGCTTGATTCAAATACATCAGGTTTTTGAAAAAAAAAAAAAAGGTCCGATACTTTTCTAACAGACCTCGTATTTCATAGTGACATATCAAGTAAGAGTATCTCATTGCATCGAGAAGGCCATGGGTTTGATTCACACCTGTGGCCTTTCTGTGTGGAGTTTTTTCATGTTCCCCCATGCTTGTGTGGGTCCTCTCTGAGTCCTCCTGCTTCCGCCTACATCCAAAAACACGCAGGTTAGGTGGATTGGAAATTTTAACTTGTCCATAGGGGTGGATGTGTTTGCTTGTCGATACAGTAAGTGGCCCTGTGACAGACTGGTGTCCTGTGCAGGGTATACCCCGCCTGGTGCTCTGTGACTGCTGTGATAGGCTTCAGCCCCCTGTGACCCTTAATTGGACTAAGCGATTGAAGATGAGTGTGTGTGTGTGTGTGTGTGTGTGTGTGTGTGTGTGTGTGTGTGTGTGTGTGTGTGTGTGTGTGTGTGTGTGTGTGTGTGTGTGTGTGTGTGTGTGTGTGAATATGTCATTACAAAATTCATAAGGTTTAGCTTAAACTGCCAAATTCATGAAGCTGTGAGGATTATAATAATGTCATTCTTGTTTTGTTTTTGTTTTTTTATTGTAATGTTGTGAGTGCCAAATTAATACCGTATTTCCACGCATACCATCTGCAGTGCAAGGAACATTATGGGTCAGTAATCTTTCAAAATATTCTGGAAATGTTTAATACAAAAGCAATGTGCAAATAAATAATAAAAAAGTGTCAATGAAATCAATTAATGGAAAACATTGCCTTTGGGTTGACATTTTTACCAATGTTTTCTAAAATGTAACACATCCTCGCAATTAAAATGTACATACTTCCCATGCTAAAAGCCTAATCGAGCAAAAATGATACAATGTTCTATTTTAAGTGCCCATACGGCAGACAAACGGAGCAATTATAATGAAAACTTTTGAATGGTTCTGACTCCTCCGTACTGATGATAAGATACATAATCCCAAGTGAGCTGTCAAACATTGGAGAACAATTCCTTTTTATTATCAGCAACCGGAAGGCTGTGCTAAAGGTATGTACACCAAAGACTCTATTTAGGTCTTTAAACAATGTGATAAACCCATTGGCACACAGCTGACTCAGGAAAATTGGAAAGTGGTAAATATAGTGTTCAGTGGGTTCACGCAGAAACATGTGGTAGCACAAAAGCACACAACACTAACGGAAAAACGGCCTGGAAATAATTTACGAATACAGTAGTGTTCAGAACAATAGTAGTGCTATGTGACTAAAAAGATTAATCCAGGTTTTGAGTATATTTCTTATTGTTACATGGGAAACAAGGTACCAGTAGATTCAGTAGATTTTCACAAATCCAACAAGACCAAACATTCATGATATGCACACTCTTAAGGCTATTTCTTCTTACGTATAAGGTTTTGAATAATCAGGTCCCATCTTATCTTAGGGACCTCATATTACCATATCACCCCAATAGAGCGCTTCGATCTCAGACTGCAGGCTTACTTGTAGTTCCTAGGGTTTGTAAGAGTAGAATGGGAGGCAGAGCCTTCAGCTTTCAGGCTCCTCTCCTCTGGAACCAGCTCCCAATTTGGATCAGGGAGACAGACACCCTCTCTACTTTTAAGATTAGACTTAAAACTTTCCTTTTTGCTAAAGCTTATAGTTAGGGCTGGATCAGGTGACCCTGAACCATCCCTTAGTTATGCTGCTATAGACGTAGACTGCTGGGGGGTTCCCATGATGCACTGAGTGTTTCTTTCTCTTTTTGCTCTGTATGCACCACTCTGCATTTAATCATTAGTGATTGATCTCTGCTCCCCTCCACAGCATGTCTTTTTCCTGATTCTCTCCCTCAGCCCCAACCAGTCCCAGCAGAAGACTGCCCCTCCCTGAGCCTGGTTCTGCTGGAGGTTTCTTCCTGTTAAAAGGGAGTTCTTCCTTCCCACTGTCGCCAAGTGCTTGCTCACAGGGGGTCGTCTTGACCGTTGGGGTTTTTCCGTAATTATTGTATGGCTTTGCCTTGCAATGTGAGGCGCTTTGGGGCAACTGTTTGTTGTGATTTGGCGCTATATAAATAAAATTGATTTGATTTGATTTGAAATTGGGTTATTAGTAAAAAAAAAAAGAAAAGGGGGTGTTCACTATAATAGTAGTGTGGCATTCAGTCAGTGAGTTGGTCAATTTTGTGAAACAAACAGGTGTGAATCAGGTGTCCCCTATTTAAGGATGAAGCCAGCACCTGTTGAACATGCTTTTCTCTTTGAAAGCCTGAGGAAAATGGGACATTCAAGACATTGTTCAGAAGAATTGTGTACAGATCCTTGCAACATGGGGCCGTGCATTATCCTGCTGCAACCTGAGGTGATGTTCTTCAATGTATGGCACAACAATGGGCCTCAGGATCTTGTCACGGTATCTCTGTGCATTCAAAATGCCATCAATAAAATGCACCTGTGTTCTTCATCCATAACAGACGCCTGCCCATACCATAACCCCACCGCCACCATGGGCCACTCGATCCACAACACTGACATCAGAAAACCGCTCACCCACACGACGCCACACACGCTGTCTGCCATCTGCCCTGAACAGTGTGAACCGGGATTCATCCGTGAAGAGAACACCTCTCCAACATGCCAAATGCCAGAAAATGTGAGCATTTGCACACTCAAGTCGGTTACGACGACGAACTGGAGTCAGGTCGAGACCCTGATGAGGACGACGAGCATGCAGATGAGCTTCCCTGAGACGGTTTCTGACAGTTTGTGCAGAAATTCTTTGGTTATGCAAACCGATTGTTTCAGCAGCTGTCCGAGTGGCTGGTCTCAGACGATCTTGCAGGTGAACATGCTGGATGTGGAGGTCCTGGGCTGGTGTGGTTACATGTGGTCTGCGGTTGTGAGGCTGGTTGGATGTACTGCCAAATTCTCTGAAATGCCTTTGGAGACGGCTTATGGTAGAGAAATGAACATTCAATAGACGAGCAACAGCTCTGGTTGACATTCCTGCTGTCAGCATGCCAATTGCACGCTCCCTCAAATCTTGCGACATCTGTGGCATTGTGCTGTGTGATAAAACTGCACCTTTCAGAGTGGCCTTTTATTGTGGGCAGTCTAAGGCACACCTGTGCACTAATCATGGTGTCTAATCAGCATCTTGATATGGCACACCTGTGAGGTGGGATGGATTATCTCAGCAAAGGAGAAGTGCTCACTATCACAGATTTAGACTGGTTTGTGAACAATATTTGAGGGAAATGGTGATATTGTGTATGTGGAAAAAGTTTTAGATCTTTGAGTTCATCTCATACAAAATGGGAGCAAAACCAAAAGTGTTGCGTTTATATTTTTGTTGAGTATAGTTTGTTGACTGATGAGAGTAAAACTGTTCTTTTTGGGTCCAAGGGCCACAGACAGTTCGTGAGACGACCCCCAAACTCTGAATTCAAGCCACAGTTCACAGTGAAGACAGTGAAGCATGGTGGTGCAAGCATCATGATATGGGCATGTTTCTCCTACTATGGTGTTGGGCATATATATCGCATACCAGGTATCATGGATCAGTTTGGATATGTCAAAATACTTGAAAAGGTCATGTTGCCTTATGCTGAAGAGGACATGCCCTTGAAATGGGTGTTTCAACAAGACAATGACCCCAAGCACACTAGTAAATGAACATAATCTTGGTTCCAAACCAACAAAATGAATGCCTCGCAGATGTGAAGAAATCATGAAAAACTGTGGTTATACATCTAAATACTAGTTTAGTGATTCACAGGATTGCTAAAAAAAGCAGTTTGAACATCATAGTTTTGAGTTTGTAGCATCAACAGCAGATGCTACTAGTATTGTGAACACCCCCTTTTCTACTTACTGTTTTTTACCAATAGTCCAATTTCATAACCTTAAGAGTGTGCATATCATGAATGCTTGGTCTTGGGGGCAGTATACAGTAGCAGAAAGCAAAGAAGAAGCCCAGAAGAAGATAGCAGCAAGACTTGAGTCTGCTTGGAGGTGTTGCCAAGGTTGTGGTGTCATAGAGGAGGTGCCAATTGTGTTCCTGGCCTTTCAGTATCAGGGCAGGGGTAGCAGCCTCTTGCCGTAGGCCAGCTGGTGCTATTCCTGCTAGGACTGGCAGGTAGAACAGGGCGGTGGGTTTTAGGCAGCCAGTTATGATCCAGAGGGCATTGTTAATAGCCGTATCGACCTTCTTAACAAGTGGGCTTCTGCTCCAGGTTGGGGCGCAGTACTCAGCTACAGAGCATCGATACACCATTTTCAGCTCTCTCCAGAGATGCTCAATTGGATTCAGGTGTGGGCTCTGGCTGCGCCACTCAAGGACATTCACAGAGTTATCCTGAAGCCACACTTTTGTTATCTTGGCTATGTGCTTGGGGTCATTGTCCTGCTGAAAGATTAATTGTTGCCCTAAGGTCAAGAGCTGCTCTGGAGCAGGTTTCTATCCAGGATGTCTCTGCATATGCTGCAATTTCAGTTTCAATATTTTTTACATTTTACAACACCAAATCAAAACAAAGCTGTCTTGAGGCACTTCAAACAAGTAAGGTCCAAACTTACCAACCTCTAGAGCAAGCACACATACAACAGTGGTAAGGAAAAAACTCCCTCTGATGATGTTGAGGAAGAAACCTCAAGCAGACTAGATTCAGAGGGGTGACCCACTGCATAGGCCATTCTAACAGTTATAACCCCAATTCAATGAAGTTGGGACGTTGTGTAAAATGTAAATAAAAACAGAATATAATGATTTGCAAATCCTTTTCAACCTATATTAAATTGAATACACCACAAAGACAAGATATTTAATGTTCAAACTGATAAACTTTATTGTTTTTGTGGAAATTTTTGCTCATTTTGAAATGGATGCCTGCTGTTGTGTGGGCCGCCAGAAGAGGAGGTACTGCTGGCCCACCACCAGAGGGTGCCCTGCCTGAAGTGCAGGCTTCAGGCACGAGAAGGCGCTGCCGCCACGGACACAGCCAGGGTTGACAGCTGTCACTCATCAACTCATGACAGCTGTCACCCATCTCCACTTCATCAAGCCACTCCATAAAAGCCGGACGTCATCTCCACCTCGCTGCCGAGATATCATCTACCTGTGAAGGTCATTTCTCTGCTGACTTAAAACTAAATAATAGTCTGAACCCTTTTGCAGCCATTTTCCTGTGGTGTGCCTTATCTGCTGGATTGGCGTTTGTTGTGAACAGCGTCGGCTACGCTTCACACCCAAACCAGATAAGTGGTTTAACAGGAGCTGCACGAGTGTGTGATTAGAGGTGGAGGTGACTTTCCACCTTCTGACTGTTTTTGTTACTGGGTGTGCACACACCCACATCTCACTGTTTGTGCTCCTCACCAGCAGTACCAGATCCGACAGTCGGGGACGGTGATCACCTGGGAATTCAGGACTTGGCGGCTCCAGTATTCACCAGGTTCTGTGGCGGTGGAAATCGTGTGGTTCCGGCTCTTCTCAGGACAGACGTCTTCTATCCTCAGGCCTGCCCACACGTCACCTTTGTGTATTGACTGCTGTCAGATTCTGTGATTGTCTGTATCATCGTTGTGCCCATTCACAACATTAAATTGTTACCTTTTGGCTCATCTATTGACCGTTCATTTGCGCCCCCTGTTGTGGGTCCATGTCACTACACTTTCCCCAACACCTGCAACACCTTTCAAAACAGCTAGGACAGTGGTATGTTTACTACTGTGTTACATCAACTTTCCTTCTAACAACACCCAATAAGCATATGGGAACTGATGACACTAATTGTTGAAGCTTTGTAGGCGAAATTCTTTCCCATTCTTGCTTGATGTACGACTTCAGTTGTTCAACAGTCCAGGGTCTCCGTTGTCGTATTCTGCGCTTCATAATGCGCCACACATTTTCAATGGCCGACAGGTCTGGACTGCAGGCAGGCCAGTCTAGTACCTGCTCTCTTTTACTATGAAGCCACGCTGTTGTAACATGTGCAGAATGTGGCTTGGCATTGTCTTGCTGAAATAATCAGGGATGTCCCTGAAAAAGACGTTGCTTGGATGGCAGCCTGTGTTGCTCCAAAACCTGTATGTACCTTTCAACATTGATGGTGCCATCACAGGTGTGTAAGTTGCCCATGCCAAGGGCACTAACACACCCCCATACATGACAGATGCTGGCTTTTGAACTTTGTGCTTGTAACAATCTGGATGGTCTTTTTTCTCTTTTGTCCAGAGGACACGACATACATGATTTCCAAAACCAATTTGAAAAGTGGACTCATCAGATGACAGCACACTTTTCCACTTTGCGTTTGTCTATTTCAAATAAGCTCGGGCACAGAGAAGGCGGCAGCATTTCTGGATTTTGTTGATGGATGGCTTTCGCTTTGCATGGTAGAGTTTTAACTTGCACTTGTAGATGTAGTGACGAACTGTGTTAACTGACAATGGTTTTCTGAAGTGTTCCTGAACCCACGCGGTAAGATCCTTTAGACAATGATGTCGTTTTTTAATGCAGTGATCGATGGTCACGGGCATTCAATGTTGGTTTCAGCCTTGCGCTTACGTGTAGAAAGTTCTCCAGATTCTCTGAATGTTTAGATTACATTATGGACTGTAGATGATGGCAACCCTGAATTCCTTGCAATTGACTATTGAGAAACATTGTTCTTAAACTGTTGGACTATTTTTTTTTTCCGCAGTTGTTCACAAAGTGGTGATCCTTGTCCCATCTTTGCTTGTGAATGGCTGAGGCTTTTGGGGATGCTCCTTTTATACCCAATCATGACACTCACAATTAGTTCCCTCAGGTGTTGTTAGAAGGAAACATGATGTAAGACAGTGGTAGACATGCCACTGTCCCAGCTTTTTTGAAACATGCTGCAGGCATCCATTTCAAAATTAGCAAATATTTGCACAAAAACAATAAAGTTTATCAGTCTGAGCATTAAGTATATTTTCTTTGTGGTGTATTCAATTGAATATAGGTTGAAGAGGATTTGCAAATCATTGTATGCTGTTTTTATTTACATTTTACACAACGTCCCAACTTCACTGGAATTTGGGTTATTTGTTACAAGATTTTTACTGTTTTTACCAAGCTATAGCAACAGGAAAAAGAAAATCCAGAAAAGCATCAAAAACAACATGCATTATTGAAATGAGCCCTTGGCCATTGGCAGGGGGTCATCCAGCACCCTGGGATGCGGGGCCAGCTTCCATCCATGTTTCATCATGGAGGAGTACATTCCAAAAGCAGACTGCAGTGTGCTGCGTAAGTTTCAGCCACTGTATCTTGTGGTCAATCCAGTGCCCTTGCTGCTCAGCCATCAGCCTTGAACAATGTCATCAGTGCCTCAGAAAAAGACAAAAGAGCAGAATCAGTCATCTGGAAATTACTGCACCTTAATATGTAAGTTCACCAACAGTAAATCGACAGGGAAGCAGAGAGAACATGAAGATGATCGCTGGCAGCTATCCCTTTGCTTAACTAACAGACCCAGAATTTATATGAAGTAAGGCTGAGACCTGTTCCGTTGCTGATCATATGAGCTGAAGGGATAGGAAGCACAGTTCCATACCAGGCCATTATACTAACCATACAAGTTGGGAAAATAACTGTGTCTTAAGTCTGGATGTCAATGTCTATATGGAATCTGACTGGTTTATATCTACAGTGAGATCATTCCACAAAACACAGGCATGATAAGAGAAGGCTCTGTGGCCTGCAGACTTTTTTATACACCCTAAGGACACACAGTAGTCCTGCACCCTACGAATGCAGCACATGCAATCATAAATAATCCCAAGGTTCCTCTGTTTGTGTGATGTACACTCAACAAAAATATAAACGCAGCACTTTTGGTTTTGCTCCCATTTTGTATGAAATGAAGTCAAAGATCTAAAACTTTTTATCACCATTTCCCTCAAATATTGTTCACAAACCAGTCTAAATCTGTGATAATGAGCACTTCTCCTTTGCTGAGATAATCCATCCCACCTCACAGGTGTGCCATATCAAGATGCTGATTAGACACCATGATTAGTGTACAGGTGTGCCTTAGACTGCCCACAATAAAAGGCCACTCTGAAAGGTGCAGTTTTATTACACAGCACAATGCCATAGATGTCGCAAGATTTGAGGGAGCATGCAATTGGCATGCTGACAGCAGGAATGTCAACCAGAGCTGTTGCTCGTGTATTGAATGTTCATTTCTCTACCATAAGCCATCTCCAAAGGCGTTTCAGAGAATTTGGCAGTACATCCAACCAGCCTCACAACCGCAGACCACGTGTAACCACACCAGCCCAGGACCTCCACATCCAGCATGTTCACCTCCAAGATCATCTGAGACCAGCCACTCGGACAGCTGCTGAAACAATCGGTTTGCATAACGAAAGAATTTCTGCACAAACTGTCAGAAACCGTCTCAGGGAAGCTCATCTGCATGCTCGTCGTCCTCATCAGGGTCTCGACCTGACTCCAGTTGGTCGTCGTAACCGACTTGAGTGGGCAAATGCTCACATTCGCTGGCGTTTGGCATGTAGGAGAGGTGTTCTCTTCACAGATGAATCCCGGTTCACACTGTCCAGGGCAGATGGCAGACAGCGTGTGTGGTGTCGTGTGGGTGAGCGGTTTTCTGATGTCAATGTTGTGGATCGAGTGGCCCATGGTGGCGGTGGGGTTATGGTATGGGCAGGTGTCTGTTATGGACGAAGAACACAGGTGCATTTTATTGATGGCATTTTGAATGCACAGAGATATCGTGACGAGATCCTGAGGCCCATTGTTGTTCCATACATCCAAGAACATCACCTCATGTTGCAGCAGGATAATGCACGGCCCAATGGGGCACATAGTCAGCAGATGATTACTGTCGAGCTGGACGTGAAATTCGTCTGTTTTCGTGATGACAGTGTGAATGGCCACACATTTTCTGCGTGCCAAACGAGCGACGTTAGATGTTTGTGTGTCTCAGCTGGAATTTGGCCGGCACCTGCCGTGAGAGGTTTCGATGGGCTCTCACAGCCCACACTCTGTCTTTCAGCCGCTGGTCTACGCAAATAGTTTTGTTGCAACAGGTGTACGAGGCGTTACAGGCAGCTACGATTTTACATGTTTTGCATACCTGCTTCAGGCGCACTTCATGTGCAAGTCGACTACATTCGTACTATGTGTGAAGGGGCCCTTATCTTTGTTTGCACAATTTGTCATTGCTTTTTGGCACTTGATTTCTGACTGATAATTGGAAGATAAGCACACAGGCATAAAATTGGAACCTCCATCCAATTTTGGTGATGTAGGTAAATCCATAATACAAAAAAATAAAATAAAAAAATGAGAGTTATTGAGGCACTTCTGATTGAGATCTAATGTAAAATGTTCACCAAATGGGCTTTTCAATAGTAACTTCAAATGTCCGCAAAATACACCATCCAGATCACATTTGGACCAAACATTGTCAAGCAATACTGAGTGCCAGTCAGGACATCACATTCAAATATGAGAGTGATTGAGGCATGTTTGGTATAGTGTAAAATCTACATTAACTAGGTTTTCAATGTTAAATTTATATGGCCACAAAATCTGTAATCCGGATCAGATCTGCCTTAAACTTTGTCAGATGATAAAGGATACCATCCCACATCACAGTTTCAAAAATGAAAGAATTTTGTTTTTATTTATTTTTCTTTTTTTTTTTTTTTGTCTGAGTTATGAATTTTTGAAAATTTGTTGAATGTTTAAGATAGGGTTTTTTGCAGATATGGATTTTTGATGTTCTCCATTGTGCTCTGCCACTGTGGAGTCTTGTCCTCTGTTCATGTCTGTGCCGCTATGGGTTTCATACAAAATGCTAAAAGCTAAATTCTGAGAAAGACATAACCTTAAATCCATGGCCTGCTTCTGGCTGTGACATGTAAGTATTTTCACAAAGCTGCTGCTTTAAATATTTTTATATGTATATTTATGATCTGTAAGAAGCTAGTGGTAAAAGGGGCTGGTCTGCTGTTAAACTGACATGTTTCAGTGGATAACCCCAGTGCAGGAAGTACTATGAATTTGCAAGTGCTACAGGCATGAACTAAGTTAATATTCTGTCACCATATTGATGATTGATAAATTATATAAATAAAATCACTGGTCTTACTTGTTTCATCGCTGTTGTGCATGGGTATGGAAAAAGTCTGCATATTCCACTCAGATTCGTCTTCAAAACACAAAATGGATTGTTTGAAAATCAATCAATCAATCAACTTTTTTTTTATATAGCGCCAAATCACAACAAACAGTTGCCCCAAGGCGCTTTATATTGTAAGGCAAGGCCATACAATAATTATGAAAAACCCCAACGGTCAAAACGACCCCCTGTGAGCAAGCACTTGGCTACAGTGGGAAGGAAAAACTCCCTTTTAACAGGAAGAAACCTCAAACAGAACCAGGCTCAGGGAGGGGCAGTCTTCTGCTGAGACTGGTTGGGGCTGAGGGAAAGAACCAGGAAAAAGACATGCTGTGGAAGGGGGCAGAGATCGATCACTAATGATTAAATGCGGAGTGATGCATACAGAGCAAAAAGAGAAAGAAACAGTGCATCATGGGAACCCCCCCACAGTCTACGTCTAAAGCACCATAACCAAGGGATAGTCCAGGGTCACCTGATCCAGCCCTAACTATAAGCCTTAGCGAAAAGGAAAGTTTTAAGCCTAATCTTAAAAGTAGAGAGGGTATCTGTCTCCCTGATCTGAATTGGGAGCTGGTTCCACAGGAGAGGAGCCTGAAAGCTGAAGGCTCTGCCTCCCATTCTACTCTTACAAACCCTAGGAACTACAAGTAAGCCTGCAGTCTGAGAGCGAAGCGCTCTAATGGGGTAATATGGTACTACGAGGTCCCTAAGATAAGATGGGACCTGATTATTCAAAACCTTATAAGTAAGAAGAAGAATTTTAAATTCTATTCTAGAATTAACAGGAAGCCAATGAAGAGAGGCCAACACGGGTGAGATATGCTCTCTCCTGCTAGTCCCCGTCAGTACTCTAGCTGCAGCATTTTGAATTAACTGAAGGCTTTTTAGGGAACTTTTAGGACAACCTGATAATAATGAATTACAATAGTCCAGCCTAGAGGAAATAAATGCATGAATTAGTTTTTCAGCATCACTCTGAGACAAGACCTTTCTGATTTTAGAGATATTGCGTAAATGCAAAAAGGCAGTCCTACATATCTGTTTAATATGCGCTTTGAATGACATATCCTGATCAAAAATGACTCCAAGATTTCTCACAGTATTACTAGAGGTCAGGGAAATGCCATCCAGAGTAAAGATCTGGTTAGAGACCATGCTTCTAAGATTTGTGGGGCCAAGTACAATAACTTCAGTTTTATCTGAGTTTAAAAGCAGGAAATTAGAGGTCATCCATGTCTTTATGTCTGTAAGACAATCCTGCAGTTTAGCTAATTGGTGTGTGTCCTCTGGTTTCATGGATAGATAAAGCTGGGTATCATCTGCGTAACAATGAAAATTTAAGCAATACCGTCTAATAATACTGCCTAAGGGAAGCATGTATAAAGTGAATAAAATTGGTCCTAGCACAGAACCTTGTGGAACTCCATAATTAACTTTAGTCCGTGAAGAAGATTCCCCATTTACATGAACAAACTGTAATCTATTAGACAAATATGATTCAAACCACCGCAGCGCAGTGCCCTTAATACCTATGACATGCTCTAATCTCTGTAATAAAATTTTATGGTCAACAGTATCAAAAGCAGCACTGAGGTCCAACAGAACAAGCACAGAGATAAGTCCACTGTCCGAAGCCATAAGAAGATCATTTGTAACCTTCACTAATGCTGTTTCTGTACTATGATGAATTCTAAAACCTGACTGAACCTCTTCAAATAGACCATTCCTCTGCAGGTGATCAGTTAGCTGTTTTACAACTACCCTCTCAAGAATCTTTGAGAGAAAAGGAAGGTTGGAGATTGGCCTATAATTAGCTAAGATAGCTGGGTCAAGTGTTGGCTTTTTAAGTAATGGTTTAATTACTGCCACCTTAAAAGCCTGTGGTACATAGCCAACTAACAAAGATAAGTTGATCATATTTAAGATTGAAGCATTAAATAATGGTAGGACTTCCTTGAGCAGCCTGGCAGGAATGGGGTCTAATAAACATGTTGATGGTTTGGATGAAGTAACTAACGAAAATAACTCAGACAGAACAATCGGAGAGAAAGAGTCTAACCAAATACCGGCATCACTGAAAGCAGCCAAAGATAACGATACATCTTTGGGATGATTATGAGTAATTTTTTCTCTAATAGTCAAAATTTTGTTAGCAAAGAAAGTCATGAAGTCATTACTAGTTAAAGTTAATGGAATACTCAGCTCAATAGAGCTCTGACTCTTTGTCAGCCTGGCTACAGTGCTGAAAAGAAACCTGGGGTTGTTCTTATTTTCTTCAATTAGTGATGAGTAGAAAGATGTCCTAGCTTTACGGAGGGCTTTTTTATAGAGCAACAAACTCTTTTTCCAGGCTAAGTGAAGATCTTCTAAATTAGTGAGACGCCATTTCCTCTCCAACTTACGGGTTATCTGCTTTAAGCTACGAGTTTGTGAGTTATACCACGGAGTCAGACACTTCTGATTTAAAGCTCTCTTTTTCAGAGGAGCTACAGCATCCAAAGTTGTCTTCAATGAGGATGTAAAACTATTGACGAGATACTCTATCTCACTTACAGAGTTTAGGTAGCTACTCTGCTCTGTGTTGGTATATGACATTAGAGAACATAAAGAAGGAATCATATCCTTAAACCTAGTTACAGCGCTTTCTGAAAGACTTCTAGTGTAATGAAACTTATTCCCCACTGCAGGGTAGTCCATCAGGGTAAATGTAAATGTTATTAAAAAATGATCAGACAGAAGGGAGTTTTCAGGGAATACTGTTAAGTCTTCTATTTCCATACCATAAGTCAAAACAAGATCTAAGATATGATTAAAGTGGTGGGTGGACTCATTTACTTTTTGAGCAAAGCCAATAGAGTCTAATAATAGATTAAATGCAGTGTTGAGGCTGTCATTCTCAGCATCTGTGTGGATGTTAAAATCGCCCACTATAAGTATCTTATCTGAGCTAAGCACTAAGTCAGACAGAAGGTCTGAAAATTCACAGAGAAACTCACAGTAACGACCAGGTGGACGATAGATAATAACAAATAAAACTGGTTTTTGGGACTTCCAATTTGGATGGAAAAGACTAAGAGACAAGCTTTCAAATGAATTAAAGCTCTGTCTAGGTTTTTGATTAATTAATAAGCTGGAATGGAAGATTGCTGCTAATCCTCTGCCCCGGCCCGTACTACGAGCATTCTGACAGTTAGTGTGACTCGGGGGTGTTGACTCATTTAAACTAACATATTCATCCTGCTGTAACCAGGTTTCTGTTAGGCAGAATAAATCTATACGTTGATCAATTATTATATCATTTACCAACAGGGACTTAGAAGAGAGAGACCTAATGTTTAATAGACCACATTTAACTGTTTTAGTCTGTGGTGCAGTTGAAGGTGCTATATTATTTTTTCTTTTTGAATTTTTTTGCTTAAATAGATTTTTGCTGGTTATTGGTGGTCTGGGAGCAGGCACCGTCTCTACGGGGATGGGGTAATGAGGGGATGGCAGGGGGAGAGAAGCTGCAGAGAGGTGTATAAGACCACAGCTCTGCCTCCTGGTCCCAACGCTAGACAGTCACAGTTTAGAGGATCCAAGAAAATTGGCCAGATTTCTAGAAATGAGAGCTGCTCCATCTAAAGTGGGATGGATGCCGTCTCTCCTAACAAGACCAGGTTTTCCGCAGAAGCTTTGCCAATTATCTATGAAGCCCACCTCATTTTTTGGACACCACTCAGACAGCCAGCAATTCAAGGAGAACATGCGGCTAAACATGTCACTCCCGGTCTGATTGGGGAGGGGCCCAGAGAAGACAACAGAGTCCGACATTGTTTTTGCAAAGTTACACACCGATTTAATGTTAATTTTAGTGACCTCCGATTGGCGTAACCGAGTGTCATTACTGCCGACGTGAATTACAATCTTACCAAATTTACGCTTAGCCTTAGCCAGCAATTTCAAATTTCCTTCAATGTCGCCTGCTCTGGCCCCCGGAAGACAATTGACAATGGTTGCTGGTGTCGCTAACTTCACATTTCTCAAAACAGAGTCGCCAATAACCAGAGTTTGATCCTCGGCGAGTGTATCGTCGAGTGGGGAAAAACAGTTAGAGATGTGAACGGGTTGACGGTGTACACGGGGCTTCTGTTTAGGGCTACGCTTCCTCCTCACAGTCACCCAGTCAGCCTGCTTTCCCGACTGCCCGGGATCCGCCAGGGGGGAACCAACGGCGGCCAAGCCACCCTGGTCCGCACCGACTACAGAAAAGATAATGAACAACCAGCTTGAACATCATTATGGATATGTGACCTCAATGCACACGTTCTACCATGTCATGTGTCCCTTTTGTTGATTTTAAAGAGGGCAGCGATAAGGCAACTGCCCATCACCTTCAAAAACATGTCATAAGTGTTGAGGTATGCATGTTCTGAGTACAAGAAGTGAGTTATAAAACAGCCTCATGTACAAGAAACATAACATTATGAAACTAGTGCTCCGAAAAAGTCCCTTTTTTTCATAGTCAATGTGGCAGATCATGAAAATCTTAATGTCACTTTAATGACCCCCAAACAGGATGTTCTGTTACAAGCTCTCCAAACAAAATGATGTTTCATCCAACCTTTGCTAAAAGATGAAAAAAGTTATCAACGTGTTCCATGGTCAAATGCCCCCCCCCCCCCAAAAAAAAAAAAAAACACAAAGTTTGAGGCCATAAATTCAGGCAGGCAAAGTTTTAATTTCCAAGTTGTAGGAGGTTGCTGGTGTAGATGGTGTAAACAGTGGTACATATTGAACAACAGGAGTACATTTATGCAAAGTAAAGTTGGCCCTAGGCAACATCAAAGTGACATTTTTTTTTAATTTGTTCCACAGCACACCATTCTGTTAACCCCAGGTTATGTTACATCTTAATTTGGCCTCACGACAGAAACTTTTTTTCTTTAAAAAGGAGACAAGAGCAGCCATCGGGGCGGGAGGTGGTTACCGACATGTCAGGTTTATTGTCTCTTTCTTGGGAGCTTGACAGATAGTTCCAAGGATATATTTAAATAAAATTTGAATACGCTATGGCCTGTAGCTGTTTAGCTATAATACATTGCAATAACAAATACTGTATACATCAGTGTCATTACAGTAACTGTCAGGTCAGATCAAAGTGCATGCACTGGTGTCACACCCTGCAGCAGCCACCATACCACAGAACTATCTCAGGTACTGCATGCTAAAAACTAAGGCAGACTACTAAACCACCCTCACGTCTCAAAATCACTTATCCATCAACCAGGTGAAGCCATGTGAGTGTCACCTTTGCACATATGTGCTAGATCATGTCCAGAAAAATGTACTGCATGTTGAGAATGTCAAACGTGACACTCCCTCACCATGCAAGTTGTACTTTTCATCTGAATCTCCCAAACTAATCGCTCATATGGCACAAAGCCATTCCAGCTGTGCCCAGGGATCCTCCAAAGTGACCATTTACCAAAGACATCTAGTCATTGGCTTAGGTAATGGGTCAACATCCAAGTCCTACAACCAAGCAGTAAGACAGGAAGCACCAAGACCCTAAACATTGGACATTTGTTCTTCTGCAAAAATGTCAGATATAACAGACACCTCTTCCCAGTGACCTTATTACTCCAAAGGTTCTTCCTAGGTGCCCGCCAATCCCAAAGATAGAGGACCCAGAGACTTGAATGGTACTGCTGAGATAAATAAATGTATCTACAAGTTCAACAAGTACACTTCTGATGGCTGTGTCCAGGAAGTCATGCAAATCCTGGAGTTTACCATTGATCCAGGACAATCACAATCCCAGACACTCCGATTCCTTGCTCAGTGTCCCAAATGCTGCAATCAGGTCATCCATTGATTCTCCAAAGATCATAGCATCATCAGCAATGTTCAGTCAAACTTTCCTCAACAAAACAGTCACAGAATCAGAATCGCCTTTATTGTCATTGTAATTTACACTGCAATGAGATTTGAGTGCAACTCCAAAAGATGCTTTTCTGAGGTGCAAATAACTGTTAGTCAAATAAAAGATAATGAAATTTAACAAATAAATCATTTAAATATATAAGTAAAATGTAAAATGAGAAGTATGTATATTGCATGGGAAAATATTGCACATGGGTACAGATATTGCACAAGGAACTTGAAAAGTGCAGATTAAAGTGGTTTGTTATTGTTCAGTGCAGTGATTGCTCTGGGGAGAAAGCTGTCCCTGAGTCTGTGTGTCCTAGTTTTGACTGACCTATACCGTTGGCCCGAGGGTAGTAGGTCAAAAAGGTGGTTGCTGGGGTAGGATGTGTCTCTGCTGATGCTGGCAGCTCTGCCGAGAGGTGGCAATGTCCTCCAGGCTGGGCAGAGAGCAACCAGTGATCCCCTGGGCCGTTTTGATCACTCTCTGCAGCTCTCTTCTGTCTGCTGCTGAGCACCCCCGTACCATGCTGTAATGCAGTACATCAGGATGCTCTCGATGGTGGCTCTGTAGAACACCACCAGCAGCTTCTCCTCCAGATTGTTTCTCCTGAGCACCCTCAGGAAGTGGAGTCACTGCTGGGCTTTCTTCACCACCACTGTCGTGTTGGCAGTCCAGGAGAGGCTGTCAGAGAGCTGCACTCCCAGGAGCCTGATGGAGCTGACCCTTTCCACACAGTCCCCATGGATGTAGAGCAGGGCTGAGTCAGCCCTGCCCTTCCTGAAGTCCAGGATTATTTCTTTTGTTTTTGTGGTGTTCAGCGGCAGGTTGTTGGCTGAACACCACACTGTCAGTCGATTAAACTCATTTCTGTAATCAGACTCATCCCCCCCTGAGATGAGCCCAACCACGGTGGTATCATCCGCAGACTTTATGATTGTGTTTGAGAGATGGGTCGGAGAGCAGTCGTGAGTGTAAAGGGTGAACAGGAGGGGGCTCAGTACACAGCCTTGAGGGGAACCGGTGCTGAGTGTGATGGTGGAGGAAAGGTGGGGGCCACGTTTCATGGACTGTGGGCGGTTTGTAAGGAAGTCCTTGATCCACTGGCATATAGGGGTGGAGATGCCCAGATGTGTCAGTTTCTTTTTTTTTTTTTTTATACTTTTTATTTGTAAATATTTTTGAACAAATAACAAATGCAACATTGTGAGGTCAGAGGAGATCAGTATGTCAAACCATACAGAGATTACAGATTTTATACATTCATTTTCCTGTCACAACTCTTTTTAAAGTCCAGCCATTTTCTCCAACGTCTCTTTCCGAAGTCGCCTTGTAGCCGCAGGGTATAAGTCATAGCTTCCATCATCTTAATGCTCTCTACTATGGAAATGAAAAGGCTTATAGTGGGCGGGTCTTTAGCCAACCAACATTTTGTAATAGCTTTCTTGGCTGATGCCAAGAGGATTTTCAAGAGATAGATGTCGTCTGTGGTCCACTCATCAGGGAAACATCCCAAGTACATGGATACAAATGAGCTGTCCACATTAAAGCCCAGAGTTTTGGAGCATATTTTTGTTACTTCTGTCCAAAAAGGTTGTATGAATGGGCAAGACCAGAATATATGTCCGTGATCTGCCGTGACCTCCCCACAGCCTCTCCAGCATACAGCAGAGGTAGTACAGAATTTAGCCTTTTGTCTGGGTGTTATAAAAAAGCGGATGATGTTTTTCCAACAGAAGTCCCGCTAGGTGTTCGAGTTTGTCGTTGTGAATTGTGTTTCCCAGATCTTTGTCCACATGTCCTCTGATATATCAATATTGATTTCCTTCTCCCATTTTTGTTTTATATAATCTGTGGAGTTCCCTTTAAATTTAATTAGGCCCTGGTATATCCTACTTATTAGAGCTTTGTTACTTCCAAGGTTATAAGCATTAGTAAAAACATTAACAATTGAGAAGTCCCTGACAGTGTAATTGCTTGTTTTTTTAACAATATAATCACGGAGTTGCAAATATCTAAAATAATCTTGTCTATTAAGGCCACCTATCTCGCACAAAGTGTCAAAGGGAATTGGTTCAGACTTTTTAATAAACGTGCATGTGGCAGTCAGTCCCCGCCACACCCACTGTTTGAATCTACTATCCTGAGCAGCGGGTAAAAACTCTGGGTCATATGCTGGCCATCTTAGGACTTTTATCTCTTCCTGAAGCTGTAGTTTCTTAACCAGCTCCTCCCACACCTTTAGTGCCAAGGTGATCCATTGGCTAGTTGTTGAGAAGAATTCCTTTTCATGAGTTACAAATCCCAATCTGGACTGAATTGGTATGTTTGACAGAGACCTCTCAATTGTTTTCCATCTTGCACTATAGGATGGGTTACACCAACAAACCAAATATTTCACCTGTGCAGATATATAATAATCACTCATAGAGGGCAGAGCCAACCCCCCTCTCTCCCTCGGCAACTGTAATGTGCAAAACCTAACGCTTGGTCTTTTATTGAACCAAATAAATCTCGAGATGTGTTTATTCCAGTCTCGGAATTGTTTCTCCGGTATGGAAATAGGTAAAGCAAGAAACAAGTACAATAGTTTTGGGAGAATATTAATCTTAATAATCTGTATTCTGTTGCCGAAATCAAGAGGGAGCAGGCTCCAGGCACTGAGTTCATTGTATATCTCTTTATTTGTGTGTTTATAATTTATTTCAAATATTCGAGACAAGTCTTTTGGTAAATTTACTCCCAAATATTTTATGCTAGTCGAATTCCAATTAAAATTGTATTTAAACAAGGGGAGTCTGCTCTGGGAAAAATTAAATGACATAACTTGTGTCTTATTTACATTGAGTGTGTATCCTGAGTATAATCCATATGTCTCTAGCATCTTCATCAACACCGGTAGGCCCAAGGCAGGATCTGTGATTGTAATAAGGACATCATCTGCGTATAAACTCACTTTATACTCCTCCTCACCAATTAGGATACCCTTCACTGCTGACTCCTGACGAATTGCCTGGGCTATAGGTTCAATGAACAAGTTAAAAAGGTTTGGGCTGGCCGGACACCCTTGTCTACAGCCCCGCTCCAGTACTATAGAGTTGGAAAGACTACCATTGATTTTAATTCTGGCAGTAGGTGATGAATAAAGGGCTTGGATACAATTTATGAATTCCTGGCAGAAACCAAATCTCTTCATTACTAAGTAAAGAAAATCCCAATATACCGAATCATATGCTTTTTCTGCATCTAAACTAAGAATAACTGCACTGAGTTTCCTCTTATTGATCTGTTCAATAATATGCAATGCTCTCCTAATATTGTCATGGGTTTGCCTATTTTTCAAAAAACCTGTTTGGTCCTCATCAATCAAAGAGGGCATTATAGTGTCCATTCTCCGTACTAGTATAGTTGTATATAATTTGTAATCCGAGTTCAATACACTTATTGGCCTGTAAGATTTACAGTCGGTTTTGTCCTTTCCCTCTTTTGGTATTACAGATATAAAGGCCTCCTTCCAAGAGGGAGGTACCATTCCACCCTTGAGGACATAATTAAAACTAGTTTGTAATAGAGGTATAAGGTTTCCCTTCAAAGTTTTATACCATTCAGGAGAGAACCCATCAGTGCCTGGTGATTTGTTTGAATTAAGAGCTGATATAGCCTTATCTATTTCCTCATGGGTTATTAGTGAAGTTAATTTATTTGCATCTGAACCAATTGATGGGAGGTCTAATGACTTTAAAAAATCTACAATTATACTTTCATCAACATACTTAGATCGACTATATAAAGATCTATAATAGCTTTCAAAAACATTATGAATTTTTTCTAGACCGGTTATTAATTTATTATTTGTCGGGTCTCTAATTTTATAAATAGTATTTTCAGCTTGCTGTTTTCGGATCCGCCATGCTAAGAGCTTAGTTGCTTTGGGTCCTATTTCATAATATCTTTGTTTCTTAAATCGAATATTTTTCTCTACCTCTTCACCTAAAATCCTATCTATTTCCTGTTTTATTTGTCTGATTTGGTGTGTCACTGTAGTATCCTTATTAGTCAGATGTAAGTGCTCTAAGATTTTTAATCTATTTTGTAGCTGTAACAAGTCTTGTGCCTTTTTCTTCTTCATCATGGCTGCCTTGGCTATTATCTTTCCTCTAAGGACAGCTTTAGCCGCGTCCCACACAATACTTGGATTTGTTTCCCCATTATTATTGTCCTCTAAGTACTGCTCAAGTTCTGTTATCATATCTTCTATAAACCTGGGATCGTCCAGCATACTAGTATTTAATCTCCATAGAGTGTTTCTCTGTCTCCCATCTAAATGTAATGTTACGTAAACTCCTGAGTGGTCAGAGATATCTCTTTGACCTATTCTACAATCCCTTATCCTGTTTATGTCCCTATTATACATGAAACAATAATCTATCCTTGAATACACCCCATGTCGAGCAGAATAAAAAGTAAATCCTGCTGCTGACTTGTGAAATAATCGCCACACATCAATCAGCCCCAAGTCCCGTAAAATTCTTTTTACATGCTTCTCAACAGTTGTGTTTCTTCGGCCAATGTTATTTGAGTCCATTTGAGGGTTTAACAATAAATTGAAATCTCCTGCACAAATAAGGGGTCCCTGAGTTTCTGTGGAAATTAAATTAAACACCTTTTTGAAAAATTCTATTTTACTCCCTGGGGGCGCATAAATGTTTAATAATGTTACTTCTTTTTGGTCTATTTTACCTTTCACCAAAACAAATCTGCCCTCCACATCACTTATGTCAGCCACGAATTCAAACTTTATTTTATTTGAAATAAGAATAGCTACTCCCCTCTTTTTACCACTTTTGTGAGACGAATAATATGTATGTGTAAAACCCATTTTCTTTAGTTTCTCATGCTCTATCTTTGAGAGATGTGTTTCCTGCCAATACGCTATATCCACCTTTTCCTTTTTCATTTTAGCAATTAACTTACTCCTCTTTATAGGATTGTTCAGCCCATTAACATTTAGTGACAGTATATTATAATATTTAACGGACATTATGTTAATCGATGAAATTCGAACTTATAAATCATCCCAGACCTCACAGCATCATAACCTGAACTTAAAACCAAATAAAAACACACAACCATCACAAGAACTTCCACGAACAAGGATAAAGCATTGTCCTTTGGTAGTAAGGGGACTGGCCACAAAGTGGGGCCCCTCATCAGTGTAGGCCAAAAATGAAAGTAAAAAGCAAACAAAAAAACCACCATTAGCCTGATAAGGTAAATTTGGTGTGCTATAATTATGTCCTTAGGCATCAGCCCCTCCTATACTTTAAAATGAGAAGGAAGATACCACTCCATATCCAAGATAGGACAACTGGCCCAGTCAAAATTAAAATGTGGAAACAGGTGACGTCATCATTTGCTTATTTGGGCGTTTCCCCGTTCCATCCGGAATCCCCTGAGTTTCTCCCTAACGTGTTGTTGAAAGTCGACCTTGCTGGGTTCTTCCTGTATCTCCCACGGCAGCAACTCCGCGAGGGTCTCTCCTGTAATCTTATTGGTCCGGGCTCCCGTGCTGATCTCGTCCACCGTTATTCCCCGCTTTCGCAGATCCTCCGCAGCCTGAATCGCGTTATTATAAAGCACACTGCCTGATGAATAATGCACTCGCATCTTACTTAACGGTGTCTGGAAGCGAATTCCATTCCCTTTCAGGGCTTTCTTGACAGGGATATACTCGCGTCTCTTTTTCTGCACTTCTGGCGCGTAATCATGGTCGAAAAAGACCTGCTTGTTTTGAACCTTTACCCCTTTTTTCCAAGCTGCGTGTAAGATCTTTTCTTTGTCGGAGAACCGAAGGAAGTGGACTATTATTGAGCGTGGGGGTGCGCTTGCAGATGGTTTCGGTCCTGATGCACGATAAGCACGTTCAATGCAGAGGGCTCGGTCCAAGCCGATATCAGCGCCCAACTCACTTTTAATAAGATTTTCAACAAAGGTAGCAATGGACGTTCCCTCTAAGTCTTCAGGGACGCCGTACATCCTGATGTTTTTCCGCCTCGCACGCCCCTCCAAACCATCCACCTTGTCCTGCAAGATCCACTGATTTTCTAGTAGTTGTATGAGAGTGTTTTTGACTCCGATGTCCCAGAGTTCCGAATCCGCAATGGTGTCCTCTACCTGCTTTACTCGCTCAGTCACCTGGTCCACCTGGTCTGCGGTGTCTCGTAGTTTTTGATTTATTTCTTTTGTAAAATCGGCCATCTGTTTCTTTACGTCCTCCCGAAATTCTGTGTGGAATTCCTTGAAGTCGTTTTTCAATTCGGCTCGGAGAACGGCCATTTCAGTCGCAAAAACATCACCCACAGCGCCGCGGATTACATCCAGGCCCTCGCCTCGTTCGCCATCTTGTCCCGCTGCTAGTGAGCCTTCCGCGCCGGCCGTGACTTCGTTCTCCATTTTACCATCGGGAATGTTCCGTCGACCGTATCTTCCCTTCTTATTTTTGTCCCCACTCATTCCTATCATAGAATTTAGTGGTTTGACCTAAAATACTGCTCTCGAATCGGGGGGAATATGAGGCTAATGCCAGAGATCACTTTTATGCGGCCATACCGCGTTGCGCACCACCGGAAGTCAGGTGTGTCAGTTTCTGGGCCAGGATCTCCGAGATGATGTGGTTGAAGGCTGAGCTGAAGTCCAGGAAGAGCATCCTCACACAGCTCCCCTGGTGCTCCAGGTGGCTCAGCGCAGTGTGGAGCGCTGTGGTGATAGCGCCCTCTGTGGAGTGGTTTGCCCTGTAGACAAACTGGTGGGGGTCCAGAGTGGGAGGCACACATGCCCTGATGTCCTGAGAGACCAGTCTTTCAAAGCACTTCATGACCACAGGCGTAAGTGTAACAGGCCTGTAGTCATTTATGCTTCCACATTCCTAAAAACATGCAGTCCCTGCAACCGTTGAATACAATAGGAGCCAGAATACATCCCTGAGGAATGCTAGTTGTCATTAGAAAGGAAAAAAAGGCAGAAAGGGAAAAAAAAAGCAATCAGCTTATCTGTACACATTGGCAGACAGCAAACCAAATGTTTGGTTTTGTTAAAAGGACAACAGAAAATTATTCGACCTCTGGTTGTGAGCACATCATATGTGCACCTGAATTAAAAAAAAAAGAAAAAAGTTGCATTACCAATTTCTGCAGGGACAAAAACAAATCAAATGTTCTTTTACCTTTAATCATGAGCAAAGACGTAGAGCAGCAGATGGACAATTTAACTGCAGATACATGATTTTAATCAGGTTAATGGAAATCATTTGTGTCATGGAAATTAAGCTCTAGCATCACAAATAAGTCAACTTTTTAAGCCACCTTTTGGATCTTTTTATATAACATTGTAAAATTTGTGAAAACACTGTTGTATCTTTCAATTTAGCAAATAAATTTCCTTAAATTAACTGGTGTGATGGTTCTTGGTTCTTCTTCCATCATCATGTGAATGTAAAATGTAAATGCTATTCCTCATGTATCTCTGCAAAGACACCTAAAGGACCTTTCACAATGAACATGGTCAGGGCATTAAACGCATCGTGCATTGCTCTAAAACCCATTATTTTTAATAATAAGCTTTGCATTTTTGATAAACCGAGCTAGCGCGACGCTCTGCTGGGAGCGCGCATTGCCACTTTTCGCCAGGATGCCACAGTCAAAGTTCAGCCCAATCCAACTTTCAACGTTGCGTGCTGTGACTTAGCTTTGCACATCCAATAGAAACGCGGCATCAAGCAAAAAAACAGAAGACGACAGAGTGCAGAAATGTGTATTCACTGCAGTTTTCTGAAGAAAATCCTTACTTTTTTAACCTCAATATTAATTTGATTACTGTATATTTTGATGTAAAAAAAAACACCCCCCCCCCAAAAAAAACACTTCTTACATTAGAAAACTTGTAATTAAAACAGTTTTAAGTAAAAACAAACAAACAAAAAAAGATTCTTCAGAAATCTTTGTTCATGTTTAAATTAAAACCATAAATGGTGTTGTTTCAAATTCGATAATTTATAAGAAACCTTGGACATTTACGTTTAGACCAGAAAACAGCACGAAAAGTAATGTGTACAATTTTAGGTTTGGTCGATTCATTCATTCATATTTGCATTTCAACCAGGAAAAAAAGACACTGTAAAAAATACAATTTCAATTTATTTAATTTTACGAGGTCTGTGATAAAACTAACCGGCAGTTTTATTTAAAAAAAAAAAAAAAACTATACGGATTTGAATCACGTGCCATTACACCAGACATGCTTGAACCCTCGTGCGCATGCGTGAGTTTTTTCACGCGTGTCGGTGACGTCATTCGCCTGTGGGCAGGCCTTGAGTGAGGAGTGCTCCACCCCGCCCGTCGGAATCTCTTTGTCTGAGAAGCCGCTGGAGACGGCGCGCGTTCCTTTATCAACATTTTTTCAGGACCTGTGAGGGATATCCGAGTGGACACTATTCGAGAAATTCAGCTGGTTTTCGGTGAAAAGTTTAACGGCTGATGAGAGATTGTGGAGTTTCTTTCGCTTTAAGGACAGCCCACAAAGCGGATCAGCGCGGCGCGGTCGGAGGTGGCGTCCGTCTGGCTGTTTTGAGCTGAAAACATCCTAATTTAAGGCTCTGTTCACCCAGATCGTCGTCAGAGAACAGAGAAGTTTCAGAAGAGGCCGGCATCAGGAGTTTACCGGACATTCCACTGTTAAAGGAGATTTTGTAATGAAAGAACGTGCGGACGAATTTGCCGAGTCGGTTCCGTGACGACGTGGCAAAAACGTCTGCGCCACGACAGGAAAAACACCTCCGTGTTGAAAACCCTTTGTAAAATTCAGGCGGCTTTTGATGGCTTTCAGCAAGTGAGTATCTGAGAAATTGTTTAACAGCTGGTGTTTTTCCTGTCGCGACCCCCCGCGGTGGGGTCCGGCCCGACATGCGACTCTGTCCGCACGTTCTTTCATTACAAAATCTCTTTTAACAGTGGAATGTCTGCATAAACTCCTCATGCTGACCTCTTCTGAAACTTCTCTGTTCTCTGACGACGACCTGGGTGAATAGAGCCTGAAATGTGGAAGTTTTCAGCTTGAAACAGTGAGACGACGCCACCTCGGAGCGCAGATTGCCGTCAGGCGCCGTGGGCCGTCCTTAAAGCGACACTACCAGACCAAAATCTCTCATCAGCCGTTAAAATTTTCACCGAAAACCAGCTGAATTTATTGAATGGTGTCCACTCAGTTGTGCCTTACAGTTTTTGAAAAAAATTTTTCTCAAACAGAGCAGCAGTCTCTGAGCCATTCCTAAACAATGAAAAAATCGACGAGAGGGTGGGCCACTCCTCACTCAAAGACTGCCCACAGGCAAATGACGTAACCGACAGGCGTGAAAAAACTCTCGCATGCCCACGAGGGTTCAAGCATGGCTGATGTAACCACACGTGATTCAAATCCATATGGTTTTTGAAAAAAAATATAAGGTCGGATACTTTTATCACAGCCCTCGTATATAGCACCAAATCATATCAAAGCTGCCTCAAGGTGCTTACCACAAGCAAGGTTTATAATAAATACAAATATTTATTATAAACACAACAGGAGATGATGCAGTGACTGCAGTGTGTCTGTTAATTAGGATTTCTAAATATGACATAAACCAAATCAAAAAAATTTTTTTTATTTTATTTTAGTGAGCGGGGCTTCTTCTTCTATCTGTGCAGGTGTCTTTTAGACAGAACTTTGACTTCATGGTCATGTTTAATGATTCATACATTTAATGTTAAAATAAAAAAGGAAACAGCTTTTAAAATAATACACACACACACACACACACACACACACACACACACACACACACACACATATATATATATATATATATATATATATATATATATATATATATATATATATATATATATATATATATATATATGTGAAAGGTTCAATTGTTACATCTACAAGTATAATTTTCTTAATTACCAACATGTTCATATCTACATAGTCATTAGATTTTTTTTATTTGCACATTGCTGTACAATGTTTAATATTTCATTAATTTCTATTTTTTCAAGAAAAATACTGTTGACATTGTCTTTTATAGTTTCTAGATCAATGTTATCATTTGGAATTTGTTGGGCCAAGGTAGGGCCAATGTTTTTAAAATAATTATTGAATTCATTTGCTATTTCTAATTTGCTACTAATTTCAACTTTATCTTTGATAAAATGATTTGGAATATTCAGTGTTGTCTTGCCTGTGTTTATTACACCCCAAGTAGCTTTTGTGCTTTCTTTATTTTAATCTAACAATTCCTCCTCCTCAGGATCCTCAGGAAATTTAACCAGATGGTCTCCTTTGCAGCTCTGACCTCTTGTTGGAGTTTTTGGAGACACTTTCCTCACATTTTGAAGAACAAAGATGCTCCCTTCTTCCTTCTGGACTTTAGGTTTTGGATTTCAGATCTATCACTGGAAGTATTTTAAGTGCATCCATATCCTGATGGTCTCAGCCCCAGAGTGCTGAAGGGATGTGATATCCAGCTGTGTGGGATTTTCCAGCACATCTTCAACTTGAGCCTGAACCAGATGGTTGTTCCTGAGCTGTGGAAAACCTCATATCTCATTCCTGTGGCAAGAAGAAGAACCACAACACATTTCAGCTTGAGGCTCCGATGAGGGCGGTCGCAGCTCCTCTACTCTCCCTTATCTCTGCTCTCTGCTTTCTGCTTTAACCTTCAAGTCCCTACTTCTCAAGACTGTGAATTCCTCAAATTATATTGGATACTGGTTCTATTGGACTACTATTGGATTAACCATGGAATTGATCAGCTGGTCTCTGAATGCTATTGACACCATCTTTTCTACAAGAAGGTCAGGACTGGGGGATCCTACCTGTCCAGATGGAACGTATCCTGCGGGCTATGTCCTCGACTCCTGGGGGTCTTGGCATATTGCATGCTTGGCACCTTTCTCTGTTGAGGACGTCGAGGATTTATTCATATTTGATCTTATGGTACCAGGGCTGGTACTTTCTGGCTTATGTGCTGCCCTGATCTATCGGAAAATTGGCAAGATGGCGGCATCAATAACCACGGCCCCTCGCTTGTCCGTCATGATTAACAAGGTGGGCAAGGCGTTGCATTCTCAGACTGGGATGACTCTTGAACTCAGACACAAATTGGATGAAATCTTGGAGCAGATGTGTGCCTTGCAGATGAAGTTGAAGATTTCCGAGGCCGGGGAATATTCTTAATTCATAATTGGGAATATTCTTAATTCGTAATTGGGATTTGGTTGTTCAAGTATAACTGTAAAAAGTGTTTTTCACTGCTCAAACCACAACACGGCAGGCTTATCAAGCCTGAAGGACAAATTGCCCGACTGTTTTCCTGCAGAGGAATGTCTTCAGGCCTTGGTGATTATTTAGCTCTTTTCTTATCTCAACCCACAAAGACAAACTGTTTTTCATAGGACTGAAGCATGCTCCACTCCCTCTCCCCACCCCCCTCCTACCCCCCCCCCCCCCCCCCCCCCACTCCGGCTTCTGCTCATGTCACCCCCCTTCCCTTCTGTGGGGGCGGCGCCGTTTTAGCTGCTGCTGGTCCCTGTTCTCCCCCAAGCTGATGGTGGCGCAACTCAGGGTTGCTGTGTGACCTTCACCCACTTGCCTCAATTAGGATAATGGACTTCTTCAAATTTAGTGCACATAAATAATGTCAAATGTGTATGTGCTGTCCTTAATTCTGATGTGTGCCATTATTATGGTAAACAAGTAATAATTGTGGACTAATTGCTGTCTGAGGTAACTGGAGTATAAACATAATTTCTCCACTGTGAGATCAATAAAGTATATCTCATTTACAAGGGCCCCTGCACATCAAATGCTGAAATGTTCCTGATGTGGGACAAGTGAAGAATATATTTCTTAAAATATCAAGAAAGACAAAACATAAAAACTAAATAAGTAATTTAAAGTTAAGAGTATTCTTGTAGTCACAGCAGTAACAATTAAAAACTGCATAGCTTTATTTGGCAAAAACTGACTGAACAGTTTACAATAAAAAAAACTGCAGAATCACTCAACTTGACTGAGTGATTCTGCAGCTAAAGGCTAAGGCTAAGCTAATGTTAGCAGTGGTGGGCACAGTTCAGCTAATCACATAGTAGATAATTATCAAAGCTAATGTTTTGCTATCGGATTACCTTTTCAGATAAGTTTTAAAACCATCATCGGACCAATTATCTTCCGAAAAATTTAGTTCCGATAACTTTCAGTCCGATACCATTTTCTTTGCTGGTAAGTTTAACGTTCAAAAATGTTTGTAAACCCTAAAATAAAACATTTTAGTCCGTTTGTTGTGTGTTTGAAGCCACTGAGCAGACTGGCTGGCTGTTGCTTGCTGATGACATCATCATTAAGCGTAAAACATGATTGGCCAGTCGATGCAGGGAGCATTGTGGGTAGTGTAGTTTAGGTTCACTTTGGACGTTACAGTGACTTGTCGACTCGATACAAAAACAAAACAGACTAATTTTAACATTATTTTATTTTATTTCTTTGTGGCTGTAATTTAATCACCAAGACTGTGGGGGAGAGGAGCTCTCATGGTGCAGCTGTGTGTACAGCTTCACGTTTAGACACTGTTTTGAATTAATAAAGGATGCTTTATGTGGATTATTTATTGAGATGAATCCCACTGAAACTAACAGGGACAAATTTATATTTACTGAGTGTATTTTACTCTGCAAATCAATGCATTGATGGATGTATTTTAGTTGTTTAAGCCACAGGGTTGAAATCATGTGAAAAAAGCGGCAGCTTTTAGTTCGTAAGTGACGGTTTATCTAATACCGAGAAACTGTGACTTCTAATACTGTGTTTTAGTGCTTTTGAAAGATGATGACAGTGTTTGAGGTTTTTTTGTTTTGTTTTGTTTATTCATTTTTTGTGCATTCTCTGTGTTTGTGATCCTTGAATTTACCCAGCAGCCCCTGCGGTGCTTAAAGTGAAACTGGTTTATCAGAAGCCGACATTGTAATCTGATGTGGCCACGTCCAAATCAATACTAATAGTTAAGCCCCGTTTACACATAGACGGTAAAAGCTCCCGGAAGCGTCCTGGAAGAGTTTTTGGCCGTCTTAAGGATCACACGCCGTTGTTAACGCCGGCACTAGGGGGTGTGGCTTAGTTCCGGCTTTACCGGGAATCGTCAAAAAAATTATTCAACATGTCGAATAATTCCGGGAGCGCTCCCGGAGAATTCGCGTGACGACGGAGACAACAATGGCATTTGATACTTTTTAATCGCCGTTTCATCCTGCCCCTTCCTGTAGTGCCGCAGTTTACACCGCCATAATTGGTGGCCGGTGTTGTATCCCTAACCAACGGCGTGTAAAACAGCGATAGAGCCCACATCGGCGTCCTCAAAGGCGTTTTAACCGGCGACAAAAGAAGACAAAACAGCGGCGCTAGCGGACAGTACGCCGTTGGAAACGCCACCTCCTGGTTAACGGCGTTCCAAATGGCCGATAGGCGGCGGTCAGTATAAAAACGCTAGCACGCTGCATGCAGGCCTCTCACTCGTGGCCAGCTCCAGATATTTTTGCAGAGAAGCTCCAGTATGCCTCCTAAAAGAAAATTGGCAGTGGCAAGGACTTACCAAGAGGTCTGGTTCAGAAGCAGAGGAGAGGCCTGTGGTGGAGACGAGCAACACGTTGAGGAGGGGAAAAGGAGAGGAAAAGAAAAGGCTGAGGATGAGGTCCCTCCCCCTGCAGTGACAGCTGCTTCAGCCTATTATACTCGGGGGCGGTGCCTATATGCAAAAGTTCCTGGAGTAACGCAGGATTTGCCTGGATAAATCCAGCGGTACACAGGGCATAATCGGCGGCAGCAGAACACTGCCGTTCTCACGCGCGTCTTAACCTGCGATTGTAAAGGATAGAACTGGGTATTAACCCCCGTTGCCTGACGTGTGCCGGATGCTATGGTGTCAAAACGCCGCTTTATTCTGCGGATTTAGCAGCGTTTTATCCGTGTATTTGCGGCTAGTATGGCGCTCAAAATGCCGGTGAAATGCTCCGCCCCCTTTCCACCGCGAAAACAGCCGGAACTACCGCGAATTTCGGTCTACGTACTACCCGCCGACAAAAACTCTATGTGTAACCTGGGCTTTATCGGTTTTCTGTTATAAAGATAATTTTTAGCAGTTTATTGGTTTATTATCATAAAAGATTTTATTCTCACCTCAGACAAATTTGCAGAAGCACCGTTGATCAAACTGTGTGTGTATATTTGGCCAGTGCTTTTTCACCAAATGATACATACAATCTTCTCATACCCACATATTCAAAAAGTCTTGCCCTTTTTCATTGGTGAAAATGCATGGCGTCAACAATTAAAACTCACCAACTCCACGTGGGTGTAGATGTCACTCAGAGAAGAGAAAAAAAAAAAAAAAAAACATCCAAGGGTCCAATGCTGCCTCTGGTGTTATGTTCAACAAAAGACCTTTTGATGGACAGGAATCAGTGGTGTGCACAGCTACCCAAAAAGTTAGGGCCCCTTCACACATAGTGTGAATACGTACAACTCCAGGGCGACTCATGCGCTGATGGGCTGGCATACATGATGCCGGTGTGATGGTTCATGCATGCAGGAAGAATGTCGCGCAGCTGCTGTGAAGAAAAAAAACAAAAAAAAAAAAACATGCTGTGACAGTTCCATGCACGTAGGAACACAACAGCTTTTCACAGCAGCTGCACGATGTGGTTGAAAATCTGATCATATCCACATCTGCTGGCGCATATCCAGCCAGCCCACGTGCGTGTCCTGCAGGTGTGCCGCAGGACTTATACCACATCATGTGGAACAGAGCTCATGTGGGTGATGTGACAGTCAGATCGTCCGCTGCGTTATGATCTGATGGCCTGTTTCAACGAGGGGGCAGCCTGTCCATGGGCTGCAGCATGTGCACGCTCACTTGCTGTAGCCCATTGCCAAGCGATATATGTTTTTATTTATCTCCACGTGACGACAGCATGCAGACACACGGGTGTCACAGTGGGCAGTTGTTAGTCCATGTCCATCGAAACACTGTATGTGTTGTCCAGCTGGGATGTCCAGATTGACAGATCTCCACAGCCACTTCCTCGGTGGCCACACCTCCTGTCAGTTTAGTGTACAGACCAAAGCCACACTTGTGGGGCACTTAGACAAATTTCACTGCCTGCACGACAGTGATTGTCTGCTGACTGTTGTCATGTTAATAGTGTGAATGGCCACACATTTTCTAAGTGCCAAACGAGCGGTGTTAGATGTTTGCGTGTGTCAGCTTGAATTTGGCCGACACTCGCTGCGAGATGGTTCGATGCATTCTCACAGCACACACTCTGTCTTTCAGCTGCTGGTGTGCGCAAATAGATGGAGCAACAGGTGTACAAGGCAGCTACTATTTGACACATTTTACAGGTGATTCCTGCTTCATGCTCACTTTATGCTCAAATCGACCAAATTTGCACTGTGTGTGAAGGGGCACATAGTTTCGATAACTGCTAATAGGCTACCTGAAAAGTTAAATTTCTTGACGTTAAACTGATAAACTCCAAAAAAATTTATTGGAAGTTACAGCTAACCGCTTACTAAGTAAGTACTTAGCGAGTACTAAGTTACTCGCTAAGTATTGTCTGCTACTGATAAGCCAATTTCAAGTTTAAGCACCGCCGAGGCTTTTGAGTAAAATCAAAAGTGATCACAAAGCCACAAACAAACAAGGAGCCACAGCTTCTGTCTTACATAGTCAGACGGCTGTGAACTCAGTCCTTCCTCAGAACGAGCTGGCTGCTTTTGCCCCAAAGAAAGAAAGAAAACAGAAGTAATTTATTTTCAACATGCAGAAAGACAGTGAGTGTTTCGGAGACATAAGGCACAAAACATTTTTCACTCATGGTTTTCAGATTCAGAGTATCGGCCAGGGGACCTATATACATTGACAAAGTAATGTGGCTGATTTTTATTTGTGTGGCCTTGGCAATACATAGCATAGTGGGCAGAGCAAAGACTCAGCTGTTCAAACAAATTATAATGATGAACCCCAACAGATAATAAACAAACCTAGATTTATGTGCAGCCTTGCTTTGCATCATGAGGGATGTGATTAAATGTGTATGCTGGTGGGCCTTCAAAGTAAGCGAAGGTGTCAAAATAATCGACCAATGTGTTCAATGTAAAAAGCTATGGCGTCAGATCTGTGTGTGTAGAGTTTGCCTGTTAACCACATTTCCCAGCTCTCTAGCTAGTGTAAAAGTAAGCTAATTTTTAAGGTTTTTCTCATGCTTCTGTCTGTCAGTTACTTTTTGTACATTTTTAAAATTAGCATCAGATGAATGTTGAGTTCTAGTACACGAGTATTTCGGGCATATTTAAATTAAACACAACGCTGCAATGAGCAGCTCTACGAATACGCCACTGTGAAAGACCCTTAAGAAGATTCCACATTTAACATCACAATGAAAACCAATTTGAAAGCTGTTATCACTCGTTAACATGTTGTTGTTTTCCTGCCGTGGCTGTCATAGCAAAGGTCACATGAATATGGTTAACACACAACCTCAATAAGGAATTATGACCTTCCCTTTATGGAACATGCTAATTAACCAAATGGTTCACTGCAGCATCAGCTCTTGTGGTCAAAAATGATGTTGATCTGCATTAACTCTGACTCAGAATCTAGTCTTCTGCTCTTTCCAGTGGTATTTACTCTTAAAACTCTTATTACTCAGCCATTTATGTCATAGCTATGTTAATAATGCCTTGTCAATTCCAAGGGAAAGTGTTGTGTGGGCCGCCAGAAGAGGAGGTACTGCTGGCCCACCACCAGAGGGCGCCCTGTCTGGAGTGCGGGCTCCAGGCACCAGAGGGCGCAGCCGCCTCACAGGAGCAGCCAGGGTGACAGCTGTCACGCATCACCTGCAACAGCTGTTACCAATCATCCGATCAGCAGGGGTACATCAGCAGGACAACGTCTCCACCTCTTTGCCGAGATATCGTTCTACCTGGATGGTAACGTACTCAGCTAACTGTGTGACAGTAACTTTTTGTGACTTTGTGCGTTGTATAACAGACTCCTTTTCCAACGAGAGGTGGAGGTAGTTTTCCTGCCGTGCGGATTGCTGGGTGCAAACGCGCCCTCATTTAATTGTTTCTTTGTTCCTCGCCAGCAGTACCAGGTCCGACACGCGGAGGCAGTGGCCACCTGGGAATTCGGGACTTGGCGGCTCCAGTATTCCCGGGGTCTGGTGGCGGAGGAAATCGTGTGGTTCCGGTTCTGCTTTGGACGGATGTCTCCTATCTTCGAGCCTGCCCACACGACACCTTTTGTGATTTGGCTTTTTGTCCATTATTGTAATCTGTTGTATTTGTTGTGCCCATTCACAACAGTAAAGTGTTGTTATTTGACTTCCTCCATTGTCCGTTCATTTGTGCCCCCTGTTGTGGGTCCGTGTTCCTACACTTTCCCAACAGGAAAGTGGAATAATCTTCAAGAAATTGACTTGTTTGTCAGTTCAGCTTGTGCACTTTTTTCCATGAAGCAGTAGTTAAAATCTCCACCACTCGCCGGCGGGCGTTTTTGCGCAAATTATTTTTAAGTCTGAAACTGCACAGTATATATGAAAACAATTCCAACTTGTTATACCTCTCTGGAATCAGGACACCTCAAAGAAAGTGACTACATAATCCAAACAAAGTCAACTATCCACCACAAAAGCCAATAACCAATAATTTGTGATTAATTTACAATTCATAATTTAGAACTTCTTACCTTGTCTGGTGTTCTGAAGGTCCATATCAGTCCAAATCCGGGCATGACTGGGCTCATTTTGTCCATAACAATCCACGGAAAAAGATTATGTAGTTGTATTTTCCATAAATTAAGATCATTTGAAGAAAGAATCCATCAAAGTACATTTTTGTCATGTTTTTGTAAAAAAAGATGAGAAAAAACGTGTGTTTCTCATTACTGTACACGAGTTGACACCATTACTGAGTTACGACAGGTACGCTTGATTTCCTACTGCTCTTGGCTTCAAAATGATTGGAGTTGTCAGTGCACGGAGTCACCCAGGAGAGCCATTTGACCAAAACAAGCGCTCCATAAGGACAACTGCGTAATGCCTGTTATCCAATCAGCGCACGAACAAATAAGTCACGTGTGGAGCATTTGGGCTACGTAGGGTTGTAGAACAGGAAATAAGCTTTCCAAATCCATTATGGGACTTGTGGTCACGCATCCAGAGGCCGCTGCTATAGCCATGCGTGATAGGCCAGGCACACAGTCAGAACACGTGGGGTATTAGAAAGTGCATAGTCACAATGCAAAAATATGAATATTTGAAAAAAGTGCTAGAATTGAAATTTGTAGCTACCAAAACATGAAAATGTGTTTTTTATGGTCTAAGAAGACATATAATGCAAATAAAGCAATTTGGCACATTTTGCCACAAAATTGGACCAGTTGTGCTGAATGGACTATTTCTCACAAAAAGTCTCACAGAAGCAAAATGCTTATGACTAGAGACCTGTTATTTCACACAGTTGTTGCCAACAACATGAACAACAATTGTAGTGAGTAGGGAATGTCTGCTGTAAAGTATGTACAAGCTAAAGGCTTTTGACATATGCTTTTTTTTTTTTTTCAGAGAATAAAAACTAACGATTTTAGGCATGTTTGAAATGATATAGGTAAAGTTGTGTAGCACTCACATGGTTCTTATACACATCTTAAGAAACTACAGATCCAGATCTTTAAAATGAGCCATATCATAAGCATGTGGGAGGTAAAATGTTGTTTTAGTGAGCAATGGCACTTGGGTATGCAAGAGCATTATGCACAAGACAAAAACAGGCAGATGTTAACAGGAATCCGCTTAACGACATTTTGCATACCATTTTTTAACTACTCTAGTCCAACAGAAAACATCACAATTGAGACTTCTTTCATATCCCTAAGGTATGAAATCATTACTTCTCTGTCCAGTGCCAATGTTCAAAATGAAGCCCATGTGGAAGTGCCAAATATTGTAGTTCCTTGAAATGGCCGATTGAGGCAAGGCTTGTTCCAAAATCAAGTCACTCCCTGTAGATGCCCATGTTAAAGTGTTCAACATTACAGCAGAAATAAAATTGTTTACAGCCTGGTATAAAAACAAAACAAAGGTTTTAATCGTTGGTCTCAATCATTCTTTTTATAATAGAACTCACCAGTTTAAGATATTTTCCGCCATCAAATTATGAATAATTTGGGTTATGGTCACTTTAAGTGGCAGCTAGTGTGCTGGTACATTGAAGCCCAAGCTACCAGATGCTGCTACCTGCTGTGTATTCGACTGTGTTTTGTCCTTTCAAAGCATTTTGTTACAATTATATGTGCTAATATGGCTTGTTGTGTAGTTAGCTGTACTAATGTACCACCTAAGACTGTCTGTCCTTCTGTTCAGTGAAATTTTAGTATTATTTAATTTGTATGCTAGCACTGTTAGCACTTAGTAGATAGCCATAGTTTGTTGGTGTTAGCACCACTGTTATGCCACAGATGCAAAGGCAAAAATGAAGGCATATATTTTTTATACCTGCTCCAAAGCCATCCATTATAGAAATTGCTGCCCCCCACAAAAAGATGCATAATTAAAAACCCAAACCAAGACTTGCCTAAGCTTTAGCTTGTTTGATAAGTCAGAGATTGCAGATATGTTTAAGCTTCATTTGTTATGTCAGTCTTGCACATGCTTGATGTCTTTACCCATTTGTAGATTGGCTGGTGGATAGATGTAGTCAGGCATTGCCAAAATGAAGACTGAGTCAACTCATTTAAGTTTCAGACCCACTCATCACTAAATGTATCACTGGCATCATTGTGTGCCTACTCCTTGAGAAAAAAGGGATATTTAAAATGTTTCAGTTGTTGAATTTAAGTCCTGGGAATCCTTCTTCACCGTGACCGTTTTGAAAGTGAAAATGTGATCATACAAAATGACTAGCATATAGATTTTGAACAATGGACATCAAATTAGTAGTAATGGCCTCAAATAATTTTTGAAACTATTTCATTTCTGGACTTCATAGTTCCTTGATTATGTCAGCTGTGGGACCTCAAGCATCAAACCACCTATGAGTAAACAATTGCCATGTCACAATTGTTTTGTTACTATTGTTCAGAATTAAACTTCACTTTTGAGAAATTTGAACAGTGTTGGCTCCTTTCAACTATGTGTATGTCTCATTTGCTGTCTAATTTGTGGGCAGATGCACTAAATTATTGGTCTATTTTTGTAATACAGACCTCACATCTTGCTCATCAAGTTATCAGAACTGGACCCAACCACACACACATATTTCTGCACATGATAAAAGTAGGTAGACTAATAATGGGTTGATGACTATATTGCTGGTTGGCACACTGAGGTCAGTCATCAGTGTATAATTTAAATGATTCAGACATCGCTGTCATATTTGGCTGTGGAAGCTGGATTTCAGATGTAGACATTTGGCAATGATTATGTTTTTCAGGAATTCATGATGCACATACTGTTTGGAGAGAAAGAAAAGCATATGGGACAACATTATATAAGAGAAGATAATTGAAAATGTGTGTTTTACTAACAGATCTCGTGATATTAAACTTGGAATAAACTCCTAAAAGCAACTCCACCAAAAGCATTTTGTAGATTTCAGTGAAATGTCGCATCATACCTCAGTCGCACACCATCCTGAATGAAGATGTGTATGAAAGAAAATAACTCTGGTCCAGTATCTTCCAGGGGAGGTTACGTTAGGATTAGATTAGGACAGAGGGGTGGACTTTCAGCCCAGCAGAACGTAGGCCACAAATGGGCCCACTGCTCCCCCCAAGATAAACCTTCTTAGTTAAACCTTTGGTACCCTTGTTCAAAGATACCAGTTTTCTTAGCTTTCGTTCCTTAATCTGATCAGGAACCCAAAAACCTCTGCCACAGTCTACCCCAAACTGGACACTGCTCCAAATAAACGGAGAGACATCTCAGGTTCCTCCCCGCAAGCTCCACATATACTGACCTGTTGGAGCTGTGAGAGTCCCAATCACTGCAATTATTATACTTCAAGGCAGGCCAACTACCTCCCTGGAAACCCTTAGGGTTGGACATTCCATGAGCTTTTTTGCCTGCCTGCAGTCACTCAAGCGCTGCTACTGCTTGTGGTGCAACTTCCTGAACAGCTCTGGAAGGTCAACTTTTGCACAGCAGTTGACACCCCTACAGCTGACTCTGGACTCACAAATTTAGTTGAGCTCCCCGACTTTGCGAGGCAGTCGACTCTGTCATTACCTGAAATGGAATGTATGACCATGTACCCACACTACAACTACATCATTAATGTCTCCCACTGTGTTAAGTGCCTGGGCATCTTCAACGGGAGATAATTGGACATTTTTGTTGAATGAATGCATCAATTGTTATTGACCAAGTAAATTCCACTTCTTCTAAACCAGCTGGCAGAGTTCAGTGAAACTTCACATCATGGTAGCACATCATATATATTGTTATGTTTTGGACGTGGGCGGAGAACCGACCCAGCGTTTGAAAGGACCAAGCATGAAATAAGCATAGCACGGTTCAAAAGGATAACAGAATTTAATAAACATAACAGTGAGTAGTGCCAAACAACTAAAACGTCCGCGGTCTGGTGAGGTGGAAACACGGCGCGCTCTCAACAGCGCAAACGGTCCGGAGCCACAGCAGTTCGGACCCAGGGACCCCGCCGACACCCCCCAGGTGGCCGCGACAAACCGAGTCTGTGAAGAAAGAAAACATGAGGTGAGTCCAACTCCACACAGAGAGACACAACTCAAAGGTGCACGCAATCAGCAAACACTTCCTGGCTTAAAGCTATACATCAGCTTCTTACCCTGCAGGCACGGAACAACTCAGTTCAAATCTCCACTGCAGCAGAAGCTGATTAGACAATTAGCATAACGTGACAGCTCACTAACACAAGGTGTGAGGGACACCAAATCCACTGTCATTACTTCATAAAAGTCACCAAAACCAAATTACCTCAGGAAGTGTGCTGAAGAGCGTGAGACCTCACCCAATCCTCCTTCACAGACTGTGGCGTCAAACCTAGAGTGGTCTCTGCGTCCGTGATGGTGAGATTGTCCTCCTGACGTCGATCTCACACGTCTGCTCACAAGGTCGAGTCTCTGGCAATCACACACTGTGCATTCAAGGTTTAAATGCAGCAATCTCTGATTAAGACAAAATACACCACAGCTGTGAGTCCTGATGACCTGCACGTGATAACAAGCCTCAGGTGTTCAGGGTGAGGTCCTGATGCTCAGCCACTCAGTCCTGAATGCATACCACCTGGTGGGAGAAACAGAAAACAAAAACCAAACCAGCCAAACACCCCAGCCCACAACATATATTTGCACAAAGGAAAAGAAAAAGAACAAAAAATCCAGTCCAATGTCTACGATCAAGGGAGGATGATTGGAATTTTGTGTTTACTTGATGAATCTCATTATACTGAGGTCCAAAGTGTAACTCCTCTTAAACCATTATACAAATATATTGACTTGGTCAATACCAGAAAATACATATTTCCATGTTTCTCCCACAGACAGTGTGGATTTGAGCCCAGTGGCCATGTCTCAGAGAAAGCACAAACTTAAATATGGATTTTTGTTACAGTGGGAAGAAAAAGTCTGTGAACCCTGGAGCTTTAATGCATCTTAGTTTTGAAAGGTCAATTTAAAAAAAAAATAATAATAATAATTTAAGGTTCTGTATGTAAAAAAAAAATAATAAAATAAAATAATGCCCTTTAAAGTCTACAGCATTACATTAATAAAATAAAAATGTAAAAGCCAAAATGATGGGTTGCACAAGTAATTGAACCTTTTAGTGTAACAAGTAAATCATCACTTTTACAGGCAATTTTGTTCAGACAAGTCAGGAGATGTTTACATGATAATTTCCAAGTCACTGAAAATGTCTTGGAGTGCTTTTACATCAACTGTTAAGAAATACAAACAGTTATAGTACTGTCTGTTAAATATGTATGGTAGTTCTCAAAAACTGAGTGACTGTGCAAGAAGGAAATGAGTGAAGAAAGCCACCAAGATACCTAGACAGCTCTGAATAGTGACTGAAGTAGAGAAGGGTTTTCATACAACAAAAGAGATCAGCTCTAGCCTTGCAACTCCCAGGTGCCTTCCGGCAAACTCCAGCTGAACATTTAAGTCTTCTTTTTTAAGAAAATGTTCCTCCATACCATTTCATCACGAAGCTGTATAACTGGCTGCAACTGGAGAAGTTTTGCATTCTGCAGCCTCAATAACTTCTTTAGGGTTGTTTGGGTGTCTTGGTGGCTTTCCTCACCAGTCTCCTCCTTGCACAATCATTCAGTTTTCAAGAATGGCCTCCTCCAGACAGATTTTCCATACAGTACCACACTATTTGTAATACTTAATAATTGAGAAAAATGGAGGTCAAGACATAGTCAGTGACTTGTGAATGTTCATGGAGCCATCTCCTGATTTGTCTGAAGAAATCTGGCTTTAAAAGTAATGATTTACATATGTGCCACCAAACAATGCAATTACTTATTATTTTGGCTTTTTCACAACTGTTAGTTGTGCTTGTGAAGAGACATTCCATCCTTCTATAAGTCCCTATGGCAGTGGTGGGCACAGCTTACCAAAAAGTTAGCTTCAATAACCATTGATCTGATAACTGAAAAGTTATCTTTTACGATGCTAAACCGATAAACTGCCAAAAAATAAATAAATAAATAAATAAATAAATAAATAAATAAATCTTTATTACAGATAACCGATAACCAATAACTTTTAGTATTGATACGGATGCGGCCACATCAGATTACACTGTCAGCTTCTGATAAACCAGTTTCACTTTAAGCGTTACAGGGACTGCTGGGTAAATTCAAGGATTACAAACACACAAAAAATGAATGAATAAAAAAATAAAACCCCAAACACTATCATCATCTTTCATAAGCAGTAAATACAGTATTAGAAGTCACAGTTTATCTCGGTATTAGATACATCATCATTTACGAACTAAAAGCTGCTGCTTTTTTCACATGCTTTGAACCCTGCAGCTTAAACAACTGAAATACGTCCATTAATGCTTTGATTGGCAGAGTAAAAGACACATAGTAAATAAAAATTCCTACCTGTTAATTTCAGTGGAATTCATGAAGAAAATAATCCACATAAAGCATCCTGAATATTCAAAACGGTGTCTAAAACAGTGAAGAAAAGTCCCTCTGTAACACAGCTGCACCATGACATCTCCTTTCTCCCAGTCTTGGTGATTAAATTATCCAGTCAGCTACAAAGAAATAAAATAAAATAATGTTAAAATTAGTCAGTTTGGTTTGTGTCAAGCGGGCAGTAACAGTGTAACGTACAAAGTGAACCTGAACTACACTACCCACAATGCTCTGTGCGTTGACCGGCCAATCACATCTTGCACTTAATGATGACATCATCAGCAAGCGACAGCCAGTCTGCCACAAACCACTGATCTATACACGACAGGGACTAAAATGTTTGATTTTAGGGTTTACAAATGTTTTTGACCGTTAAACTTTGGTCAATTTACCAGCAAAAAAAATAAAAAAATGTTAGTGGACTGAAAGTTATCGGAACTAAATTTATCAGAAGGTAATTGGTCCGCTGATGGTTTTGAAACTTATCTGAAAAGCATAATCTGCTATGATAATTTTTGGTTATCGGATTAACTGAATTGAGGCTTTTCAGGTTTCAAATCCAGCAAAACCTCAGAGAGGTCGCTGCGCTGCGAGATCTCAGTAACATTGAGAACTGCTCTGAGATGCTCTGATCACGCTGTATTTTAACCGCTGCACACGGACAACACCATTAACATCGCAACATAAAACTATTTTTATATTGTGCCTAAAACTCTCGTGAATATATTCTCTGGGTTTTTAGACATTGTTATTGTGTTTGTTTTATGTAAACATGCGAGAATCACAGGCTGTCTCTCCGTTATTTTCAGTGGGAGCTGCTGTGAGCTACGCTCGCTTCCTGATCATGTCGTTCTGGGAGAAAGTGAAGTTTGCTCTTTAACGTCTTGTTTATTGTTCTTTACAACACTGTTTGTCCTCTTTGTTCCAGACTAACATATGTCTGAAATTCGGTTTGCGCTTATTAAATTACATGCAGATTAAACGTAACGGATTATTTGTTATAATTGTTTTAGCAAGTTTTCAGGGTATCATGCAGCAGTGTCTTACTAACGTGACGAAAAGCATAAAAAAAATTACATTTTTGTAGTATAATATTCATTTACAACTATCATTGTGTGGATTCTCTATGTTGTTTTGACTGCAGCGACTCTCTGGCATGCAAGGGATTATGGGATACGTGAAAACCCTGAATAGTGCCCACCACTGCCCTCCAGCAAATGTTTGCATCTTAAAACTCAAGAACTAGTAATAATGAAGGCAAAGCCTTTGACCGAGCAGGGTTTTTCTCTATGGAAAAATATTGAAGTTGTTTGATTGAAATACTGTAAAAAAAAAAAAAAAAAAGAATGAAGATTCAATTGAACAGTATTATTTGAATAATTTTCTTCAGGGGTTGATGATTTCATTAAAAAAGTGATGTTTACACAACAAAAGATATTTATTCTCCTATGTGGCACTGACAACATATATAATGTATTAAATTGCAATTATAAAAACTTTTTACAGACTTTCCTGTTACACTGAGGTTTGTAAACAGTTTGTAGTTTCTAAACAGTTACAGTGGAAACTAAATTTTTCATTGTGAAAATGAGTGAAGCCCCCCCATGCCCTCTCTCTCTCTCTCTCCCCCTCCCCCTTGCTCTCACCGAGCAAACAGGGCATTTTGGAAACACAAAGCTTTTAAAGTACATAAACCATACATTTCTGAATGACTCGGCATCTACGCAACACAGAAGTAACTGGATTATTTAATGAAAGATTCTGATGGGAAGGCGTCACCTTGTTGATTGAAGTTACGGCAGTAATGCGGCTCACCAAAAGTGTATTCCTACACCAGCCTTTCGCTGGTGTCCGGTGTGACAAGCGCAAAACAAATGCAGCAAAAGTGGTAACCAGCTAATGGCATTTCTACGCATTTCCTGCCTTTTAATTAGTACGCAAATGGAATATATTCATTAATTTTTCCGAACTACTTTGTTGTTGGAAGCCATCATGCAGCTCACTCAGTGTATTCCTACACCAGCTTTTTGCTGGTGTCCGATGGGATGACCACAGCGACAGCTGTAACCAGGTAACGGCGTCCTCCCATCATGCACCTCAGTTTCTCCCATCATGTTTCTTGTATACTTCCTGTTTAAACTTCCTGTTTGCGATGACGAAAATGTATTTCCAGTTTGCGGTCACTGTGGAAACTGAGTTGGATGGACTACGAACTCACTCACTCATGCACGTCTGTCAACATCTTAGCTTTGCTCCGCCGCCTCGCGCTGCAAGGTATAAAACTCCCAAATTGAATTTTTACCAATCAATACTGAGATGTCAAAGCTGTAGTAAGGTCTTGGATGTTTATTCGTTGGAGAAGTTAACTTTTGGCAAAAATAAGATAGGCTGTTGTTGCCAACTTACGTGTACATTTTAATTAATTTGTCATGTAGTAGATATTAGTTTTCACTGAGTTTAAAAGGCATAATTTTAGAAAGTTTTAGATCCAGAAGCATGAATTTTATTTTTAAAATTAGATTGCTTTCAAAATAAAAACATGTAATTGCTCAAAGGTTCACATGTTTTCCTTGCCACTGGATGTACATCTCAAAAGTCCAGAAATGTTTCATTTCATGTCTAAAATGTGTTTATGGATTGAACAACTCAGTCTACATACACACAGAATTGTAGAATTTTTAGAATATTTAATATGAAATCCCAAACATCAACTTTATTGAACTGCAGAAAGTAGCGGAAAAACTGAACTGCAACAACAACGACCCCTTTATGTTCATTTCTAATGACGTCCCATTTTGCAATTTTTTTCTGTGTTTTTTTCCATTTCACCAATAACAACAGAAGGACTGAATGGTACCATAATGTACAGGTTACATAAATCTTCAGAAAGTCATCCAATCCATCCAAAGTTTCGCTTGTTGTTTCAATAAAAGCTTGCTTTTGCTTCAGTGCCATTGATTAATGGGGACATTTGAGCGAAGGGCATCTTTAATTGTATGCAAAATAAAGCTCCCTGGACCTTTACTCTTTTCTGGTCTATTGTTGCATGGGGAGGGATTAATTAAGTGCATCTTTGGCAGGCTGAGTGGACTTGTGCAAGAAGTGTGTGATGGGTGGTAGGATGACCTGGAGGGAGAAAGAGCTGCACTGCTGTGCAGCAAAACACTGGACACTACATCTTAAAAATCACAACGGGGTGGTTTTACAATCTCATTTCTTCATGTTCCTTTGAATTTCCAACTGTGCATTATTAAAAGTGTGTGCATTAAAAAATAATCACTAAAACCATTATTTCATTTTCCTCACATGATTCATAAAATGTATTTTTTAAGTGCAACAGGACATGGAGATTTCATATTCAGCACATCCTCTAAAAGTTCTCTGAAAGCACTAAATTTAAGTGAAGTGTTCCCGCTGAAAGGAATTATTACAGATGTTTCCTTTGTTACAGCTTGCCATGCTGTGTGTGTGTGTGTATATATATATATATATATATATATATATATATATATATATATTACATAAAGTGCTAATTCCGTCCGTCTGTCTGTCTGTCTGTCTGGGATAAACTCCCAAACTGTAATATATTGCCCTAAAAAAATATATATATATATATATATATATATATATATATATATATATATATATATATATATATATATATATATATATATATATATTCTGAATCCTCATGAAATGGGGAACAAACTAGTACCATTTGTTTAAACATTGAACGTAACCAAAAAATTAATGCTTTCATCTATTGTCTTTATCTATTTATCTTTTATGGAATTACTGGGCAACCGGGTTAAGCTGCCCTGGTTGCCCAGGTCTATAGATCTATAAACCTATATGGCCATAAAAGATAAATAGACCCCCCCGCATCCTGAGGATGTCATCAAGAAAGCCGGAGTACAAAAAGTATAAAGTATGTATATATATATATATATATATATATATATATATATATATATATATATATATATATATATACGAGGGCTGTCAATAAAGTTACGGTCCTTTTTATTTTTTTCAAAAACTATATGGATTTCATTCATATGTTTTTACGTCAGACATGCTTGAACCCTCGTGCGCATGCGTGAGTTTTTCCACGCCGCGACGCTCCGCCACAGGAAAAACACCTCTGTTGAAAGCCTTAAGGACAAGTTGGAACATGTCCTGCCTGTTAAACAATTTCTCATATACTCACTCCACTGAAAGCCATCAAAAGCCGCCTGGATTTTACAAATGGTTATCAACACGGAGGTGTTTTTCCTGTGCCGCCGCACTGCGTCGGCTGCGTCCCGACGCACGGATCCGTCCGCACGTCTTTCATTAAAAAAATCTCCTTTAACAGTGGAATATCCGGATAAAATGCTGAAACCGACTTCTTCTGAAACTTCTCTGTTCTCTCACGACGTCCTGGATCAATAGAGCCTGAAATGTGGAGGTTTTCAGCTTGAACAGGCTGATGACGCCGCCTGAGAGCGCTGCACGACGTCTCACACCGTGAAAAGTCCTTAAAGCGACAGAATCACCTCAAAATCTCTCATCAGCTGTTAAAATGTTCACTGAAAACCAGCTTAATTTTTCGAACCATGTCCACTTCGATGTGTCTCACAGGTTTAGAAAAGATTTTGATCAAACAAAGCGCCAGTCTCTCAGCAACTTCTCAGACAAAGGAATTCCGACGAGGGGCTGGACGACTCCTCCCACAAGGAGTGCTCACAGGCGCATGACGTCACCGACAGGCGTGGAAAAACTCACGCATGCGCACGAGGGTTCAAGCATGTCTGACGTAAAAACATATGAATGAAATCCATATAGTTTTTGAAAAAAATAAAAAGGACCGTTACTTTATTGACAGCCCTCGTATATATACACAGTGGTGGGCACAGATAACCAAAAAATTAACTTCGATAACAGATAAGATAACTGACAAGTTACCTTTGATAAAGATAAACCGATAAACCACCCAAAAATGTATCGGAAGTTATAGATAATTGATAACTGATAAATTGCGGTGTTGTCTATGGGACATTTGCAGCTACTAAAGAGCTGAAATTAATTTTTAACACAATCACTTTTGAAAACATCAAAAGCAGTAAAAGACCTAAAGAAGAAGCAAGAATGTTTGACCATGCTGCTCCCTGCAGGAAGTAGCACAGACAAATCCTGAGAGCACCCACGAAATCAACTCTTTACTAATTATAATCATTTTTCTTTCAACAATCTGCCCCTGCTGGAAGCTCTTGTTTACAACAGCGCTCCCACCACAGAGACACACCAATAACAGCCATAAGGCCAGCTCCCTATCAATTTCAACATTCCGGTCAGGCAGAGGTCTTGAAAAATAGTCATACTAACTTATGGTTTTTTGAAAATACTGATCGAATAACTCATTAATGTCAATTCTGTCATTTGTACAAACTTAAAATATAACATATATCTTTTAATGTTGAATAAGGCACTAATTCTGAGGTTTTGTAACAAACACAGACCGCAAAGCATTCTGGGTAAAAGTGCTAAACAGTGATTGGTTCAGTAATCCATTATGTAAACCAACACGTTAATGTGACGTGTCGTGTGTTGGTTTAAAGATAAATATGCTTTTGTAAAATATTCCATTTTTATTTGTAAAATCAGGCATTTTTACGGAGCCCTGGAAGTGTCATCGCAATTGGATGTTTTAAAACTTTTATGATGTTGTAAAACGTGCACTCAATATTAGTAAGTAAATTTATTTATATAGTGCCTTTCACAGACATAAGGCCATGTACACACATTGTCAGGTATTTGTAAAACAGAATATCTTACCCTTTCAGTTTGGGGAAAAAACTTCATCCACTACGTCGTTTAAAAAAAAAATCCATCCACATCGAACCGTATAAATGTGTTGTAATTAGTCTGCCAAACCTTTGGGTGGCGGTACTGATTAAAATTCTATCCAATCAGGAGCCTCATTCTCTTGTCGTCACTTCCACAAAAACTAAAAACATGGTGCCAACCTCGTTCGTGTGGACCGATAAGGAGTCGGAATTACTTCTAACCGTAGTTTTAGAATACAAAGTTAACATATGCACACAAAAAGCGCCTGGACAATGGACAATGCCAACACTTTGAGAGCAGCCATGTACCCAGACGTTTAATACTGCCATGAACACTCCTGGCCAGTAGATGGCAGTAGCGGCCTTGAAAAAATGTCAAAATTCCAGATAATCCATGTCTGCTACATTTAAGATGCGTGGAATTTAACAAACGCAATTACACTAACGTCTATAAACCCAGAGAATATATTCACGAGAGTTTTAGGCACTAGAGTTTAATGCTGTTGTCTGTGGACCCTGAACAGAGTGTCTGAAATGCATTTGTCCTGTTATGAATGTCTGAGATTACCTTATGCTACCCATAATGCATTGCTGCCTGGCACAGCATGTGCTCAGAAAACCTTAAAAATTAGCACATTACTTTAAAACGAAAACATATATCTGATATTTCACTTTATAAACTTCAGACATGACAATAATTTTAAATAACTTGTCTAAAATGAGTGGTTAAAATTTGAACCATAAGTTAAACATGTATGCCTCTGGATGACTTGGTGACATTGTGATTATATTAGTATGGTGTTAAAGGAAATTACTTTTTTTTTTTGGTCACCAGTTCTCCTTTGCTTATAGACGATAGAGTGATTTCTAATTGCAGAGAATAGAACAACATGCCTATTAGGAAACTTTTAACAGGTAGGTCTCAACAGCTTTAACAGTTTTAAAAATGTTTTTCACTGTTCAGCTTAGTTTAGTACATTATCGGTCTAAAAGTTACTGGACGGTAATTCATCGGAAGATAATTAGTCCGATGATGGTTTTTAAATTTATCTAAAACAATAATCCGATAATGAAAACATTATCTTTGATAATTATCTGTTACCGGATTATCGGAAGTGTGACCACCACTGTATGTATGTATGTATATATATATATATATATATATATATATATATATATATATATATATATATATATATGTATATACACACACACTAAGGTGTTACCCGTGGGGATAGATTGGGTAGTGTTCAGAATGTTTCTGTGTAGGCTCTCAGTTGTCCAGGTGGTTTCCATAGTAGAGAAACTTGAATTTTCGACTGGACTGGGTTGCTTGACGCGAGGACGTTTCGCTTCAAATCGCAGAAGCTTCCTCAGCTAAAATTCTTGCTCTGGAAGTCTGACTTCTGTCTGACTCTTGTAGAGAAGAATAAATCATGACGTCATGACGTGAAACGTCATCAAGGGAGCCATCAGAAAGGCATCCATCCCATCATTAGAGGGACAGCTGTCCTGTCATTAGGTGTGCTAACTAGAGCACAATAGTTGCTAATTAGAGCTATTGTTTAGTCACTAGCCTATAGCAGTCTGCCTCTCAGTAGGAGGGGTCTGGTTAGGGTTAAAACTCCAGCTTTTGTTGGCTTCTGTTTTATTCTTCTTATTATTTATCATTCTTATTGTTCAGAAAACAGATAGCTGACATTTTTAAAGGGTGGTAATAAATTAAGCAAAGCTTGTATAATGAGTTGGAATGGCATGTGAGTCCAGACTGTTTTAAGAATGTTTGACCTCAATTTTTAGAAGAGGAACTCAACCCTTTTATTTCCTGTTAATTATGTAGATTTTTTAATGTTAATTTACTGTCTTAATATATTTACCAATTGTTTAGGGTTTTAATTGTTATCATATACACATTAGTGTTATTAATATTTTATTTTGATTGGATTTTTAAATGGACCACAATAGAAATAAGTGTTGCCAGTGTTTTATGTACCTGCCACGGCAGATGCCAGTGTTTGCCACTTGCCATGACAACTTTAGCTATTTTGGCACTTGCCATATATGTATGTATTGTATTGTTATACAAAACTAGATCATTGTCATTTCATCTGTGGTAAATTGCAAATGACTAACCTAAGACAAAATGCTGCACCAACAGTAGCTCCTTGACAGCTTCCTTTAATCAGCGTTTGTTATATATTATTAGGTTATATATATTAGTTGTGGATCTAACAGTTGCCGTGGCAAGTGGTGAAAAACTGCCATCTGCTGTGGCACATACAATACACCACCTCGAGTTTGGCAAAAGGCATCTGAAGGAATCTCTGACCATGAGAAACAAAATTTGCTGGTCTGATGAGACAATGACTGAACTCTTTGGTGTGAATGCCAGGCATCATGTTTGGAGGAAACCAGGCACCATCCCTACAATGAAGCATGGTGGTGGCAGCATCATGCTGTGTGGATGTTTTTTCAGCAGCAGGAACTGGGAGACTAGCCAGGATTGAGGGAAAGATGAATTCAGCAAAGTACAGAGTTATCCTCGATGAAAATATTCTCCAGAGTGCTCTTGACCTCAGACTGGGGCGACACTTCATCTTTCAGCAGGAAAATGACCCTAAACACACAGCAAAGATGTTAAAGGAGTGGCTTCAGGACAAGTCTGTAAATGTCCTTGAGTAGCCCAGTCAGAGTTCAGACCTGAATCCAAAAGAACATCTCTGGAGAGATCTGAAAATGGCTGTGCACCGATGCTCCCATCCAACCTTATGGAGGTGCTGCAAAGAGGAATTGGCAACGCTGCCCACAGGTAGGTGTGCCAAGCTTGTGGTGTCATATTCAAGAAGACTTGAGGCTGTAATTGCTGCCAAAGGTGCATCAACAAAGTATTGAGCAATGGATGTGAATATTTATGAACACTGGATTTCTTAGGTGTTTTTTTTTTTTTTTTTATTAAATTTGCAAAAAACAAACAAACAAACAAACAAACAAACACTTTCATGTTGTCATTATAGGGTGTTGTGAGTAAAATTTTTATGGAAAAAATTCATTTACTTCATTTTGGAATAAGTTTGTAACATAAAATGTGGTAAAATGAAGCACTGTAAATACTTTGTAGGTCCACTGCTTTAAATGCAGGAATGTATAGAAAATAACACCAGAAACACTTTGCTTTGTGTCTTCAATGTCAAAATGTCTTAAATGTTGAGAGAAGGAATGGCAATATTACAAAGTGGAAAATACTTTACCGTCACTTCAGGTGTTCTTTCCTTCAATTCTTCGTGCAAACATCTTAGACTGTTTAACAGTATGGAGTCATCATCGTTGCAATTTTAGTTTCAAATTTATCCACATATTGGAACAGGTCAGGACTGCAGGCAGGCCAGTAGTAGAGTAGCCAAACTCCTTTCTTCCACAGCCATGACTTGTTGATGTGTGCGAAATGTGCTTTTTCATTGTCTTGTTGACAATGAAAAAAAACCCCCTCATAATTCATAACTCATAACTCAAAAAAACTCATAACTCAAAAATAAATAAATAAAAATAAATTTATGAGTTTTCCAACTCATAAATTATGTTAAATCTAAAATTTCAAAAGTTATTGCAATTCTATATAAAATACAATATTTTCTCTCCCAACATTCGTTGGTCACGCAAAAGTAAAAGGCTTGCTAAAGGCTTCTCAATATAAAAAAATTCTAAAATTATCTTCCTTAAACTCAAACTGAAAGTAAATCTCTACAACCTGACATAAATTAATTAAAAATATAGAGACCAAGATGATGGGTTGCATAAGTAATGGGCCCCTTTGGTATAATACCTGTAAATAATCAGTTTTATTGCCAGTTGTCTTCAGACAAGTTGGGAGATGGATACATGAACACTTATAAGTCACTGAATATGTCTTGGACTTTATTTGCATCAGTTATGAAGAAATACAAACAGTATGGCACTCTAAAAATTCTGAAAAATTAAGTGACTGTACAAGAAGGAGAACAGTGAGGAAAGCAACCAAGACACCTAGACAACCCAAAAGAAGTTATAGGCTTCTGTGGCTGTGATTGGAGAAATTGTGCACAGTGCAATTTTTGGATTTTAATTCCCCAGTTATACAGCTTCATGATGAAGTGGAGCAGAGGAGGGTTTTCTTAAAAAGAAGACCTGAAAGTTCACCTACAATTTGCCAGAAGGTACATCTGCTTTGCTTGCCTCTACTGGTGGTTGGCTCTCACTGCGGTATTGTATCACTTCCTGTTCTGGAGCACAGCGGTGTTTTTCTGTATCTGTTAGCTGTTTAATCTGCGCAGTTAGATTGATCTAGTTATCTAGATTACGATTTGTTTCCCAGTGTAATCTTTACGTGCCTTAACTAAAGCACTCCTTCTGCTGAATCACCTCTAAATTATTTACACATTATTCACTTTGCGTGTTTTTAGGAATCCGCTAGCTTAGCGTAGCTACTAGCTCTTAGCCGATTTAGCATGGCGGCTTCTCCTGTCTCTCCCGCACTTTTCTGCTCTGGGTGTGAAATGTTTAGTTATTCCTCGGCCTCCTTTAGCAGTAACGGTACTTGTAATAAGTGTAGCTTATTCGTAGCTTTGGAGGCCAGGCTGGGCGAATTGGAGACTCGGCTCCGCACCGTGGAAAATTCTACAGCTAGCCAGGCCCCTGTAGTCGGTGCGGACCAAGGTAGCTTAGCCGCCGTTAGTTACCCCCTGGCAGATCCCGAGCAGCCGGGAAAGCAGGCTGACTGGGTGACTGTGAGGAGAAGCCCCGTGTACACCGCCAACCCGTTCACATCTCTAACCATTTTTCTCCACTCGACGACACACCCGCCGAGGATCAAACTCTGGTTATTGGCGACTCTGTTTTGCGAAATGTGAAGTTAGCGACACCAGCAACCATAGTCAATTGTCTTCCGGGGGCCAGAGCAGGCGACATTGAAGGTAATTTGAAACTGCTGGCTAAGGCTAAGCGTAAATTTGGTAAGATTGTAATTCACGTCGGCAGTAATGACACCCGGTTACGCCAATCAGAGGTCACTAAAATTAACATTAAATCGGTGTGTAACTTTGCAAAAACAATGTCGGACTCTGTAGTTTTCTCTGGGCCCCTCCCCAATCAGACCGGGAGTGACATGTTTAGCCGCATGTTCTCCTTGAATTGCTGGCTGTCTGAGTGGTGTCCAAAAAATGAAGTGGGCTTCATAGATAATTGGCAAAGCTTCTGGGGAAAACCTGGTCTTGTTAGGAGAGACGGCATCCATCCCACTTTGGATGGAGCAGCTCTCATTTCTAGAAATCTGGCCAATTTTCTTAAATCCTCCAAACCGTGACTATCCAGGGTTGGGACCAGGAAGCAGAGTTGTAGTCTTACACACCTCTCTGCAGCTTCTCTCTCCCTGCCATCCCCTCATTACCCCATCCCCGTAGAGACGGTGCCTGCTCCCAGACTATCAATAACCAGCAAAAATCTATTTAAGCATAAAAATTCAAAAAGAAAAAATAATATAGCACCTTCAACTGCACCACAGACTAAAACAGTTAAATGTGGTCTATTAAACATTAGGTCTCTCTCTTCTAAGTCCCTGTTGGTAAATGATATAATAATTGATCAACATATTGATTTATTCTGCCTTACAGAAACCTGGTTACAGCAGGATGAATATGTTAGTTTAAATGAGTCAACACCCCCGAGTCACACTAACTGTCAGAATGCTCGTAGCACGGGCCGGGGCGGTGGATTAGCAGCAATCTTCCATTCCAGCTTATTAATTAATCAAAAACCCAGACAGAGCTTTAATTCATTTGAAAGCTTGACTCTTAGTCTTGTCCATCCAAATTGGAAGTCCCAAAAACCAGTTTTATTTGTTATTATCTATCGTCCACCTGGTCGTTACTGTGAGTTTCTCTGTGAATTTTCAGACCTTTTGTCTGACTTAGTGCTTAGCTCAGATAAGATAATTATAGTGGGCGATTTTAACATCCACACAGATGCTGAGAATGACAGCCTCAACACTGCATTTAATCTATTATTAGACTCTATTGGCTTTGCTCAAAAAGTAAATGAGTCCACCCACCACTTTAATCATATCTTAGATCTTGTTCTGACTTATGGTATGGAAATAGAAGACTTAACAGTATTCCCTGAAAACTCCCTTCTGTCTGATCATTTCTTAATAACATTTACATTTACTCTGATGGACTACCCAGCAGTGGGGAATAAGTTTCATTACACTAGAACAACCCCAGGTTTCTTTTCAGCACTGTAGCCAGGCTGACAAAGAGTCAGAGCTCTATTGAGCCGAGTATTCCTTTAACTTTAACTAGTAATGACTTCATGACTTTCTTTGCTAATAAAATTTTAACTATTAGAGAAAAAATTACTCATAACCATCCCAAAGACATATCGTTATCTTTGGCTGCTTTCAGTGATGCCGGTATTTGGTTAGACTCTTTCTCTCTGATTGATCTGTCTGAGTTATTTTCATTAGTTACTTCATCCAAACCATCAACATGTTTATTAGACCCCATTCCTACCAGGCTGCTCAAGGAAGCCCTACCATTATTTAATGCTTTGATCTTAAATATGATCAATCTATCTTTATTAGTAGGCTATGTACCACAGGCTTTTAAGGTGGCAGTAATTAAACCATTACTTAAAAAGCCATCACTTGACCCAGCTATCTTAGCTAACTATAGGCCAATCTCCAACCTTCCTTTTCTCTCAAAAATTCTTGAAAGGGTAGTTGTAAAACAGCTAACTGATCATCTGCAGAGGAATGGTCTATTTGAAGAGTTTCAGTCAGGTTTTAGAATTCATCATAGTACAGAAACAGCATTAGTGAAGGTTACAAATGATCTTCTTATGGCCTCGGACAGTGGACTCATCTCTGTGCTTGTTCTGTTAGACCTCAGTGCTGCTTTTGATACTGTTGACCATAACATTTTATTACAGAGATTAGAGCATGCCATAGGTATTAAAGGCACTGTGCTGCGGTGGTTTGAATCATATTTGTCTAATAGATTACAATTTGTTCATGTAAATGGGGAATCTTCTTCACAGACTAAAGTTAATTATGGAGTTCCACAAGGTTCTGTGCTAGGACCAATTTTATTCACTTTATACATGCTTCCCTTAGGCAGTATTATTAGACGGTATTGCTTAAATTTTCATTGTTACGCAGATGATACCCAGCTTTATCTATCCATGAAGCCAGAGGACACACACCAATTAGCTAAACTGCAGGATTGTCTTACAGACATAAAGACATGGATGACCTCTAATTTCCTGCTTTTAAACTCAGATAAAACTGAAGTTATTGTACTTGGCCCCACAAATCTTAGAAACATGGTGTCTAACCAGATCCTTACTCTGGATGGCATTACCCTGACCTCTAGTAATACTGTGAGAAATCTTGGAGTCATTTTTGATCAGGATATGTCATTCAAAGCGCATATTAAACAAATATGTAGGACTGCTTTTTTGCATTTACGCAATATCTCTAAAATCAGAAAGGTCTTGTCTCAGAGTGATGCTGAAAAACTAATTCTTGCATTTATTTCCTCTAGGCTGGACTATTGTAATTCATTATTATCAGGTTGTCCTAAAAGTTCCCTAAAAAGCCTTCAGTTAATTCAAAATGCTGCAGCTAGAGTACTGACGGGGACTAGAAGGAGAAAGCATATCTCACCCATATTGGCCTCTCTTCATTGGCTTCCTGTTAATTCTAGAATAGAATTTAAAATTCTTCTTCTTACTTATAAGGTTTTGAATAATCAGGTCCCATCTTATCTTAGGGACCTCGTAGTACCATATCACCCCAATAGAGCGCTTCGCTCTCAGACTGCAGGCTTACTTGTAGTTCCTAGGGTTTGTAAGAGTAGAATGGGAGGCAGAGCCTTCAGCTTTCAGGCTCCTCTCCTGTGGAACCAGCTCCCAATTCAGATCAGGGAGACAGACACCCTCTCTACTTTTAAGATTAGGCTTAAAACTTTCCTTTTTGCTAAAGCTTATAGTTAGGGCTGGATCAGGTGACCCTGAACCATCCCTTAGTTATGCTGCTATAGACGTAGACTGCTGGGGGGTTCCCATGATGCACTGTTTCTTTCTCTTTTTGCTCTGTATGCACCACTCTGCATTTAATCATTAGTGATCGATCTCTGCTCCCCTCCACAGCATGTCTTTTTCCTGGTTCTCTCCCTCAGCCCCAACCAGTCCCAGCAGAAGACTGCCCCTCCCTGAGCCTGGTTCTGCTGGAGGTTTCTTCCTGTTAAAAGGGAGTTTTTCCTTCCCACTGTAGCCAAGTGCTTGCTCACAGGGGGTCGTTTTGACCGTTGGGGTTTTACATAATTATTGTATGGCCTTGCCTTACAATATAAAGCGCCTTGGGGCAACTGTTTGTTGTGATTTGGCGCTATATAAAAAAATTGATTGATTGATTGATCTGACATGCAAGCCTAGAATTGATGTTTTAGTGAAAGAAGACTCCTCTATACCACTTCATCATGAAGCTGTATAACTGGAGATACAAAATGCAGAACTTTCACTGTGCCCAATTTATTCATTCACAGCCACACTTTTTCTGGGTTGTCTGGGTGTCTTGGTGGCTTTCCTCACTGTTCTCCTTCTTGTACAGTCACTCAGTTTTTGAGAACTGTCTACTCCACACAGATTTACCATAGAGTGCCATATTGTTTGTATTTCTTCATAACTGATGTAAATAAAGTTCAAGACATATTCAGTGACTTGGAAATGTTCATGTATCCATCTCCTGACTTGTCTGAAGAAAACTGGCAATTAAACTGATTATTTACAGGTATTATACCAAAGGGGCTGATTACTTATGCAACCCATCATCTTGGCTTTCATATTTTTTTTTTATTATTTTTTATCAAGTTGTAGAGATTTGTTTTCAGTTTGAGTCTAAGGAAGATAATTTTAGATTTTTTTTTATATTGAGAAGCTCAATTTACTTTTTGTATTTGAAATGCCATAAACAAATTAAAATGCGTGAAATATCAAGGGGCTGAATACTTTTGTAAGCCACTGTATGACTTATTGCATTGAGGTTTGGGGAAACACATATTAAACAAAAATCCAATATTTCTGTTACAAATGAAAGCTATAAGAGTTATACGTAAAAAAAAAAAAAAAAAAAAAATTATGAACCAACCAACCCATTGTTGCTTATCTGTGTATTTTTTTTCAATTTCAAGATTTTGTTGGATTATTTTATGATATAGACCATGTATAAAGTTAAAAATAGAATCTTGCCTCATCATGTTCAAGAGTTGTTTAAAATGAGGGAGTCCAGTTATCATCTACGAGGTGCACTGATATTCGATAGAAGAAAGATTTGAACTACTGTTAAAAGTCATTGTATTTCCGTAAAATTGTTCCGATAGTATTAAATTATCTTGTACATTGGCTGGTGTTAAAAGACTTCATAAAAACAACTTAATTTCTTACTATAGTATGTAATATTAGGTTAACTGTCTTCGTGGCTGTTTTTTGTTTAATTGCACATTATATTACTGATTGTTTTGTTGTGTTCAGTTACGTTATTTTTTCTGATTGGTACTTTGTTCTAATTATATCTAAATGTGCATAGTAACTGGTATGTCCTTGTTTTTAAATATCCTTTGAAAACCCATCTCTTCTCCTTGGCCTTTGACACTGAGTGAGATGTTGACTTCATTCATTTGTTTGATTTTATTGTTTTTAATTGTATGGTTATTTTTTCATGTTATATAGCTTTTAATTATTTTAGTTGTATTTTGTTTACAATTTTATGTGAATTATGTGTTTTATGATGACTTTTTTTTTATTTTTCTGTACAGCATTTTTGGCCACTATGGTTGTTTTAAAGTGCTTAATAAATAAAATTGGTTGGTTGGTTTTGAAAATCAAAACAGAGAAAGGCCAACATGTACTGCTGCCAAAACTATGTTACATGGGTAACAATGACACATAGCTTACTCAGTGAAAGCTGGCCACTCGTCCATGGCCTTCTTGCATGATGCAGTTGTATCACTTTCATGTATTGTGTCCTCCAGGACCTCTCTTTGCAAGACTAACAGTAGAGTGGCGATACATTTTGGGTAGGTGAGATGTAACACAATATAGTACCCCAGGAAATACAGCATACCTTCATGGAATTTGTTGGTGTTAAAGGTGTTGATTAGTTTGTTTCCCACTGTAATCATGCAGTTCTTATATTGAGGCTTTTCACAGTCTCATGAGACTTCGCTGAGTTCATGTAGCATTCAAAGAGTTTGAATAAGGTTCTTCAGGTTGAGCTTGCACGTTTGTAATTTTGATATTTCCTCTGTAACTCTTACATGGAAACATAATTTTTCTTTTGTAAAAAGAGGTGCTTCAGCACTGAATTCCATAAAAAAATACATATATTAATAAAGTGTCATATTAAGCTGCATTGTCATAATAAATTACAACCAAAATAACAAACAAACAAACCTTAATCACTTTAATTTCTTAAATTCAGCTTGATAGTAGCTGGAAAAACTTAAGAAAAAGTGAGATACATTTTCCCAAATGAGACATTTTTTTCCCCTATGGCAAAAAAATATAGCTTGTCAAGATTTTTTTTTTTTTTCCATTTAGCCAAAAAATAAGTCTACTTATCTTTAACTAAGTCTTTTTATACTTTCTTAAATATCTGTTTTTGCAATACATTGTTGCTTTGTGATGTCACAGAGGTCTGATTCTTTCCTTTGTTTTGGTTGCTTGAAAACCACAACTGTGTCAAAAATGGCATTTTAGTAAATAAACTGTTATCAGTGTTTACCCTGTTGAAGGTTACCTTTACCTTGTCTTGTTAAAGTTGCAAGACAGAGCAGCTTATAACAATGTGTTTTTTTTTTTCTCCTCTCTCTCTCTTTTGAAAGCCAGTGACAATTTACTAATGGGTATCATTACATTTTGGGACAGAGTTCAGCAAAAAGGCACCAGCACAGTGTTAAAATTGTTTGCCTGGCATTGAAAGATAGGACATTTCATTAATGAAGAGATTTTGGCAATAACTAGGGCAAACTTTACATAAAAAAGGTGGAGCCAAGCTATTTTACATTTTTTTTTACAATATGTAATAGTTAGGTCTTGACAGAAGCATCTATTTCTCCTCTAATGGGCACTGCAAATGTTAACTTACATTTTTTCATTCGTTTTATTGCACAACATACAATGTATTACTTTCACGTGTTGTATAATGCCCATGCACTCTGTAACGGCAATGAAATGAAAGAACAAACACCATCAGAACAGTTGTGATTAGAGTGGATTGTCACAAATAATTGCATTTCAGTCTCTTTGTTTCTCCTGGTTTCTCTCAATCTGCATTTCATGAACAATACTTCATCCATCCAAAGGCATCTGAATCGTATTGCCTGGACATTGTTACCCTGCAGACAAACTGTTTGCAGTAATTTAACTCTGCATAAAATATATGGTAAGAATCACTTGATTCTATTTTGTTCGTTTTTGACTCTGCTTAATCTCTCAACATAATGCTTGTGGCAATATCATAATATTTCACCTTGGGAGAAGCATCGTGAGAAAGAAAAAAATGAAATTTCACAAGATGGATGGTTTTGGCCTGCGTACCACCTCAAAGTCACACACCTTAATGTGAAGGGCGAAAAACAGAAAGAATGTACCCTATCAATGAAGAATGACTTATTGCTGCAAGGCAGCAGATAGACAATCTGTCCTGTAGTATAATATGTGTGTAAATGATAATGTTAAAGGTTATTGTCATGCTTCACCGCTGACTCAAAATACATTGCCTCTGTGGAAGCAGGCTGATCATTAACTCAAGGTGTCAGGAGATAGGCGCTTGCTGAGTGGCATTCTCCAAAACCAAAGCAGTATGTAATGCCTTCTCTCCAGAGAAATAGAGAGAAAAAGGTGCAACCATTGTATGATGTGTATCAGTGCAGAGTATCTCTGAACCTACCTTGAATACCTGAAGATTTTCCTTTAACCTTGAGAAAGATAATGTTTCTTGCTTGTGTTTTTAAGAACTTCTACTAACTTTACTTCTTTAGTGTCATGGGGAGGTTCAATGGGAAATTTTGTCACATGCATAGTCATTGATAAAAAAGGTAGAGTTTTGTGGCTGGTATCTGAAATCCATAAATCTTGTATTTTGAACATACACTGCATATATGCACTGGAAAAACCTTCTGTTATGTCAACCAGAGGTTTTCCGAAGAGCGGGTCTGAAGATCAAATGAGGTGGACCTATACCTACATTTGTCATCTTGGCAGTGCCTTCTCTTCTTCGTCTTGAGACTGATCGTGAGACCACCTTTTTCACTTCATTGGTCTTGTCTCGGAATTGACAGCAATAGGACTCAATCTTGACTCAGGCTAGAATAAATATATATATAAATCAATAAAAAAAAGTATTTATTGTTATATGAACATACTAATATGAGTTCACTATCTCAGAGACTTTTACAACATGCTCAGTTTTTGGTATTCTTTATTTTTTACCTGTTGACCTCATACTATATTCAAGTTGTCCCCAACTGAGGTGTTGAGCAAATCTCCCAAAAAACGTAGGCAATGTCCCAAGCTTTTTTGAAAAGTGTTGCAGGCATCCATTTCAAAATGAGCAAATATTTGCACAAAAACAATAAAGTTTATCAGTTTGAACATTAAATATCTTGTAAAAGAGAAAAATAACTGGTGCAACATAGAAATAAGTGCCAGACAATTTAATAAGGTGCTGAAAGCAAAAATGTACACGGACTAACATTTCGATGTGAGAGTCACTTATTTCTGTGTTGCACCAGTTATTTTTTCTTTTACAAATTAGTCCTATCTGGTTGCACCAATTTGTTTGTGCTATACAGAAGCACGGTGAACTCTTTGTTTTGCATTAAATATCTTGTTTTTGTGGTGTATTAAACTGAATATACTGTAGGTTGAAGAGGATTTGCAAATCATTGTACCTGTTTTTATTTACATTTTATACAACGTCCCAACTTCATTGGAATTGGGGTTGTATTCTTCAAAGACTCTGTTTATACTACAGGTCTTGGTCTTGACTTGCACTCACCCCTTTAAGGTCTTCGTCTTAGGTGGTCTTGTCCCATTCTGCCCGTCTAGACCAGAACAATCAAGCCTAGGCTAATGTACTAACCTAAGTTCAAATGGTTTACTTAATACATAGTCTTTCTGGACTGAGTGATGGTTTTCAAAATGAGTGACTTTGGTGCAGGTATTACTGCCTCAATAACAGTGACACATCACTGGAGGTTAAATCACAAAACTATCAATACCTGCCAATAATGCAATGGTGCTAACAGGAGGCAGCATGTGAAACTGGGGAGGGCCCATTTCTGACACACAGTCCATCAGCACCAGGATCCCCCAAGCCTGCATTCTTCTCCTCTTCTCTTCTCCCTGTACACCAACAGCTGCACCTCAGTCACCAGTATGTTGAAGCTCCTGAAATTCGCAAATAATATGACCCTTATGGACTCATCTCTGATGAGGATACATCTGCCTACAGACGGAAGATCGATCACCAGCAGCCAGTCTTCTCTGTGTAAGCCTGTGTAAGTCAGATCTCAGAAGCTAAGCAGTGCGGGATCTGGTTAGTACTTAGACGGAAGACCTCTTCGGAACACCAGCGGCTGTGTGTATTTCTCTAGGTGCCACATACATTGTTTATGCACCAATAACACCAGATAAAATTCCTTGGATGTGCAAACTTACTTGGCCATAAATTCAATTCTGATTCAAATTAAATAACAGTAAAATTTCACTCACTGGAAATACTGGATTATAGACTTCTTTGATGGCCTACACATGAATCCATAATATTTCATATATTTCTAATAAAGTGTTCAAAGCTTACAAGCATGACTGAGTCCACACCAGCTAGCTACCACCCACTATGTGGGACTGCCACTCACAGTGGCCATCTGCACACTAGCTGTCACTCAAAGCTACCATGCCTATGAATATTCATAAATTTTCGGCATAAAATAGCTTCAACTGTTTACAGTAGTTGTACAGTGGATCTGGAAAGTATTCAGAGCACTTCACTTTTTCCACATTTTTTCTGTTACAGCCTGATTCCAAAATGGATGAAATTCACTTTTTCCCTCAAAATCTTACCCACAACACCCCATAATGACAACATGAAAATAGTTTTTTGAAGTTTTTTGCAAATTCATTAAAAATAAAAATGTTAGAAATCAGAGGTACATATAAATATTCACATCCTTTTACTCGGCACTCTGTTGATGTACCTTTGGCAGCAATTACAGCCTCAAGTCTTCTTGAATATGATGAACACTATATGCTTGTTTTTGGACCAGGCAAATTGTTTATTTATTTTGTAAAGTTATGCACAGCAATATGGGGAAATATTGGGATAAACTTGCTTTTCGAGCCAGCCTCAAGAAGGCATTCAAGAAATGTATGATTTGGCACTTTTGCATAGGCTTAGCTTTTCAGCAACAGAGGATCCTGCTTGCTTTTGAACTTTGTTCAGCCACTGGTATAATTGCTAACAGCAAGACACTGGACACACTGCAGTTTTATATCCAAATGAAAGCAACGAGAGAACATGGCAGAAGGAAGCATGGGACTTGTAATTACAGACCGTTTGGAGCTTTATGCATGACCTTACACAGGTGATGAATGGTTCAAGTCTTTCCATGACATGTAAGCAGAAAGTCATCAATGTTTGTGGGAAACTACAAGGTAGGAGGCAATTAATCATGCAACACTGGCCCAGTGCTGTTTTTAATTAAGGGCAAAAACACACGGTCTTGCTTCTCTACAGGGGGGAGGGAAGACCAGTCTGTGGCCACAAGTTGCGCCATCTACAATATTTATTTGATTTGTTTAGTTTTATGGTGATAGGGAGTGGTGGACAAGTGACTCGTGCACTCGGTTTTAATGCGCCAAGTTTCCGGTTCTAATCCCACCGCTGGCACATTTTGCCATGTAATGTGGTGTTGCATCAGGAAGGGCATCTGGCATAAAACTTGTACCAATTCAACATGCAGATTCACCTAACTTTGGTGATGATGCTGGTGATGCTGAGTGGAAAATAAATAAATAAATAAATAATACATAAAATCAAGGGAGCAGCCGAAGGGACTTCTTTTTTTTTTTTTCTTTTTTTTTTTTTTAGTTTTATCATTATAATCTGACTGAGAGAGTCATCATGGCAGTTTTACAACACCAAACTCACAATGATCTCTGAAGTTTCTGATTACTGAGAAAAAGGTATTTTGAAAAATTGTTAGGTTTGGCCATAACTGGGATTATAGAGTGTCACATTAAGGCAGTGTGGTAGTCAAGCTGTTAGTGTGGTTGTTTCCGGAGCAGAAAGTTCCCAGTTCAAGACTACCTGTGCCTGTTCTCCATGTAATGTGGAGTTGCATTAGGAAGCAAATGTTGTGCCAAATCAACATGCAGATCAGGCCAGATACTGGTGGATTGTTCTTTCAAGTTAAGAGTGTTGTAGTTTTAATATCTTGAGATATAGGTCAGAAGTGAGAGTATCAATCAATCAATCAATTTTATTTTTATAGCGCCAAATCACAACAAACAGTTGCCCCAAGGCGCTTTATATTGTAAGGCAAGGCCATACAATAATTACGTAAAAACCCCAACGGTCAAAACGACCCCCTGTGAGCAAGCACTTGGCGACAGTGGGAAGGAAAAACCCCCTTTTAACAGGAAGAACCCCCAGCAGAACCATGCTCAGGGAGGGCAGTCTTCTGCTGGGACTGGTTGGGGCTGAGGGAGAGAACCAGGAAAATACATGCTGTGGAGGGGAGCAGAGATCAATCACTAATGATTAAATGCAGAGTGGTGCATACAGAGCAAAAAGAGAAAGAAACACTCAGTGCATCATGGGAACCCCCCAGCAGTCTAAGTCTATAGCAGCATAACTAAGGGATGGTTCAGGGTCACCTGATCCAGCCCTAACTATAAGCTTTAGCAAAAAGGAAAGTTTAAGCCTAATCTTAAAAGTAGAGAGGGTGTCGGTCTCCCTGATCCGAATTGGGAGCTGGTTCCACAGGAGAGGAGCCTGAAAGCTGAAGGCTCTGCCTCCCATTCTACTCTTACAAACCCTAGGAACTACAAGTAAGCCTGCAGTCTGAGAGCGAAGCGCTCTGTTGGGTGATATGGTACTATGAGGTCCCTAAGATAAGATGGGACCTGATTATTCAAAACCTTATAAGTAAGAAGAAGAATTTTAAAATTCTTTCTAGAATTAACAGGAAGCCAATGAGAGAGGCCAATATGGGGTGAGATATGCTCTCTCCTTCTAGTCCCCGTTAGTACTCTAGCTGCAGCATTTTGAATTAACTGAAGGCTTTTCAGGGAACTTTTAGGACAAGCTGATAATAATGAATTACAATAGTCCAGCCTAGAGGAAATAAATGCATGAATTAGTTTTTTCAGCATCACTCTGAGACAAGACCTTTCTAATTTTAGAGATATTGCGTAAATGCAAAAAAGCAGTCCCTACATATTTGTTTAATATGCGCTTTGAATGACATATCCTGTTCAAAAATGACTCCAAGATTCTCACAGTATTACTAGAGGTCAGGGTAATGCCATCCAGAGTAAGGATCTGGTTAGACACATGTTTCTAAGATTTGTGGGGCCAAGTACCATACTTCAGTTTTATCTGAGTTTAAAAGCAGGAAATTAGAGGTCATCCATGTCTCTGCCGTCTAATAATACTGCCTAAGGGAAGCATGAATAAAGTGAATAAAATTGGTCCCTAGCACAGAACTTTGTGGAACTCCATAATTAACCTTAGTCTGTGAAGAAGATTCCCCATTTACCATGAACAAATTGTAATCTATTAGATAAATATGATTCAAACCACCGCAGTGCAGTGCCTTTAATACCTATGGCATGCTCTAATCTCTGTAATAAAATTTTTATGGTCAACAGTATCAAAAGCAGCACTGAGGTGAGTCCACTGTCTGAGGCCATAAGAAGATCATTTGTAACCTTCACTAATGCTGTTTCCTGTACTATGATGAATTTAAAACCTGACTGAAACTCTTCAAATAGACCATTCCTCTGCAGATGATCAGTCAGCTGTTTTACAACTACCCTTTCAAGAATTTTGAGAGAAAAGGAAGGTTTGGAGATTGCCTATAATTATGCTAAGATAGCTGGGTCAAGTGATGGCTTTTTAAGTAATGGTTTAATTACTGCCACCTGAAAAGCTGTGTACATAGCCAACTAATAAGATAGATTGATCATATTTAAGATCGAAGCATTAAATAATGGTAGGGCTTCCTTGAGCAGCCTGGTAGGAATGGGGTCTAATAGACATGATGATGGTTTGGATGAAGTAACTAATGAAAATAACTCAGAACAATCTGAGAGAAAGAGTCTAACCAAATACCGGCATCACTGAAAGCAGCCAAAGATAACGATATGTCTTTGGGATGGTTATGAGTAATTTTTTCTCTAATAGTTAAAATTTTATTAGCAAAGAAAGTCATGAAGTCATTACTAGTTAAAGTTAAAGGAATACTCGGCTCAATAGAGCTCTGACTCTTTGTCAGCCTGGCTACAGTGCTGAAAAGAAACCTGGGGTTGTTCTTATTTTCTTCAATTAGTGATGAGTAGTAAGATGTCCTAGCTTTACGGAGGGCTTTTTTTTATAGAGCAACAGACTCTTTTTCCAGGCTAAGTGAAGAGCTTCTAAATTAGTGAGATGCCATTTCCTCTCCAACTTACGGGTTATCTGCTTTAAGCTGCGAGTTTGTGAGTTATACCACGGAGTCAGGCACTTCTGATTTAAAGCTCTCTTTTTCAGAGGAGCTACAGCATCCAAAGTTGTCTTCAATGAGGATGTAAAACTACTGACGAGATACTCTATCTCACTTACCGAGTTTAGGTAGCTACTCTGCACTGTGTTGGTATATGGCATTAGAGAACATAAAGAAGGAATCATATCCTTAAACCTAGTTACAGCGCTTTCTGAAAGACTTCTAGTGTAATGAAACTTATTCCCCACTGCTGGGTAGTCCATCAGAGTAAATGTAAATGTTATTAAGAAATGATCAGACAGAAGGGAGTTTTCAGGGAATACTGTTAAGTCTTCAATTTCCATACCATAAGTCAGAACAAGATCTAAGATATGATTAAAGTGGTGGGTGGACTCATTTATATTTTGAGCAAAGCCAATTGAGTCTAATGAGTACAATGGACAAGTACTTTGAATGATATTTAGACCAGTGTTAGCAAAGATGCACATGTTGCTTGGGCTGTTGTGGTTGAAAAGAAAAAAAAAAGTGAACTAGTATGCCATCGTCATAGTCACCAGTGGCAATGAAAATTTGATAGTAAGTACCCCTCTGAAGTTTCCTTCAGAGGGTACAGTCTCAAAGACAGTCTCAAAGCTTCAGTCTCAAGACAGGGTGAAGAGTTCAGACCTCAGAATAGAGTTTCTTCTCCATTGCATCAAAAGTAGCTAGTTGAGATTCTTTAGGCTTTTGACTAGGCTGCTCCTTGGACACCTGCCTTTTGAAGGTTTTTCAGACAAATCCAACTGGGAGAATATCTCAAATCAATCCACAATGCTATGGTGGGATTATAACACTGAATAGCTGTCAAACAGTACCTACTTATTCTACTACCTCCATAGTATGAAAATGGACTACACTACCCTCTCCATAAGGCAGCTGCTTGTCTGGTAACCGCTGAAGAAATGTCCAAGAAAATTAAAAGAAGATAGTACACAAACATGATAATAATAGTGGCATCCAAATCAAGACTGTGCTGCTGAGGTTAAATGGTAAATGGATGCTATCTCAAAGCGCTTTACAAAATAAATGCTTCACATTCACCCCAATGTGAAGGGTGGTGCCAAACAAGCTACTCACTACCACCGGGAGCAACTAGGGGATTAAGGACCGTGCCCAAAGGCCCTTGGTGATTTTCGGGTCAGGCTGGGATTTGAACCGAGGATCCTCTGGTCTCAAGCCCAATGCTTTAACCACTAGACCCATCACCTCCCATAGGTTGATAAAAGTGAAGAAGACTTGCCTACCAGCAGCCTCACACTCTCATCCTGGTTCATCCAGATCCAGTAGTAGATGCAAGTGCTGCCAGTAAGTAGCCAAATCAGCTGCCTATGGGGCTCCACTCCATATTGTGACCAGGTTGACTCACTAGCTATTTAACCCCCAGCTGGGCCAAGCATAGATGGGTACCAGAGCATGTCCACACACTGATGGATCATGCATACTGCACTTCTGGGGCTGCTTGTTTCTCCGAGATCCCCTACATGTCACTTCTGGTTTGCAAAAAACAAATGACCAGATTCTCCAGCAAGGGAGCCATGTAGGAGTCTTGAGTAAGGAGTGGTTATGACTAGCAAGAGGGAGGCTAATGCCAGAGCTGCTCCTCAGTTCACTAGAGCTAGCCAATCCCTGTAGCAAAGCCGATTTATGGCTGGAAGCAGAAACCTACACACCATCGTCCCCTGTGGCTGAACCACCCAGCCATTGGCATTGTACAAATACACATTTATTATGTATTAGGAGCCATTTATTAGTTTCCCATTGCAAAGTAGAAACTTTTGTGGCATATGTAGGGGATACACATATGCATCATCTGTCGTCAACCAGGTCAAAGGACAGGTAGGATGGTAATGAAATAGTACATCTGAATTGTGCCCCTATTACTCGCTCACTTAGTTCTGGTATGTACTGCAGTAATGGTTGGGTGGCAGATTTCTAGTAAGTATTAATTTATTCTGATCATTCAATGTAGGGTAAATAAATAAAGGGGGCACAAAAACCCACAACTAAGTCCAAAGCACATTATAGGGAACAAATATCTTATTACTTCCATGTGGTACTCTTGCCAGAATTTTATCCAGGATGAGATTGCTGGGTCACAGCGTTTTGTTTGTGTGGGCCGCCAGAAGAGGACGGTACTGCTGGCCACCACACCACCAGAGGGCACCCTGCCTGAGTGCGGGGCTCCAGGCACCAGAGGGCGCTGCCGCCTAACAGGAGTAGCCGGGGTGACAGCTGACGCTCATCACCTAGACAGCTGTCACCACTCATTGAGCAGCATCAGTATATCAGCAAGACGTTCATCTCCCACCTCTTTGCCGAGATATCGCTCTACCAAGGAGGTAACGTACTCAGCCAATGTGTTATCGTCTGACAATAATACTTGTTGCTTGTGGTGTAGGACAGCTGGAGACTGTATTGGACTTTATTGGATAAGTACTCACATTCCTACACTACAGTATTTTCTGACTAGAGGGGAGGTGGTGTTTCCACCCTACGTGCTGCTGGGTGCAGACGCACCCACATCTGACTGTTTCTGTTCCTCGCCAGCAGTACCGATCCAACGAGCGGAGGCAGTGGCCCCTGGGAGTTCGGGACTTGGCGGCTCCAGTATTCCCGGGGTTCAGTGGCGGAGGAAATCGGGTGGTTCCGGTTCGACTTGGACAGACTCTCCTATCTTTGAGCCTGCCCACACGACACCGTTGGAATCGGCTTATACTTGGACATTGTAATCAGTTGTGTTTGTTGTGCGTGTTTCACAACAGTAAAGTATTGTTATTTGACTTCCTCCATTGTCCGTTCATTTGCGCCCCCTGTTGTGGGTCCGTGTTCCTACACTTTCCCAACATGTTTGCTACATCTGCTCTGACTCAGCCCTGTATACACAATTGACAATGGATGTGCTTTGACTGGTTTGGGAAAAGTGACATTTACAAAGAGAGTGTTCGCTCCAAAAAACACCAAATTAAAATTGATTATGGCTCTTGAACTATTTTATACTTTTTGCATGTTGGTATGACTTAATCACACTGCAGTTCATAATTTTCAGCCCCCTTATTTAAAGGAGTTATATAATAAAACATAAGAATATGATCAATTACAAACAATAGCAACAAAATGTAGTTGATAATACAGATCATAACTTATACATAATATGTTTAACATCAGTCTTTGTTTCGAGATAGCCTGTGCAGGCATTTTGGTGACATCAAATCCATCGTCCAGGAAAACCATTTCAGAAAATAAGAAAAAAAAAACAGGACCCTTTTAAACCATGGTGATTTATCACAGTGGTACTGCAGTCGACGATGCACTTTTCAAGAGAACTGCATTAATAGTGGGTCACTCCTCACATCCGTATAATCAGTCATGTCGGAATATTCCAGCGCAGACAGTGAGGATTCCTGGAAACGCTGGGATTGCTGTTGGAGGTTAAGTTACCGAGCCAGAGGGATAATTGGATCAGGTATGGTGGTGCTATAAAGAGCCACCATGACACCCTGTCTGAGATACTGGCAGTTCAGCAGCTGGAGGAACAGAAGGCCTTCATATGAGAGAAAGTACATGATCCTCGGTTTGCTGACCCCAAGCTTGAGCCAAATTATTTACAATCAAAGCTCTGTGTCATACCTGTTTAACATTCAGGGTGGACGTTATTTGCTGTAGAGTGCCGCGTTGCAAGTGAAGAGACAGTTTGCTCTCGGCGTGAGAGATAAGCTCAAATGTTGGCCACAGTTATGAAAAATGTGAAAAGTAATGGAAGGCAGCAGATGCCATATGCATTCAAGCACCAAGATGCCAAAATGAAATGTCTTGACTTTGTTGTCAAGATCCACCAAATGTTACTTCAACAAATGATTGGTTAACAACACTGAAGACGAACCAAAAGCCCTCTAAGAGTTTTCAACTTTGTGCATTTGATGCATAATCTTAGATATGAGATGAAAGCACCAAACCCCCTTTGACAAGCAGTTACTTGCTTCATTTGCTGAACTGTCACATTCCTGATTCATGCATATTCATATTTGCCTCATATACAGTCTGAGGAGGCGCGAGACATTCTGTTCCCCAAAGCAGTAGAAGTCAAGCAGCACTGTAGTGTCCCATGATAGTGCAGTGAGTGACAACTTCCAGTGCTCTAAGCTGCTGGCTCATGCAGCACTGACTTGAATCAGACACAGACAGAGCCAGAGCATGAGGAGGACATACTCAAGTAGAAAAGAAGTCAACTTGTTGTGATAAAGTATGGCAATCACAAAGGGGTGGAAGGTTGAAAGAAGAAGAAAGAAAAAAAAAAAAAAAAAAAAATATAATATATATATATAATATATATATATAATATATATATATATATTATATATATAAAAATCTGTAAAGCATTGTACAACCCCAATTCCAATGAAGTTGGGACATTGTGTAAATATAAATAAAAACAGAATACAATGATTTTCAAATCCTCTTCAACCTATATTCAGTTGAATACACGACAAAGATATTTAATGTTGAAACTGATAAATTATTGTTTTTGTGCAAATACTTGCTCATTTTGAAATGGGTGCCTGCAACACATTTCAACAAAGCTGGGACAGTGGTATGTTTACCACTGTGTTACATCACCTTTCCTTCAAACAACACTCAATAAATGTTTGGGAACTGAGGACACTAATTGTTGAAGCTTTGTAGGTGGAATTCTTTCCCATTCTTGCTTGATGTATGACTTCAGTTGTTCAACATCCCTGAAAAAGACATTGCTTGGATGGGCAGCATGTGTTGCTCCAAAATGTATGATGTACCTTTCAGCACTGATGGTGCCATCACAATTGTGTAAGTTGCCCATGCCATGGACACTAACACACCCCATACCATCACATATGCTAGCTTTTGAACTTTGCACTGGTAGCAATCTGGATGGTCTTTTTCCATCCATGATTTCCAAAAACAATTTGAAATGTGAACTCATCAGACCACAGCACACTTTTCCACTTTGCGTCTGTCCATTTCAAATGAGCTTGGGTCCAGAGAAGGTGTGGGTGTTCCTGGATGCTGTTGATGTATGGCTTTTGCTTTGCATTGTAGTGTTTTAACTTGCACTTGTAGATGTAGTGACAAACTGTGTTAACTGAAAATGGTTTTCTGAAGTGTTCCAGGGACCACGCGGTAAGATCCTTTACACAAGGATTTCAGTTTTTCAATGCAGTGCCGCCTGAGGGATCGAAAGGCATTCAGTGTTGGTTTTTGGCCTTGCCGCTTACATGTAGAAAGTTCTCCAGGTTCTCTGAATCTGTCTGGTTATATTATGGACTGTAGATGATGGAATCCTAATTCCTTGCAATTGAATGTTGAGAAAATTGTTCTTAAAACTGTTGGACTATTTTTTCATGCAGTTGTTTACAAAGTGGTGATCCTCACCCCATCTTTGCTTGTGAATGGCTGATGCTTTGTGGGATGCAAAAAGTTGATTTGACAATACTGCCATCTACTGGTGCCCAGACGCTTAGCAGTTAGGGCAAATACTGCCATGAACACCACTGGCCAGTAGATGACAGTAGAGGCCTTGAAAATCTTTCCAAAACACAATCCCAGATAATCCGTCTGCTACTTTAAGATGCGTGGAATTTAACAAATGCCAAATGCAATAACATCTATAACCCAGAGAATATTCACGAGAGTTTAGGCACTAGAGTTTAATGCTGCTGTCCATGGAGCCTGAACAGAGTGTCTGAAAATGCATTTGTCCTGTCGTGAACACCCTGTCCTACCCATAATGCACTGCTGGGCTCAGCATGTGCTCACAAAACCTTAAAAATTTGCATATTATTTTAAAACTAAACATATATCTGATATTTCACTTTATAAAACTTCAGACATGACAGTAATTTTAAATAACTTGTCCAAAATTAGTTTTGTTAACTTTGAACCATAAGTTAAAAATGTATGCCTCTGGATGACTTGGGTGATATGGCTAGCGTATCAGTATGGTGTTAAAGGAAATTTTTTTTTTTTTTTTTTGGTGACTAGTTCTCCTTTGCCTGCAGAGGTAGAGTGTTTTTTTCTGGAAGTATCTCTCTACTGTTCGCAATAATATAACTATATACATCTGTTAAGAAACTTTTAACAGGTAGGTCTCAACTAATTTTAAAAAACGATTGCTTGTGTTCAGCTGGGTTTATACTGCGTTATCCGGCTAAAAATTATCGGAGGACAATTCATCGGAAGATAATTAGTCCGATAATGGTTTTAAAGTTATCTAAAAAGATAATCCGATAACGAAAACATTATCTTCGATAATTATCTGTTATGGGACTATCGGAAATGTGCCCACCACTGTCCCCAAGTGTAATTTGCAGGTGTTTAAAATTGATTTTAAAATTTTGATTCATTGTCCCCTGTGAATTAGTGTCTGGGGCACAGTGAATCAACTTAGAATATAATGAAACACACATGATTATAAAGATTTCTTCAAAATTATTAAATATATGCTGATGCCTATACAAACTATAATCCAGCAAACCAGCTTTGTAATATGTGAGTGTCTTATATAGTGATATAAGTCCTTTAGAAACTATTATGAATACAACTGTCATAATTTCTCTTCAAACATTTAAACAGTTGTTTATATACACAAATTATTGAAATAATTCAAAACTAAATGTATAAGCTTCAGCAAGTAATATTTGTCATCCACTTTATACTGGGGCTTAATAAATCACTGATTCACTGTGCCCCGGGTGCATGTGACGCACATGAGTCATGTTATCAAATAGCTTATAGTTTCGAGAAGTCATAACACATGCTCATCAGTTGAACGGGTAGTCTTCTAACTAATAATTTTTTGGGCCACCTTTCCTCTGTTGTGAGAAATAAATACAAAGACACTGACATCCACAAAATTTACTTTTGATAGGAAAAAACTGACTTCACTTGCCACTTAGTTTTATCCTTATGTATCCAAAAACAAAACACTAATTTATAATGGGGGGGGGGGTCTTTATGCATAAACATATGGCATAACTGTTACAAATATATATGTATTTTTGCAGATATAGCTGCTGATTCAATGTGCCCCATGATTCACTGTGCCCCCGGTTTCCACTACTATATTATTAAAATTTATAAAAAAAAAACACTTGTTCATACATTGTTTAAAATTATACACTCACTAAATCTCTGCAATATAAGCTTACATAGAATATAAAACAATGAAACAGTGCATTGTATACACTTTAGCCCCCTTTGTCAATTAAATGATCTCCTTTCAACATTCTTATTTCCTCTTTTGAGTCATCTTTGCAAGGCTTCTCTTCAAAACAAGAACAGATTTTGTTTGTGGTATCAATGGCTCAAAGGGAACTTAGGTTGTTTTCCCTCATCCAGAGGCTGAGCAGAGGATCCCTGTAGTCTCCCTACCAGCAGGTGGCACTTGACCTGTTTTTCAAATCCGGCTCATCCTACATGTGTCCAAATTCAATCCAGTCCAAGCCGAATTCAAGCCTTGTGTGTTTGTGTGTGTGTGTGGATGCTCAAACCGCAGGTGTGTATGTGCGTGTGTTGATCTCAATTTAAGAGCACACCTGCCAGATTTTGTTACCGAGAAGGCACTACAGAGAACAAAAAATGTTTTTTTTTTTGTTGTCCTCACCATTGAAGCCGTTCTGCTTGCCACCACGATGCTGTGGGTGCACAGACATAACTGAGGGAGTTTGGCATCATGCTTGTAGGATTCTAGCCACATTTGAGTTCAGAAAACAATCTGGCCTAGATCAGAATTTGTGCCCATTCAGATCTGGAAAAAAAACAAACTATTCAGGTCAAGCTGGATTGTCAAGCATTAAGGGCCTTTCACATTGAACGCTTTATACATGTCAGGCAACGCATCCCAAACACGTTGTGATGTCAGACACTTCGCTTTGGAAGCAGCAAGGGGGGTGGAGATTGCTATGTCACACTCTGACTGTTTCCACAACCCGAAAAAAAGTTGAGCAATTGTCATCTTTGAATTTGCATTGGGCTGAACCACAAAAAAGCTTTTAAAAACAGCAAAGAACCATTCTCCCATCACCTGCTGGGAGCAGCTTTTTCAGTTGCTTTTTGGAGTGATGCCGACTGTGGGAGGAGTGACGATTTGGTGGATATTGATCGAACCGCGACAGTGGGCCAACCCGCACGGAGACGCCAGGGTTCAGGCCTCATCCCTGGGTAGAGCGAAGCAGGCAGCCGGGTTGATGGAGCAGACCCCACTCAGTCCGAAATTTCCCACTTTTTGAATATATGTGAACTCCCAGTTTGACCAACGGAGCTTAGTTCTGCAGCTTTATCGAGGTGCAATAATATAAAAATAAAACATGACATTTACTGCACTGCTGTGAAGGTTTTGTCTGTTTTTCGGGTTGAAATGAGATATAAATAATCTACCAGACTTAACAATAAAAGTCCAAATTTCCATGCTATTTTATTTGTATAAAAAAAAATAAATGTCCAAGGTTCCTTATGTTTAAATTATCTAAATTATCTAATCTGAAATAACAGGTGCTTTTAATTTACAGATGAAGAAAAGTTTCTAAAGAACCTTTTATTTATTTATTTGCTATTTTAATTATAAGTGTTCTAAACTTTTTTACAGTAATCAAAAATTTTGAGGTTTAAAAAAAAACATTTGCAAGGACTTTTCTTCAGAAAACTGCTCTATAAATGAGCAGTCTTGTGACACATTTCTGTTTTGTGTAGATCAGTGGATTTTACACTGAAAGAAACTTGGATTGGATTCTGCACCTGTGAAAGTTGGATTGGGTTGAACTTTGACCGTGGCAGCCTGTTGACAAGCGGCAATGCGCGCTCCCGTCAGAAGCGTCGGTTTCGCTCGGCTTTTGACGGAACACTTCTGACGCCTCTAAAAAGCAACGTGTCTCATTGAAAATAATGCTTTTTAGACCAATTCATGCCACCTGTGATGCTTCCAAAGTGTCCTGTGTGAAAGGCCCTTTAGTCTGAATGGGTGCTACAAGGTGAACTGTTACTGCACTCCACTCCTTCTCTGATAGATTGCCAACTTGCCTTCATCATTGGATCAACTAGCCAGTGTTAGTGCTAATCAGATGAGGGTTTTTGGGCATCTGTTCAGGATATCTTTCAGTACTTGCTGGAAGATCGCATGCTTACTCAGATGTGGATGCTTGCAGAACATCATGGGCATGAGTGCTGCTTGGGCAGCACATCAAATTGGAAAGCTGAAAAACAAGAGATAAAGTTGCTTCTCTGCAAAAAGGTATGCAGAAGCACTTCAGTTTCCAGGGCAGAGAGAGAAACTGACCCACCTTTCGTCAAAAAGTGACAGCTGCCAATCAAAATCGGCCCACGTCACTAAGCCCGCCCCCTCTATGACGTCATAGCCAATCAGAATCGATGACGTCACTATCTCCCGCCCCTAAGCCCCTCCCCTAGTACCGCCTCCAAGCCCCGCCCCTTAGACGTCACAGCCAATCTAATCGATGCCGTCATTGTGCCCCGCCCCTAAGCCCCGCCCCTGATCCCGCCTCCGAGCCCCCGCCCCTTATGACGTCACATCCAATCAGAGTCGATGACGTCAGTATGTCCCGCCCTAAGCCCCGCCCCAGCTCCTCCCCTAGTTCCGCCCCGGCTCCTCCCCTAGCCCCACCTCCCAAGCTCCTCCCCTAACCCCGGCCAAAGCACCGCCTCCAAGCCATACCTCCCCTCCCACCCAGGGTCTAATATTTTAATGTCATTTTATTTCATGAATTAAAGACGATTAAAAATACCTAGATCTTTTTAATGTATTAAAGAATTAACTAATTCTGAAATAATTAAACATAAATCACTGTCTATTATTTAATGACCCTTTAATATCTTTAATTCTTAATTATTACGTTTCCTTTTCTGGTTTTTTAATTCGTAAATTAAAGAAGGGTAACAATACCCGTCTCTCTCGGCTGTAAGTCTTTGCAGCAAGACGGTCAAATACCCACGCATAGAGCCGCTCGCGGAACACTGACCCCACGGCTGTAAAACCTGTTGCAGACGCTGTGTCTGTGTGAGTGCGTGTGTGTGTGCGTGTGTGTGTGTGTGTGTGTGTGTGTGTGTGTGTGTGTGTGTGTGTGTGTGTGTGGTGTGTGGCGGGACACCCGCTGAGCGGAGATGCTGCCCCGAGGTGATGAATCCGAAGAACAATAAACAATGCCTCCTTATCACTCACGCCAGATGATGTTTTCTTTTAAAGATATTAGCCGATCGATCATGGGGCGCGGGACACCCGCTGAGCGGGAGATGCTGCCCCGAGGCCGAACATAAACAACTGCTCCTTATCACTTACGTCCCTGGGAACGAGTCAGCGAGCATTTCCACTACGACCGGTGAAGAGTGAAGATGCCTGGACCCCCAGCTATGGGTATAAAATAGAATAAATTTTGCGGAAAAAATCCTGGAAAACCATGTTGTTTAATTAAGTTTTCTTGTCTTCGAGCAGAGTGCGAAAACGCATCAGCTTTCAGGGTAAGTGATTTAGTAATCTGTTTTGATAGAATGAGTGTTTTTAAATGATGCACGCCGTCTGAAACTGTTTTTTTTTTTTTTAGACAAAACCACGCAGACGTCCAGAGCGCGTTCGGACCCGTCCTCGGTAATTATATGTGAAATAGTACAGAATATCCGCTTGCGAGGGTGTGCTTTGTATTCATTTATTTATGTTAATTCTAGAAATCAAGTCAGAGCCCCCTGAAGAAGTTCGAAGGCTGGAAGCCCCGACTCAACCACGCAGCAGTGTAAGTACAGCTGATCGAGATTAAATCACGATTAAAACTCTGGAATAACCCGATTTTTTCTGTCACAGCCCATGTGAGAAGCGGGTCAGTGGGAGAGACCCGTAAAACGATCCGCGGATGTACACGGTAGGAGTCGGAGTTTATGATTTATTTATTTTAAATATTTAATAACTAACGATTTTCTCTTTTTTCAGCACGCGGGTGGAGGGAGACCGTCTATTTTCCACAGAGACGCAAGGCCTCGAAGATATTCTGAGCTGGGATTAACCTCATCACGCCAACTTTCTTGAAATGTGTAGTCTGTTTTTATTTTTTATTTTTTCTCTTATTCCGATGGAACGGGAGAATTCATTTTGAAGAGGTATATTAACTGAATTTCTTGAGGTAGATTCTTCCTGCTACAGATTTTAAAAGATGGAAGGAGAGAATTCACATCGGGAAAATAACTTCGGACGTGTATTGGATTTAAACGCTTCAATAATCGACTCAGCAGGGAGCGCTCCTGGAGCAGATGGTCCATTACCCGAGGCGTTAAATTCGCCGCCTCAAAATAACATCGAGTCCGGAGAGAGACTTTTAAGCCGTGTTCGTTTAACACCGTTAAATGAGGCTCTTAACAATTTAGCGGCTGAACGAGAATCGGAAGAAATTAACCCCTACATTTCTGCGATTAACGCTATAAATTCGACGGTCCAGTCTGATACTGAAGAGCCCCCTGACCCCCCGCACACCTCACCTCCAGACGAGTCCGGTCCCGCGGCGTTGAACCAGGTACGTCTGACTCCGTTAAATAACGCCGTAAACCTCCTCGCGTGTGAAGTTAATCCTCACGTCCAATCCGCGGTGGATGAATTAAATCAAACGCCTAACGACGCTCGCGCTTTTTCACCTTTAAGAAGTCCCTCCCCGCGCAATGCGCGCGGAGAAGAGATTTTAAACAGAGCTCGTTTAACCCCGATAAACGCGGCGATCTCTGTTTTGATGGAAGACGGGGATGATGCACGACCGGGGTCCAGCCGACACTCCCCCATGACGGGTGGTGGGGCTGCTAACGTCATCAGGAGACCTGCTTTTAACAATATCGAAATCAGGCTGCCTCTCAATTTCCAGCGCACGACGAAATTCCCGACTACGCGGAATTTTACCGTAACGTCGTTGGGCTCTTCATAACTCGGTCGAAAAGGCTTTAACACACGCCAGGGCCGGGGACTTTATCCAAATGGAGATTCGTGGGGACTCAGTCTACAACGAGGCCGCTTTGATCAGCTCATATAACGACGCTGGCGATGTGACGGGCTTCCAAAATCTGTTAGAACGATTGATACAATCAAATTCCAACGTTTTAGCCGACGAGTCTCTGGAATTAGTGGTTCAAGTCATCCGCAACCAGAACGGCGCGGGGAAGCGCAGAATAGATGACCTCCTCCATCACGAGGTTCTGATGGAAAAAATCCAAATGCCTTAATATCGTGTATAATCCTGACAACAGTTTATGTTTCGCGATAAACCTCGTTCAGTTATTGAATCCTCATCTGAGTACGCACGAGGCGGAGCAGCGCGGACTGGCGTTACAAATAGCGTCGGATTAACGGAAGCTACGCCGGTATCTTTAGAGCAGGTGGGAAAATTTGAAAATGCTCTGGGTTGTAAAATTGTGGTGTTTTTCAGAGCCGAAGGGGAGAGAAAGCTGACAAAATTCCAGACAGGAATACCGGCGCAGCAGAAAACTCTTTTCGTTTTTCTGTTTAATAATCATTTTTACGGAATCATCGATTTAAAGAGATTTTTGGGAGTGAAATATGTATGTAAGTTTTGCTTTGAGGGGTACAATAACCACGCCTCCCATAATTGTCCGTCATATTGTAAAATTTGTGAATCCACGCAGTGTTATGAGAAAAATAACCCTGTATTCTGCAGCGAATGTAACAAGGAGTGTCGCTCTCCCACTCGTTCTTTAAAGATAATATGCTTTTGTAAAATATTCCATTTTTATTTGTAAAATCAGGCATTTTTACGGAGCCCTGGAAGTGTCATCGCAATTGGATGTTTTAAAACTTTTATGATGTTGTAAAACGTGCACTCAATATTAGTAAGTAAGTAAATTTATTTATATAGTGCCTTTCACAGACATAAGGCCATGTACACACATTGTCAGGTATTTGTAAAACAGAATATCTTACCCTTTCAGTTTGGGGAAAAAACTTCATCCACTACGTCGTTTAAAAAAAAATCCATCCACATCGAACCGTATAAATGTGTTGTAATTAGTCTGCCAAACCTTTGGGTGGCGGTACTGATTAAAATTCTATCCAATCAGGAGCCTCATTCTCTTGTCGTCACTTCCACAAAAACTAAAAACATGGTGCCAACCTCGTTCGTGTGGACCGATAAGGAGTCGGAATTACTTCTAACCGTAGTTTTAGAATACAAAGTTAACATATGCACACAAAAAGCGCCTGGACAATGGACAATGCCAACACTTTGAGAGCAGCCATGTACCCAGACGTTTAATACTGCCATGAACACTCCTGGCCAGTAGATGGCAGTAGCGGCCTTGAAAAAATGTCAAAATTCCAGATAATCCATGTCTGCTACATTTAAGATGCGTGGAATTTAACAAACGCAATTACACTAACGTCTATAAACCCAGAGAATATATTCACGAGAGTTTTAGGCACTAGAGTTTAATGCTGTTGTCTGTGGACCCTGAACAGAGTGTCTGAAATGCATTTGTCCTGTTATGAATGTCTGAGATTACCTTATGCTACCCATAATGCATTGCTGCCTGGCACAGCATGTGCTCAGAAAACCTTAAAAATTAGCACATTACTTTAAAACGAAAACATATATCTGATATTTCACTTTATAAACTTCAGACATGACAATAATTTTAAATAACTTGTCTAAAATGAGTGGTTAAAATTTGAACCATAAGTTAAACATGTATGCCTCTGGATGACTTGGTGACATTGTGATTATATTAGTATGGTGTTAAAGGAAATTACTTTTTTTTTTTGGTCACCAGTTCTCCTTTGCTTATAGACGATAGAGTGATTTCTAATTGCAGAGAATAGAACAACATGCCTATTAGGAAACTTTTAACAGGTAGGTCTCAACAGCTTTAACAGTTTTAAAAATGTTTTTCACTGTTCAGCTTAGTTTAGTACATTATCGGTCTAAAAGTTATTGGACGGTAATTCATCGGAAGATAATTAGTCCGATGATGGTTTTTAAATTTATCTAAAACAATAATCCGATAATGAAAACATTATCTTTGATAATTATCTGTTACCGGATTATCGGAAGTGTGACCACCACTGTATGTATGTATATATATATATATATATATTATATATATATATATATATATATGTATATACACACACTAAGGTGTTACCCGTGGGGATAGATTGGGTAGTGTTCAGAATGTTTCTGTGTAGGCTCTCAGTTGTCCAGGTGGTTTCCATAGTAGAGAAACTTGAATTTTCGACTGGACTGGGTTGCTTGACGCGAGGACGTTTCGCTTCAAATCGCAGAAGCTTCCTCAGCTAAAATTCTTGCTCTGGAAGTCTGACTTCTGTCTGACTCTTGTAGAGAATAAATCATGACGTCATGACGTGAAACGTCATCAAGGGAGCCATCAGAAAGGCATCCATCCCATCATTAGAGGGACAGCTGTCCTGTCATTAGGTGTGCTAACTAGAGCACAATAGTTGCTAATTAGAGCTATTGTTTAGTCACTAGCCTATAGCAGTCTGCCTCTCAGTAGGAGGGGTCTGGTTAGGGTTAAAACTCCAGCTTTTGTTGGCTTCTGTTTTATTCTTCTTATTATTTATCATTCTTATTGTTCAGAAAACAGATAGCTGACATTTTTAAAGGGTGGTAATAAATTAAGCAAAGCTTGTATAATGAGTTGGAATGGCATGTGAGTCCAGACTGTTTTAAGAATGTTTGACCTCAATTTTTAGAAGAGGAACTCAACCCTTTTATTTCCTGTTAATTATGTAGATTTTTTAATGTTAATTTACTGTCTTAATATATTTACCAATTGTTTAGGGTTTTAATTGTTATCATATACACATTAGTGTTATTAATATTTTATTTTGATTGGATTTTTAAATGGACCACAATAGAAATAAGTGTTGCCAGTGTTTTATGTACCTGCCACGGCAGATGCCAGTGTTTGCCACTTGCCATGACAACTTTAGCTATTTTGGCACTTGCCATATATGTATGTATTGTATTGTTATACAAAACTAGATCATTGTCATTTCATCTGTGGTAAATTGCAAATGACTAACCTAAGACAAAATGCTGCACCAACAGTAGCTCCTTGACAGCTTCCTTTAATCAGCGTTTGTTATATATTATTAGGTTATATATTAGTTGTGGATCTAACAGTTGCCGTGGCAAGTGGTGAAAAACTGCCATCTGCTGTGGCACATACAATACACCACCTCGAGTTTCGCAAAAGGCATCTGAAGGAATCTCTGACCATGAGAAACAAAATTTGCTGGTCTGATGAGACAATGACTGAACTCTTTGGTGTGAATGCCAGGCATCATGTTTGGAGGAAACCAGGCACCATCCCTACAATGAAGCATGGTGGTGGCAGCATCATGCTGTGTGGATGTTTTTTCAGCAGCAGGAACTGGGAGACTAGCCAGGATTGAGGGAAAGATGAATTCAGCAAAGTACAGAGTTATCCTCGATGAAAATATTCTCCAGAGTGCTCTTGACCTCAGACTGGGGCGACACTTCATCTTTCAGCAGGAAAATGACCCTAAACACACAGCAAAGATGTTAAAGGAGTGGCTTCAGGACAAGTCTGTAAATGTCCTTGAGTGCCCAGTCAGAGTTCAGACCTGAATCCAAAAGAACATCTCTGGAGAGATCTGAAAATGGCTGTGCACCGATGCTCCCATCCAACCTTAGGAGGTGCTGCAAAGAGGAATTGGCAACGCTGCCCACAGGTAGGTGTGCCAAGCTTGTGGTGTCATATTCAAGAAGACTTGAGGCTGTAATTGCTGCCAAAGGTGCATCAACAAAGTATTGAGCAATGGATGTGAATATTTATGAACACTGGATTTCTTAGGTGTTTTTTTTTTTTTTTTAAATTTGCAAAAAAAAACAAACAAACAAACACTTTCATGTTGTCATTATAGGGTGTTGTGAGTAAAATTTTTATGGAAAAAATTCATTTACTTCATTTTGGAATAAGTTTGTAACATAAAATGTGGTAAAATGAAGCACTGTAAATACTTTGTAGGTCCACTGCTTTAAATGCAGGAATGTATAGAAAATAACACCAGAAACACTTTGCTTTGTGTCTTCAATGTCAAAATGTCTTAAATGTTGAGAGAAGGAATGGCAATATTACAAAGTGGAAAATACTTTACCGTCACTTCAGGTGTTCTTTCCTTCAATTCTTCGTGCAAACATCTTAGACTGTTTAACAGTATGGAGTCATCATCGTTGCAATTTTAGTTTCAAATTTATCCACATATTGGAACAGGTCAGGACTGCAGGCAGGCCAGTAGTAGAGTAGCCAAACTCCTTTCTTCCACAGCCATGACTTGTTGATGTGTGCGAAATGTGCTTTTTCATTGTCTTGTTGACAATGAAAAAAAAACCCCTCATAATTCATAACTCATAACTCAAAAAACTCATAACTCAAAAATAAATAAATAAAAATAAATTTATGAGTTTTCCAACTCATAAATTATGTTAAATCTAAAATTTCAAAAGTTATTGCAATTCTATATAAAATACAATATTTTCTCTCCCAACATTCGTTGGTCACGCAAAAGTAAAAGGCTTGCTAAAGGCTTCTCAATATAAAAAAATTCTAAAATTATCTTCCTTAAACTCAAACTGAAAGTAAATCTCTACAACCTGACATAAATTAATTAAAAATATAGAGACCAAGATGATGGGTTGCATAAGTAATGGGCCCCTTTGGTATAATACCTGTAAATAATCAGTTTTATTGCCAGTTGTCTTCAGACAAGTTGGGAGATGGATACATGAACACTTATAAGTCACTGAATATGTCTTGGACTTTATTTGCATCAGTTATGAAGAAATACAAACAGTATGGCACTCTAAAAATTCTGAAAAATTAAGTGACTGTACAAGAAGGAGAACAGTGAGGAAAGCAACCAAGACACCTAGACAACCCAAAAGAAGTTATAGGCTTCTGTGGCTGTGATTGGAGAAATTGTGCACAGTGCAATTTTTGGATTTTAATTCCCCAGTTATACAGCTTCATGATGAAGTGGAGCAGAGGAGGGTTTTCTTAAAAAGAAGACCTGAAAGTTCACCTACAATTTGCCAGAAGGTACATCTGCTTTGCTTGCCTCTACTGGTGGTTGGCTCTCACTGCGGTATTGTATCACTTCCTGTTCTGGAGCACAGCGGTGTTTTTCTGTATCTGTTAGCTGTTTAATCTGCGCAGTTAGATTGATCTAGTTATCTAGATTACGATTTGTTTCCCAGTGTAATCTTTACGTGCCTTAACTAAAGCACTCCTTCTGCTGAATCACCTCTAAATTATTTACACATTATTCACTTTGCGTGTTTTTAGGAATCCGCTAGCTTAGCGTAGCTACTAGCTCTTAGCCGATTTAGCATGGCGGCTTCTCCTGTCTCTCCCGCTATTTCTGCTCTGGGTGTGAAATGTTTAGTTATTCCTCGGCCTCCTTTAGCAGTAACGGTACTTGTAATAAGTGTAGCTTATTCGTAGCTTTGGAGGCCAGGCTGGGCGAATTGGAGACTCGGCTCCGCACCGTGGAAAATTCTACAGCTAGCCAGGCCCCTGTAGTCGGTGCGGACCAAGGTAGCTTAGCCGCCGTTAGTTACCCCCTGGCAGATCCCGAGCAGCCGGGAAAGCAGGCTGACTGGGTGACTGTGAGGAGCCCCGTGTACACCGCCAACCCGTTCACATCTCTAACCATTTTTCTCCACTCGACGACACACCCGCCGAGGATCAAACTCTGGTTATTGGCGACTCTGTTTTGCGAAATGTGAAGTTAGCGACACCAGCACCATAGTCAATTGTCTTCCGGGGGCCATAGCAGGCGACATTGAAGGAATTTGAACTGCTGGCTAAGGCTAAGCGTAAATTTGGTAAGATTGTAATTCACGTCGGCAGTAATGACACCCTGTTACGCCAATCAGAGGTCACTAAAATTAACATTAAATCGGTGTGTAACTTTGCAAAAACAATGTCGGACTCTGTAGTTTTCTCTGGGCCCCTCCCCAATCAGACCGGGAGTGACATGTTTAGCCGCATGTTCTCCTTGAATTGCTGGCTGTCTGAGTGGTGTCCAAAAATGAAGTGGGCTTCATAGATAATTGGCAAAGCTTCTGGGGAAAACCTGGTCTTGTTAGGAGAGACGGCATCCTCCCACTTTGGATGGAGCAGCTCTCATTTCTAGAAATCTGGCCAATTTTCTTAAATCCTCCAAACCGTGACCTATCCAGGGTTGGGACCAGGAAGCAGAGTTGTAGTCTTACACACCTCTCTGCAGCTTCTCTCTCCCCTGCCATCCCCTCATTACCCCATCCCCGTAGAGACGGTGCCTGCTCCCAGACTACAATAACCAGCAAAAATCTATTTAAGCATAAAAATTCAAAAAGAAAAAATAATATAGCACCTTCAACTGCACCACAGACTAAAACAGTTAAATGTGGTCTATTAAACATTAGGTCCTCTCTCTTCTAAGTCCCTGTTGGTAAATGATATAATAATTGATCAACATATTGATTTATTCTGCCTTACAGAAACCTGGTTACAGCAGGATGAATATGTTAGTTAAATGAGTCACACCCCCGAGTCACACTAACTGTCAGAATGCTCGTAGCACGGGCCGGGGCGGTGGATTAGCAGCAATCTTCCATTCCAGCTTATTAATTAATCAAAACCCAGACAGAGCTTTAATTCATTTGAAAGCTTGACTCTTAGTCTTGTCCATCCAAATTGGAAGTCCCAAAAACCAGTTTTATTTGTTATTATCTATCGTCCACCTGGTCGTTACTGTGAGTTTCTCTGTGAATTTCAGACCTTTTGTCTGACTTAGTGCTTAGCTCAGATAAGATAATTATAGTGGGCGATTTTAACATCCACACAGATGCTGAGAATGACAGCCTCAACACTGCATTTAATCTATTATTAGACTCTATGCTTTGCTCAAAAGTAAATGAGTCCACCACCACTTTAATCATATCTTAGATCTTGTTCTGACTTATGGTATGGAAATAGAAGACTTAACAGTATTCCCTGAAAACTCCCTTCTGTCTGATCATTTCTTAATAACATTTACATTTACTCTGATGGACTACCCAGCAGTGGGGAATAAGTTTCATTACACTAGAACAACCCCAGGTTTCTTTTCAGCACTGTAGCCAGGCTGACAAAGAGTCGAGCTCTATTGAGCCGAGTATTCCTTAACTTTAACTAGTAATGACTTCATGACTTTCTTTGCTAATAAAATTTTAACTATTAGAGAAAAAATTACTCATAACCATCCCAAAGACATATCGTTATCTTTGGCTGCTTTCAGTGATGCCGGTATTTGGTTAGACTCTTTCTCTCTGATTGATCTGTCTGAGTTATTTTCATTAGTTTACTTCATCCAAACCATCAACATGTTTATTAGACCCCATTCCTACCAGGCTGCTCAAGGAAGCCCTACCATTATTTAATGCTTTGATCTTAATATGATCAATCTATCTTTATTAGTAGGCTATGTACCACAGGCTTTTAAGGTGGCAGTAATTAAACCATTACTTAAAAAGCCATCACTTGACCCAGCTATCTTAGCTAACTATAGGCCAATCTCCAACCTTCCTTTTCTCTCAAACATTCTTGAAAGGGTAGTTGTAAAACAGCTAACTGATCATCTGCAGAGGAATGGTCTATTTGAAGAGTTTCAGTCAGGTTTTAGAATTCATCATAGTACAGAAACAGCATTAGTGAAGGTTACAAATGATCTTCTTATGGCCTCGGACAGTGGACTCATCTCTGTGCTTGTTCTGTTAGACCTCAGTGCTGCTTTTGATACTGTTGACCATAACATTTTTCAGAGATTAGAGCATGCCATAGGTATTAAAGGCACTGTGCTGCGGTGGTTTGAATCATATTGTCTAATAGATTACAATTTGTTCATGTAAATGGGGAATCTTCTTCACAGACTAAAGTTAATTATGGAGTTCCACAAGGTTCTGTGCTAGGACCAATTTTATTCACTTTATACATGCTTCCCTTAGGCAGTATTATTAGACGGTATTGCTTAAATTTTCATTGTTACGCAGATGATACCCAGCTTTATCTATCCATGAAGCCAGAGGACACACACCAATTAGCTAAACTGCAGGATTGTCTTACAGACATAAAGACATGGATGACCTCTAATTTCCTGCTTTTAAACTCAGATAAACTGAAAGTTATTGTACTTGGGCCCCACAAATCTTAGAAACATGGTGTCTAACCAGATCCTTACTCTGGATGGCATTACCCTGCCCTCTAGTAATACTGTGAGAAATCTTGGAGTCATTTTTGATCAGGATATGTCATTCAAAGCGCATATTAAACAAATATGTAGGACCTGCTTTTTTGCATTTACGCAATATCTCTAAAATCAGAAAGGTCTTGTCTCAGAGTGATGCTGAAAACTAATTCTTGCATTTATTTCCTCTAGGCTGGACTATTGTAATTCATTATTATCAGGTTGTCCTAAAAGTTCCCTAAAAAGCCTTCAGTTAATTCAAATGCTGCAGCTAGAGTACTGACGGGGACTAGAAGGAAGAAGCATATCTCACCCATATTGGCCTCTCTTCATTGGCTTCCTGTAATTCTAGAATAGAATTTAAAATTCTTCTTCTTACTTATAAGGTTTTGAATAATCAGGTCCCATCTTATCTTAGGGACCTCGTAGTACCATATCACCCCAATAGAGCGCTCGCTCTCAGACTGCAGGCTTACTTGTAGTTCCTAGGGTTTGTAAGAGTAGAATGGGAGGCAGAGCCTTCAGCTTTCAGGCTCCTCTCCTGTGGAACCAGCTCCCAATTCAGATCAGGGAGACAGACACCCTCTCTACTTTTAAGATTAGGCTTAAAACTTTCCTTTTTGCTAAAGCTTATAGTTAGGGCTGGATCAGGTGACCTGAACCATCCCTTAGTTATGCTGCTATAGACGTAGACTGCTGGGGGGTTCCCATGATGCACTGTTTCTTTCTCTCTTTTGCTCTGTATGCACCACTCTGCATTTATCATTAGTGATCGATCTCTGCTCCCCTCCACAGCATGTCTTTTTCCTGGTTCTCTCCCTCAGCCCCAACCAGTCCCAGCAGAAAGTACTGCCCCTCCCTGAGCCTGGTTCTGCTGGAGGTTTCTTCCTGTAAAAGGGAGTTTTTTCCTTCCCACTGTAGCCAAGTGCTTGCTCACAGGGGGTTCAGTTTTGACCGTTGGGGTTTTACATAATTATTGTATGGCCTTGCCTTACAATATAAAGCGCCTTGGGGCAACTGTTTGTTGTGATTTGGCGCTATAATAAAAAAAATTGATTGATTGATTGATCTGAGATGCAAGCCTAGAATTGATGTTTTAGTGAAAGAAGACTCCTCTATACCACTTCATCATGAAGCTGTATAACTGGAGATACAAAATGCAGAACTTTCACTGTGCCCAATTTATTCATTCACAGCCACACTTTTTCTGGGTTGTCTGGGTGTCTTGGTGGCTTTCCTCACTGTTCTCCTTCTTATACAGTCACTCAGTTTTTGAGAACTGTCTACTCCACACAGATTTACCATAGAGTGCCATATTGTTGTATTTCTTCATAACTGATGTAAATAAAGTTCAAGACATATTCAGTGACTTGGAAATGTTCATGTATCCATCTCCTGACTTGTCTGAAGAAAACTGGCAATTAAACTGATTATTTACAGGTATATACCAAAGGGGCTGATTACTTATGCAACCCATCATCTTGGCTTTCATATTTTTTTTTTATTTTTTTTTATCAAGTTGTAGAGATTTGTTTTCAGTTTGAGTCTAAGGAAGATAATTTTAGATTTTTTTTATATTGAGAAGCTCAATTTACTTTTTGTATTTGAAATGCCATAAACAAATTAAAATGCGTGAAATATCAAGGGGCTGAATACTTTTGTAAGCCACTGTATGACTTATTGCATTGAGGTTTGGGGAAACACATATTAAACAAAAATCCAATATTTCTGTTACAAATGAAAGCTATAAGAGTTATACGTAAAAAAAAAAAAAAAAAAAAATTATGAACCAACCAACCCATTGTTGCTTATCTGTGTATTTTTTTTCAATTTCAAGATTTTGTTGGATTATTTTATGATATAGACCATGTATAAAGTTAAAAATAGAATCTTGCCTCATCATGTTCAAGAGTTGTTTAAAATGAGGGAGTCCAGTTATCATCTACGAGGTGCACTGATATTCGATAGAAGAAAGATTTGAACTACTGTTAAAAGTCATTGTATTTCCGTAAATTGTTCCGATAGTATTAAATTATCTTGTACATTGGCTGGTGTTAAAAGACTTCATAAAAACAACTTAATTTCTTACTATAGTATGTAATATTAGGTTAACTGTCTTCGTGGCTGTTTTTTGTTTAATTGCACATTATATTACTGATTGTTTTGTTGTGTTCAGTTACGTTATTTTTCTGATTGGTACTTTGTTCTAATTATATCTAAATGTGCATAGTAACTGGTATGTCCTTGTTTTTAAATATCCTTTGAAAACCATCTCTTCTCCTTGGCCTTTGACACTGAGTGAGATGTTGACTTCATTCATTTGTTTGATTTTATTGTTTTTAATTGTATGGTTATTTTTTCATGTTATATAGCTTTTAATTATTTTAGTTGTATTTTGTTTACAATTTTATGTGAATTATGTGTTTTATGATTACTTTTTTTTATTTTTCTGTACAGCATTTTTGGCCACTATGGTTGTTTTAAAGTGCTTAATAAATAAAATTGGTTGGTTGGTTTTGAAAATCAAAACAGAGAAAGGCCAACATGTACTGCTGCCAAAACTATGTTACATGGGTAACAATGACACATAGCTTATCAGTGAAAGCTGGCCACTCGTCCATGGCCTTCTTGCATGATGCAGTTGTATCACTTTCATGTATTGTGTCCTCCAGGACCTCTCTTTGCAAGACTAACAGTAGAGTGGCGATACATTTTGGGTAGTGAGATGTAACACAATATAGTACCCCAGGAAATACAGCATACCTTCATGGAATTTGTTGGTGTTAAAGGTGTTGATTAGTTTGTTTCCCACTGTAATCATGCAGTTCTTATATTGAGGCTTTTCACAGTCTCATGAGACTTCGCTGAGTTCATGTAGCATTCAAAGAGTTTTGAATAAGGTTCTTCAGGTTGAGCTTGCACGTTTGTAATTTTGATATTTCCTCTGTAACTCTTACATGGAAATAATTTTTCTTTTTAAAAAGAGGTGCTTCAGCACTGAATTCCATAAAAAAATACATATATTAATAAAGTGTCATATTAAGCTGCATTGTCATAATAAATTACAACCAAAATAACAAACAAACAAACCTTAATCACTTTAATTTCTTAAATTCAGCTTGATAGTAGCTGGAAAAACTTAAGAAAAAGTGAGATACATTTTCCCAAATGAGACATTTTTTTTCCCCTATGGCAAAAAAAATATAGCTTGTCAAGATTTTTTTTTTTTCCATTTAGCCAAAAAATAAGTCTACTTATCTTTAACTAAGTCTTTTTATACTTTCTTAAATATCTGTTTTTGCAATACATTGTTGCTTTGTGATGTCACAGAGGTCTGATTCTTTCCTTTGTTTTGGTTGCTTGAAAACCACAACTGTGTCAAAAATGGCATTTTAGTAAATAAACTGTTATCAGTGTTTACCCTGTTGAAGGTTACCTTTACCTTGTCTTGTTAAAGTTGCAAGACAGAGCAGCTTATAACAATGTGTTTTTTTTTTCTCTCTCTCTCTCTTTTGAAAGCCAGTGACAATTTACTAATGGGTATCATTACATTTTGGGACAGAGTTCAGCAAAAAGGCACCAGCACAGTGTTAAAATTGTTTGCCTGGCATTGAAAGATAGGACATTTCATTAATGAAGAGATTTTGGCAATAACTAGGGCAAACTTTACATAAAAAAGGTGGAGCCAAGCTATTTTACATTTTTTTTTACAATATGTAATAGTTTAGGTCTTGACAGAAGCATCTATTTCTCCTCTAATGGGCACTGCAAATGTTAACTTACATTTTTTCATTCGTTTTATTGCACAACATACAATGTATTACTTTCACGTGTTGTATAATGCCCATGCACTCTGTAACGGCAATGAAATGAAAGAACAAACACCATCAGAACAGTTGTGATTAGAGTGGATTGTCACAAATAATTGCATTTCAGTCCTTTTGTTCTTCTCCTGGTTCTCTCAATCTGCATTTCATGAACAATACTTCATCCATCCAAAGGCATCTGAAATCGTATTGCCTGGACATTGTTACCCTGCAGACAAACTGTTTGCAGTAATTTAACTCCTGCATAAAATATATGGTAAGAATCACTTGATTCTATTTTGTTCGTTTTTGACTCTGCTTAATCTCTCACATAATGCTTGTGGCAATATCAATAATATTCACCTTGGGAGAAGCATCGTGAGAAGGAAAAAAAAATGAATTTCACAAGATGGATGGTTTTGGCCTGCGTACCACCTCAAAGTCACACACCTTAATGTGAAGGGCGAAAAAACAGAAAGAATGTACCCTATCAATGAAGAATGACTTATTGCTGCAAGGCAGCAGATAGACAATCTGTCCTGTAGTATAATATGTGTGTAAATGATAATGTTAAAGGTTATTGTCATGCTTCACCGCTGACTCAAAATACATTGCCTCTGTGGAAGCAGGCTGATCATTACTCAAGTGTTCAGGAGATAGGCGCTTGCTGAGTGGCATTCTCCAAAACCAAAGCAGTATGTTAATGCCTTCTCTCCAGAGAAATAGAGAGAAAAAAGGTGCAACCATTGTATGATGTGTATCAGTGCAGAGTATCTCTGAACCTACCTTGAATACCTGAAGATTTTCCTTTAACCTTGAGAAAGATAATGTTTCTTGCTTGTGTTTTTAAGAACTTCTACTAACTTTACTTCTTTAGTGTCATGGGGAGGGTTCAATGGGAAATTTGTCACATGCATAGTCATTGATAAAAAAAGGTAGAGTTTTGTGGCTGGTATCTGAAATCCATAAATCTTGTATTTTGAACATACACTGCATATATGCACTGGAAAAACCTTCTGTTATGTCAACCAGAGGTTTCCGAAGAGCGGGTCTGAAGATCAAATGAGGTGGGACCTATACCTACATTTGTCATCTTGGCAGTGCCTTCTCTTCTTCGTCTTGAGACTGATCGTGAGACCACCTTTTTCACTTCATTGGTCTTGTCTCGGAATTGACAGTAATAGGACTCAATCTTGACTCAGGCTAGAATAAATATATATATAAATCAATAAAAAAAAGTATTTATTGTTATATGAACATACTAATATGAGTTCACTATCTCAGAGACTTTTACAACATGCTCAGTTTTTGGTATTCTTTATTTTTTACCTGTTGACCTCATACTATATTCAAGTTGTCCCCAACTGAGGTGTTGAGCAAATCTCCCAAAAAACGTAGCAATGTCCCAGCTTTTTTGAAAAGTGTTGCAGGCATCCATTTCAAAATGAGCAAATATTTGCACAAAAACAATAAAGTTTATCAGTTTGAACATTAAATATCTTGTAAAAGAGAAAAATAACTGGTGCAACATAGAAATAAGTGCCAGACAATTTAATAAGGTGCTGAAAGCAAAATGTACACGGGACTAACATTTCGATGTGAGAGTCACTTATTTCTGTGTTGCACCAGTTATTTTTTTCTTTTACAAATTAGTCCTATCTGGTTGCACCAGATTTGTTTGTGCTATACAGAAGCACGGTGAACTCTTTGTTTCTGCATTAAATATCTTGTTTTTGTGGTGTATTAAACTGAATATACTGTAGGTTGAAGAGGATTTGCAAATCATTGTACTCTGTTTTTATTTACATTTTATACAACGTCCCAACTTCATTGGAATTGGGGTTGTATTCTTCAAAGACTCTGTTTATACTACAGGTCTTGGTCTTGACTTGCACTCACCCCTTTAAGGTCTTCGTCTTAGGTGGTCTTGTCCCCATTCTGCCCGTCTAGACCAGAACAATCAAGCCTAGGCTAATGTACTAACCTAAGTTCAAATGGTTTATTAATACATAGTCTTTCTGGACTGAGTGATGGTTTTCAAAATGAGTGACTTTGGTGCAGGTATTACTGCCTCAATACAGTGACACCATCACTGGAAGTTAAATCACAAAACTATCAATACCTGCCAAATAATGCAAATGGTGCTAACAGGAGGCAGCATGTGAAACTGGGAGGGCCCATTTCTGACACACAGTCCATCAGCACCAGATCCCCCAAGCCTGCAATTCTTTCTTCCTCTTCTCTTCTCCCTGTACACCAACAGCTGCACCTCCAGTCACCAGTATGTGAAGCTCCTGAAATTCGCAAATAATATGACCCTTATTGGACTCATCTCTGATGAGGATACATCTGCCTACAGACGGAAGATCGATCACCAGCAGCCAGTCTTCTCTGTGTAAGCCTGTGTAAGTCAGATCTCAGAAGCTAAGCAGTGCGGGATCTGGTTAGTACTTAGACGGAAGACCTCTTCGGAACACCAGCGGCTGTGTGTATTTCTCTAGGTGCCACATACATTGTTTATGCACCAATAACACCAGATAAAATTCCTTGGATGTGCAAACTTACTTGGCCATAAATTCAATTCTGATTCAAATTAAATAACAGTAAAATTTCACTCACTGGAAATACTGGATTATAGACTTCTTGATGGCCTACACATGAATCCATAATATTTCATATATTCTAATAAAGTGTTCAAAAGCTTACAAGCATGACTGAGTCCACACCAGCTAGCTACCACCCACTATGTGGGACTGCCACTCACAGTGGCCATCTGCACACTAGCTTTCACTCAAAGCTACCATGCCTATGAATATTCATAAATTTTCGGCATAAAATAGCTTCACTGTTTACAGTAGTTGTACAGTGGATCTGGAAAGTATTCAGAGCACTTCACTTTTTTCCACATTTTTTCTGTTACAGCCTGATTCCAAAATGGATGAAATTCACTTTTTCCCTCAAAATCTTACCCACAACACCCCATAATGACAACATGAAAATAGTTTTTTGAAGTTTTTTGCAAATTCATTAAAAATAAAATGTTAGAATCAGAGGTACATATAAATATTCACATCCTTTTACTCGGCACTCTGTTGATGTACCTTTGGCAGCAATTACAGCCTCAAGTCTTCTTGAATATGATGAACACTATATGCTTGTTTTTGGACCAGGCAAATTGTTTATTTATTTTGTAAAGTTATGCACAGCAATATGGGGAAATATTGGGATAAACTTGCTTTTCGAGCCAGCCTCAAGAAGGCATTCAAGAAATGTATGATTTGGCACTTTTGCATAGGCTTAGCTTTTCAGCAACAGAGGATCCTGCTTGCTTTTGAACTTTGTTCAGCCACTGGTATAATTGCTAACAGCAAGACACTGGACACACTGCAGTTTTATATCCAAATGAAAGCAACGAGAGAACATGGCAGAAGGAAGCATGGGACTTGTAATTACAGACCGTTTGGAGCTTTATGCATGACCTTACACAGGTGATGAATGGTTCAAGTCTTTCCATGACATGTAAGCAGAAAGTCATCAATGTTTGTGGGAAACTACAAGGTAGGAGGCAATTAATCATGCAACACTGGCCCAGTGCTGTTTTTAATTAAGGGCAAAAACACACGGTCTTGCTTCTCTACAGGGGGGAGGGAAGACCAGTCTGTGGCCACAAGTTGCGCCATCTACAATATTTATTTGATTTGTTTAGTTTTATGGTGATAGGGAGTGGTGGACAAGTGACTCGTGCACTCGGTTTTAATGCGCCAAGTTTCCGGTTCTAATCCCACCGCTGGCACATTTTGCCATGTAATGTGGTGTTGCATCAGGAAGGGCATCTGGCATAAAACTTGTACCAATTCAACATGCAGATTCACCTAACTTTGGTGATGATGCTGGTGATGCTGAGTGGAAAATAAATAAATAAATAAATAAATACATAAAATCAAGGGAGCAGCCGAAGGGACTTCTTTTTTTTTTTTCTTTTTTTTTTTTTTTTTTTTATAATCTGACTGAGAGAGTCATCATGGCAGTTTTACAACACCAAACTCACAATGATCTCTGAAGTTTCTGATTACTGAGAAAAAGGTATTTTGAAAAATTGTTAGGTTTGGCCATAACTGGGATTATAGAGTGTCACATTAAGGCAGTGTGGTAGTCAAGCTGTTAGTGTGGTTGTTTCCGGAGCAGAAAGTTCCCAGTTCAGACTACCTGTGCCTGTTCTCCATGTAATGTGGAGTTGCATTAGGAAGCAAATGTTGTGCCAAATCAACATGCAGATCAGGCCAGATACTGGTGGATTGTTCCTTTCAAGTTAAGAGTGTTGTAGTTTTAATATCTTGAGATATAGGTCAGAAGTGAGAGTATCAATCAATCAATCAATTTTATTTTTATAGCGCCAAATCACAACAAACAGTTGCCCCAAGGCGCTTTATATTGTAAGGCAAGGCCATACAATAATTACGTAAAAAAACCCCAACGGTCAAAACGACCCCCTGTGAGCAAGCACTTGGCGACAGTTGGGAAGGAAAAACCCCCTTTTAACAGGAAGAAACCTCCACAGAACCATGCTCATGGAGGGGCAGTCTTCTGCTGGGACTGTTGGGGCTGAGGGAGAGAACCAGGAAAAAATACATGCTGTGGAGGGGAGCAGAGATCAATCACTAATGATTAAATGCAGAGTGGTGCATACAGAGCAAAAAGAGAAAGAAACACTCAGTGCATCATGGGAACCCCCCAGCAGTCTAAGTCTATAGCAGCATAACTAAGGGATGTTCAGGGTCACCTGATCCAGCCCTACTATAAGCTTTAGCAAAAAGGAAAGTTTTAAAGCCTAATCTTAAAGTAGAGAGGGGTCGGTCTCCCTGATCCGAATTGGGAGCTGGTTTCCACAGGAGAGGAGCCTGAAAGCTGAAAGGCTCTGCCTCCCATTCTACTCTTACAAACCCTAGGAACTACAAGTAAGCCTGCAGTCTGAGAGCGAAGCGCTCTGTTGGGGTGATATGGTACTATGAGGTCCCTAAGATAAGATGGGACCTGATTATTCAAAACCTTATAAGTAAGAAGAAGAATTTTAAATTCTATTCTAGAATTAACAGGAAGCCAATGAAGAGAGGCCAATATGGGTGAGATATGCTCTCTCCTTCTAGTCCCCGTTAGTACTCTAGCTGCAGCATTTTGAATTAACTGAAGGCTTTTCAGGGAACTTTTAGGACAAGCTGATAATAATGAATTACAATAGTCCAGCCTAGAGGAAATAAATGCATGAATTAGTTTTTCAGCATCACTCTGAGACAAGACCTTTCTAATTTAGAGATATTGCGTAAATGCAAAAAAGCAGTCCTACATATTTGTTTAATATGCGCTTTGAATGACATATCCTGTTCAAAAATGACTCCAAGATTTCTCACAGTATTACTAGAGGTCAGGGTAATGCCATCCAGAGTAAGGATCTGGTTAGACACCATGTTTCTAAGATTTGTGGGGCCAAGTACAATAACTTCAGTTTTATCTGAGTTTAAAAGCAGGAAATTAGAGGTCATCCATGTCTCTGCCGTCTAATAATACTGCCTAAGGGAAGCATGAATAAAGTGAATAAAATTGGTCCTAGCACAGAACTTTGTGGAACTCCATAATTAACCTTAGTCTGTGAAGAAGATTCCCCATTTACATGAACAAATTGTAATCTATTAGATAAATATGATTCAAACCACCGCAGTGCAGTGCCTTTAATACCTATGGCATGCTCTAATCTCTGTAATAAATTTTATGGTCAACAGTATCAAAAAGCAGCACTGAGGTGAGGTCCACTGTCTGAGGCCATAAGAAGATCATTTGTAACCTTCACTAATGCTGTTTCTGTACTATGATGAATTTTAAAAACCTGACTGAACTCTTCAAATAGACCATTCCTCTGCAGATGATCAGTCAGCTGTTTTACACTACCCTTTCAAGAATTTTGAGAGAAAAGGAAGGTTGGAGATTGGCCTATAATTAGCTAGATAGCTGGTCAAGTGATGGCTTTTTAAGTAATGGTTTAATTACTGCCACCTGAAAAGCCTGTGGTACATAGCCAACTAATAAGATAGATTGATCATATTTAAGATCGAAGCATTAATAATGGTAGGGCTTCCTTGAGCAGCCTGGTAGGAATGGGGTCTAATAGACATGATGATGGTTTGGATGAAGTAACTAATGAAAATAACTCAGAACAATCTGAGAGAAAGAGTCTAACCAAATACCGGCATCACTGAAAGCAGCCAAAGATACGATATGTCTTTGGGATGGTTATGAGTAATTTTTCTCTAATAGTTAAAATTTTATTAGCAAAGAAATCATGAAGTCATTACTAGTTAAGTTAAAGGAATACTCGGCTCAATAGAGCTCTGACTCTTGTCAGCCTGGCTACAGTGCTGAAAAGAAACCTGGGGTTGTTCTTATTTCTTCTCAATTAGTGATGAGTAGTAAGATGTGCCTAGCTTTACGGAGGGCTTTTTTTATAGAGCAACAGACGCTTTTTCCAGGCTAAGTGAAGAGCTTCTAAATTAGTGAGATGCCATTTCCTCTCCAACTTAACGGGTTATCTGCTTTAAGCTGCGAGTTTGTGAGTTATACCACGGAGTCAGGCACTTCTGATTTAAAGCTCTCTTTTTCAGAGGAGCTAACAGCATCCAAAGTTGTCTTCAATGAGGATGTAAAACTACTGACGAGATACTCTATCTCACTTACCGAGTTTAGGTAGCTACTCTGCACTGTGTTGGTATATGGCATTAGAGAACATAAAGAAGGAATCATATCTTAAACCTAGTTACAGCGCTTTCTGAAAGACTTCTAGTGTAATGAAACTTATTCCCCACTGCTGGGTAGTCCATCAGAGTAATGTAAATGTTATTAAGAAATGATCAGACAGAAGGGAGTTTTCAGGGAATACTGTTAAGTCTTCAATTTCCATACCATAAGTCAGAACAAGATCTAAGATATGATTAAAGTGGTGGGTGGACTCATTTATATTTTGAGCAAAGCCAATTGAGTCTAATGAGTACAATGGACAAGTACTTTGAATGATATTTAGACCAGTGTTAGCAAAGATGCACATGTTGCTTTGGGCTGTTGTGGTGAAAAGAAAAAAAAAAGTGAACTAGTATGCATCGTCATAGTCACCAGTGGCAATGAAAATTTGATAGTAAGTACCCTCTGAAGTTTCCTTCAGAGGGTACAGTCTCAAAGACAGTCTCAAAGCTTCAGTCTCAAAGACAGGGTGAAGAGTTCAGACCTCAGAATAGAGTTTCTTCTCCATTGCATCAAAAGTAGCTAGTTGAGATTCTTTAGGCTTTTGACTAGGCTGCTCCTTGGACACCTGCCTTTTGAAGGTTTTTTTCAGACAAATCCAACTGGGAGAATATCTCAAATCAATCCACAATGCTATGGTGGGATTATAACACTGAATAGCTGTCAAACAGTACCTACTTATTCTACTACCTCCATAGTATGAAAATGGACTACACTACCCTACTCCATAAGGCAGCTGCTTGTCTGGTAACCGCTGAAGAAATGTCCAAGAAAATTAAAAGAAGATAGTACACAAACATGATAATAATAGTGGCATCCAAATCAAGACTTGTGCTGCTGAGGTTAAATGGTAAATGGATGCTATCTCAAAGCGCTTTACAAATAATGCTTCACATTCACCCCAATGTGAAGGTGGTGCCAAACAAGCTACTCACTACACACCGGGAGCAACTAGGGGATTAAGGACCGTGCCCAAAGGCCCTTGGTGATTTTCGGGTCAGGCTGGGATTTGAACCGAGGATCCTCTGGTCTCAAGCCCAATGCTTTAACCACTAGACCATCACCTCCCATAGGTTGATAAAAGTGAAGAAGACTTGCCTACCAGCAGCCTCACACTCTCATCCTGGTTCATCCAGATCCAGTAGTAGATGCAAGTGCTGCCAGTAAGTAGCCAAATCAGCTGCCTATGGGGCTCCACTCCATATTTGTGACCAGGTTGACTCACTAGCTATTTAACCCACAGCTGGGCCAAGCATAGATGGGTACCAGAGCATGTCCACACACTGATGGATCATGCATACTGCACTTCTGGGGCTGCTTGTTTCTCCGAGATCCCCTACATGTCACTTCTGGTTTGCAAAAAACAAATTACCAGATTCTCCAGCAAGGAGGCCATGTAGGAGTCTTGAGTAAGGAGTGGTTATGACTAGCAGAGGGAGGCTAATGCCAGAGCTGCTCCTCAGTTCACTAGAGCTAGCCAATCCCTGTAGCAAAGCCGATTTATGGCTGGAAGCAGAAACCTACACACCATCGTCCCCTGTGGCTGAACCACCCAAGCCATTGGCATTGTACAAATACACATTTATTATGTATTAGGAGCCATTTATTAAGTTTCCCATTGCAAAGTAGAAACTTTTGTGGCATATGTAGGGGATACACATATGCATCATCTGTCGTCAACCAGGTCAAAGGACAGGTAGGATGGTAATGAAATAGTACATCTGAATTGTGCCCCTATTACTCGCTCACTTAGTTCTGGTATGTACTGCAGTAATGGTTGGGTGGCAGATTTCTAGTAAGTATTAATTTATTCTGATCATTCAAATGTAGGGTAAATAAATAAAGGTGGGCACAAAAACCCACAACTAAGTCCAAAGCACATTATAGGGAACAAATAATCTTATTACTTCCATGTGGTACTCCTTGCAGAATTTTATCCAGGGATGAGATTTGCTGGGTCACAGCTGTTTTGTTGTGTGGGCCGCCAGAAGAGGAGGTACTGCTGGCCCACCACCACCAGAGGGCACCCTGCCTGGAGTGCGGGCTCCAGGCACCAGAGGGCGCTGCCGCCTAACAGGAGTAGCCGGGGTGACAGCTGACGCTCATCACCTATGACAGCTGTCACCACTCATCTGATCAGCATCAGTATATCAGCAAGACGTCATCTCCACCTCTTTGCCGAGATATCGCTCTACCAAGGAGGTAACGTACTCAGCCAATTGTGTTATCGTCTGACAATAATACTTTGTTGCTTGTGTGTAGGACAGCTGGAGACTGTATTGGACTTTATTGGATAAGTACTCACATTCCTACACTACAGTATTTTTCTGACGAGAGGTGGAGGTGGTGTTTCCACCCTACGTGCTGCTGGGTGCAGACGCACCCACATCTGACTGTTTCTGTTCCTCGCCAGCAGTACCGGATCCAACGAGCGGAGGCAGTGGCCACCTGGGAGTTCGGGACTTGGCGGCTCCAGTATTCCCGGGGTTCAGTGGCGGAGGAAATCGGGTGGTTCCGGTTCGACTTGGACAGACGTCTCCTATCTTTGAGCCTGCCCACACGACACCGTTGGAATTCGGCTTATACTTGGACATTGTAATCAGTTGTGTTTGTTGTGCGTGTTTCACAACAGTAAAGTATTGTTATTTGACTTCCTCCATTGTCCGTTCATTTGCGCCCCCTGTTGTGGGTCCGTGTTCCTACACTTTCCCAACATGTTTGCTACATCTGCTCTGACTCAGCCCTGTATACACAATTGACAATGGATGTGCTTTGACATGGTTTGGGAAAAGTGACATTTACAAAGAGAGTTTCGCTCCAAAAAACACCAAATTAAAATTGATTATGGCTCTTGAACCTATTTTATACTTTTTGCATGTTGGTATGACTTAATCACACTGCAGTTCATAATTTTCAGCCCCCTTATTTAAAGGAGTTATATAATAAACATAAGAATATGATCAATTACAAACAATAGCAACAAAATGTAGTTGATAATACAGATCATAACTTATACATAAATAAGTTTAACATCAGTCTTTGTTTCGAGATAGCCTGTGCAGGCATTTTGGTGACATCAAATCCATCGTCCAGGAAAACCATTTCAGAAAATAAGAAAAAAAAAACAGGACCCTTTTAAAACATGGTGATTTATCACAGTGGTACTGCAGTCGACGATGCACTTTTCAAGAGAACTGCATTATAGTGGGTCAACTCCTCACATCCGTATAATCAGTCATGTCGGAATATTCCAGCGCAGACAGTGAGGATTCCTGGAAACGCTGGGATGCTGTTGGAGGTTAAGTTACCGAGCCAGAGGGATAATTGGATCAGGTATGGTGGTGCTATAAAGAGCCACCATGACACCTGTCTGAGATACTGGCAGTTCAGCAGCTGGAGGAACAGAAGGCCTTCATATGAAGAGAAAGTACATGATCCTCGGTTTGCTGACCCCAAAGCTTGAGCCAAATTATTTACAATCAAAGCTCTGTGTCATACCTGTTTAACATTCAGGGTGGACGTTATTTGCTGTAGAGGTGCCGCGTGTCAAGTGAAGAGACAGTTTGCTCTCGGCGTGAGAGATAAGCTCAAATGTTGGCCACAGTTATGAAAAATGTGAAAAGTAATGGAAGGCAGCAGATGCCATATGCATTCCACGCACCAAGATGCCAAAATGAAATGTCTTGACTTTTGTTGTCAAGATCCACCAAATGTTACTTCAACAAATGATTGGTTAACAACACTGAAGACGAACCAAAAGCCCTCTAAGAGTTTTCAACTTTGTGATTTGATGCATAATCTTAGATATGAGATGAAAGCACCAAACCCCCTTTTGACAAGCAGTTACTTGCTTCATTTGCTGAACTGTCACATTCCTGATTCATGCATATTCATATTTGCCTCATATACAGTCGAGAGGGAGCGAGACATTCTGTTTCCCCAAAGCCGTAGAAGTCAAGCAGCACTGTAGTGTCCCATGATAGTGCAGTGAGTGACAACTTCAGTGCTCTAAGCTGCTGGCTCATGCAGCACTGACTTGAATCAGACACAGACAGAGCCAGAGCATGGAGGAGGACATACTCAAAGTAGAAAAGAAGTCAACTTGTTGTGATAAAAGTATGCAATCACAAAGGGGGTGGAAGGTTGAAAGAAGAAGAAAAGAAAAAAAAAAAAAAAAAAAAAATATATATATATATATATATATATATATATATATATATATATATATATATATATATATAAAAATCTGTAAAGCATTGTACAACCCCAATTCCAATGAAGTTGGGACATTGTGTAAAATATAAATAAAAACAGAATACAATGATTTTCAAATCCTCTTCAACCTATATTCAGTTGAATACACGACAAAGAAAAGATATTTAATGTTGAAACTGATAAACATTATTGTTTTTGTGCAAATACTTGCTCATTTTGAAATGGGTGCCTGCAACACATTTCAACAAAGCTGGGACAGTGGTATGTTTACCACTGTGTTACATCACCTTTCCTTCAAACAACACTCAATAAATGTTTGGGAACTGAGGACACTAATTGTTGAAGCTTTGTAGGTGGAATTCTTTCCCATTCTTGCTTGATGTATGACTTCAGTTGTTCAACATCCCTGAAAAAGACATTGCTTGGATGGGCAGCATGTGTTGCTCCAAAATGTATGATGTACCTTTCAGCACTGATGGTGCCATCACAATTGTGTAAGTTGCCCATGCCATGGACACTAACACACCCCATACCATCACATATGCTAGCTTTTGAACTTTGCACTGGTAGCAATCTGGATGGTCTTTTTCCATCCATGATTTCCAAAAACAATTTGAAATGTGAACTCATCAGACCACAGCACACTTTTCCACTTTGCGTCTGTCCATTTCAAATGAGCTTGGGTCCAGAGAAGGTGTGGGTGTTCCTGGATGCTGTTGATGTATGGCTTTTGCTTTGCATTGTAGTGTTTTAACTTGCACTTGTAGATGTAGTGACAAACTGTGTTAACTGAAAATGGTTTTCTGAAGTGTTCCAGGGACCACGCGGTAAGATCCTTTACACAAGGATTTCAGTTTTTAATGCAGTGCCGCCTGAGGGATCGAAAGGCATTCAGTGTTGGTTTTTGGCCTTGCCGCTTACATGTAGAAAGTTCTCCAGGTTCTCTGAATCTTCTGGTTATATTATGGACTGTAGATGATGGAATCCCTAAATTCCTTGCAATTGAATGTTGAGAAACATTGTTCTTAAACTGTTGGACTATTTTTTCATGCAGTTGTTTACAAAGTGGTGATCCTCACCCCATCTTTGCTTGTGAATGGCTGATGCTTTTGGGGATGCAAAAAGTTGATTTGACAATACTGCCATCTACTGGTGCCCAGACGCTTAGCAGTTAGGGCAAATACTGCCATGAACACCACTGGCCAGTAGATGACAGTAGAGGCCTTGAAATCTTTCCAAAACAAAATCCCAGATAATCCGTCTGCTACTTTAAGATGCGTGGAATTTAACAAATGCAAATGCAATAACATCTATAAACCCAGAGAATATATTCACGAGAGTTTTAGGCACTAGAGTTTAATGCTGCTGTCCATGGAGCCTGAACAGAGTGTCTGAAATGCATTTGTCCTGTCGTGAACACCCTGTCCTACCCATAATGCACTGCTGGGCTCAGCATGTGCTCACAAAACCTTAAAAATTTGCATATTATTTTAAAACTAAAACATATATCTGATATTTTCACTTTATAAAACTTCAGACATGACAGTAATTTTAAATAACTTGTCCAAAATTAGTTTTGTTAAACTTTGAACCATAAGTTAAAAATGTATGCCTCTGGATGACTTGGGTGATATGGCTAGCGTATCAGTATGGTGTTAAAGGAAATTTTTTTTTTTTTTTTTTGGTGACTAGTTCTCCTTTGCCTGCAGAGGTAGAGTGTTTTTTTCTGGAAGTATCTCTCTACTGTTCGCAAATAATATAACTATATACATCTGTTAAGAAACTTTTAACAGGTAGGTCTCAACTAATTTTAAAAACGATTGCTGTTGTTCAGCTGGGTTTATACTGCGTTATCCGGCTAAAAATTATCGGAGGACAATTCATCGGAAGATAATTAGTCCGATAATGGTTTTTAAAGTTATCTAAAAAGATAATCCGATAACGAAAACATTATCTTCGATAATTATCTGTTATGGGACTATCGGAAATGTGCCCACCACTGTCCCCAAGTGTAATTTGCAGGTGTTTAAAATTGATTTTAAAATTTTTGATTCATTGTCCCCTGTGAATTAGTGTCTGGGGCACAGTGAATCAACTTAGAATATAATGAAAACACACATGATTATAAAGATTTCTTCAAAATTATTAAATATATGCTGATGCCTATACAAACTATAATCCAGCAAACCAGCTTTGTAATATGTGAGTGTCTTATATAGTGATATAAGTCCTTTAGAAACTATTATGAATACAACTGTCATAATTTCTCTTCAAACATTTAAACAGTTGTTTATATACACAAATTATTGAAATAATTCAAAAATAAATGTATAAGCTTCAGCAAGTAATATTTGTCATCCACTTTATACTGGGGCTTAATAAATCACTGATTCACTGTGCCCCGGGTGCATGTGACGCACATGAGTCATGTTATCAAATAGCTTATAGTTTCGAGAAGTCATAACACATGCTCATCAGTTGAACAGGGTAGTCTTCTAACTAATAATTTTTTGGGCCACCTTTCCTCTGTTGTGAGAAATAAATACAAAGACACTGACATCCACAAAATTTACTTTTGATAGGAAAAAACTGACTTCACTTGCCACTTAGTTTTATCCTTATTGTATCCAAAAACAAAACACTAATTTATAATGGGGGGGGGGGGGGGTCTTTATGCATAAACATATGGCATAACTGTTACAAATATATATGTAGTTTTGCAGATATAGCTGCTGATTCAATGTGCCCCATGATTCACTGTGCCCCGGTTTCCCCTACTATTATTATTAAAATTTATAAAAAAAAAACACTTGTTCATACATTGTTTAAAATTATACACTCACTAAATCTCTGCAATATAAGCTTACATAGAAATATAAAACAATGAAACAGTGCATTGTATACACTTTAGCCCCCTTTGTCAATTAAATGATCTCCTTTCCAACATTTCTTATTTCCTCTTTTGAGTCATCTTTGCAAGGCTTCTCTTCAAAACAAGAACAGATTTTGTTTGTGGTATCAATGGCTCAAAGGGAACTTAGGTTGTTTTCCCTCATCCAGAGGCTGAGCAGAGGATCCCTGTAGTCTCCCTACCAGCAGGTGGCACTTGACCTGTTTTTCAAATCCGGCTCATCCTACATGTGTCCAAATTCAATCCAGTCCAAGCCGAATTCAAGCCTTGTGTGTTTGTGTGTGTGTGTGGATGCTCAAACCGCAGGTGTGTATGTGCGTGTGTTGATCTCAATTTAAGAGCACACCTGCCAGATTTTGTTACCGAGAAGGCACTACAGAGAACAAAAAATGTTTTTTTTTTTGTTGTCCTCACCATTGAAGCCGTTCTGCTTGCCACCACGATGCTGTGGGTGCACAGACATAACTGAGGGAGTTTGGCATCATGCTTGTAGGATTCTAGCCACATTTGAGTTCAGAAAACAATCTGGCCTAGATCAGATTTGTGCCCATTCAGAATCTGGAAAAAAAACAAACTATTCAGGTCAAGCTGGATTGTCAAGCATTAAGGGCCTTTCACATTGAACGCTTTATACATGTCAGGCAACGCATCCCAACACGTTGTGATGTCAGACACTTCGCTTTGGAAGCAGCAAGGGGGGTGGAGATTGCTATGTCACACTCTGACTGTTTCCACAACCCGAAAAAAAAGTTGAGCAATTGTCATCTTTGAATTTGCATTGGCTGAACCACAAAAAAAGCTTTTAAAAACAGCAAAAGAACCATTCTCCCATCACCCTGCTGGGAGCAGCTTTTTCAGTTGCTTTTTGGAGTGATGCCGACTGTGGGAGGAGTGACGATTTGGTGGGATATTGATCGAACCGCGACAGTGGGCCAACCCGCACGGAGACGCCAGGGTTCAGGCCTCATCCCTGGGTAGAGCGAAGCAGGCAGCCGGGTTGATGGAGCAGACCCACTCAGTCCGAAATTTCCCACTTTTTGAATATATGTGAACTCCCAGTTTGACCAACGGAGCTTAGTTCTGCAGCTTTATCGAGGTGCAAATAATATAAAAATAAAACATGACATTTACTGCACTGCTGTGAAGGTTTTGTCTGTTTTTCTGGTTGAAATGAGATATAAATAATCTACCAGACTTAAACAATAAAAGTCCAAATTTCCATGCTATTTTATTTGTATAAAAAAAAAATAAATGTCCAAGGTTCCTTATGTTTAAATTATCTAAATTATCTAATCTGAAATAACAGGTGCTTTTAATTTACAGATGAAGAAAAGTTTCTAAAGAACCTTTTATTTATTTATTTGCTATTTTAATTATAAGTGTTCTAAACTTTTTTACAGTAATCAAAATTTTGAGGTTTAAAAAAAAAACATTTGCAAGGACTTTTCTTCAGAAAACTGCTCTATAAATGAGCAGTCTTGTGACACATTTCTGTTTTGTGTAGATCTGTGGATTTACACTGAAAGAAACTTGGATTGGATTCTGCACCTGTGAAAGTTGGATTGGGTTGAACTTTGACCGTGGCAGCCTGTTGACAAGCGGCAATGCGCGCTCCCGTCAGAAGCGTCGGTTTCGCTCGGCTTTTGACGGAACACTTCTGACGCCTCTAAAAAGCAACGTGTCTCATTGAAAATAATGCTTTTTAGACCAATTCATGCCACCTGTGATGCTTCCAAAGTGTCCTGTGTGAAAGGCCCTTTAGTCTGAATGGGGTGCTACAAAGGTGAACTGTTACTGCACTCCACTCCTTCTCTGATAGATTGCCAACTTGCCTTCATCATTGGATCAACTAGCCAGTGTTAGTGCTAATCAGATGAGGGTTTTTGGGCATCTGTTCAGGATATCTTTCAGTACTTGCTGGAAGATCGCATGCTTACTCAGATGTGGATGCTTGCAGAACATCATGGGCATGATGTGCTGCTTGGGCAGCACATCAAATTGGAAAGCTGAAAAACAAGAGATAAAGTTGCTTCTCTGCAAAAAAGGTATGCAGAAGCACTTCAGTTTCCAGGGCAGAGAGAGAAAACTGACCCACCTTTCGTCAAAAAAGTGACAGCTGCCAATCAAAATCGGCCACGTCACTAAGCCCCGCCCCCTCTATGACGTCATAGCCAATCAGAATCGATGACGTCACTATCTCCCGCCCCTAAGCCCCTCCCCTAGTCCCGCCTCCAAGCCCCGCCCCTTATGACGTCACAGCCAATCATAATCGATGACGTCATTGTGCCCCGCCCCTAAGCCCCGCCCCTGATCCCGCCTCCGAGCCCCCGCCCCTTATGACGTCACATCCAATCAGAGTCGATGACGTCAGTATGTCCCGCCCCTAAGCCCCGCCCCCAGCTCCTCCCCTAGTTCCGCCCCTGGCTCCTCCCCTAGCCCCACCCCCAAGCTCCTCCCCTAACCCCGGCCAAGCACCGCCTCCAAGCCATACCTCCCCTCCCACCCAGGGTCTAATATTTTAATGTCATTTTATTTCATGAATTAAAGAACGATTAAAAATACCTAGATCTTTTTAATGTATTAAAGAATTAACTAATTCTGAAATAATTAAACATAAATCACTGTCTATTATTTAATGACCCTTTAATATCTTTAATTCTTAAATTATTACGTTTCCTTTTCTGTTTTTTAATTCGTAAATTAAAGAAGGGGAACAAATACCCGTCTCTCTCGGCTGTAAGTCTTTGCAGCAAGACGGTCAAATACCCACGCATAGAGCCGCTCGCGGAAACATGACCCCACGGCTGTAAAACCTGTTGCAGACGCTGTGTCTGTGTGAGTGCGTGTGTGTGTGCGTGTGTGTGTGTGTGTGTGTGTGTGTGTGTGTGTGTGTGTGTGTGTGTGTGTGTGTGTGGCGGGACACCCGCTGAGCGGAGATGCTGCCCCGAGGTGATGAACCCGAAGAACAATAAACAATGCTCCTTATCACTCACGCCAGATGATGTTTTCTTTTAAGATATTAGCCGATCGATCATGGGGCGCGGGACACCCGCTGAGCGGAGATGCTGCCCCGAGCCCGAACAATAAACAATGCTCCTTATCACTTACGTCCCTGGGAACGAGTCAGCGAGCATTTCCACTACGACCGGTGAAGAGTGAAGATGCCTGGACCCCCAGCTATGGGTATAAAATAGAATAAATTTGCGGAAAAAATCCTGGAAAACCATGTTGTTTAATTAAGTTTTCTTGTCTTCGAGCAGAGTGCGAAAACCGCATCAGCTTTCAGGGTAAGTGATTTAAGTAATCTGTTTTGATAGAAATGAGTGTTTTTAAATGATGCACGCCGTCTGAAACTGTTTTTTTTTTTTTTTTAGACAAAACCACGCAGACGGTCCAGAGCGCGTTCGGACCCGTCCTCGGTAATATATTTGAAATAGTACAGAATATCCGCTTGCGAGGGTGATGCTTTGTATTCATTTATTTATGTTAATTCTAGAAATCAAGTCAGAGCCCCCTGAAGAAGTTCGAAGGCTGGAAGCCCCGACTTCACCACGCAGATGTAAGTACAGCGATCGAGATTAAATCACGATTAAAACTCTGGAATAACCCGATTTTTTCTGTCACAGCCCATGGAGAAGCGGGTCAGTGGGAGAGACCCGTAAAACGATCCGCGGATGTACACGGTAAGGAGTCGGAGTTTATGTATTTATTTATTTTAAATATTTAATAACTAACGATTTTCTCTTTTTTCAGCACGCGGTGGAGGGAGACCGTCTATTTTCCACAGAGACGCAAGGCTCGAAGATATTCTGAGCTGGGATTAACCTCATCACGCAACTTTCTTGAAAATGTGTAGTCTGTTTTATTTTTTTATTTTTTCTCTTATTCCGATGGAACGGGAGAATTCATTTTGAAGAGGTATATTAACTGAATTTCTTGAGGTAGATTCTTCCTGCTACAGATTTTAAAAGATGGAAGGAGAGAATTCACATCGGGAAAATAACTTCGGACGTGTATTGGATTTAAACGCTTCAATAATCGACTCAGCAGGGAGCGCTCCTGGAGCAGATGGTCCATTACCCGAGGCGTTAAATTCGCCGCCTCAAAATAACATCGAGTCCGGAGAGAGACTTTTAAGCCGTGTTCGTTTAACACCGTTAAATGAGGCTCTTAACAATTTAGCGGCTGAACGAGAATCGGAAGAAATTAACCCCTACATCATTTCTGCGATTAACGCTATAAATTCGACGGTCCAGTCTGATACTGAAGAGCCCCCTGACCCCCCGCACACCTCACCTCCAGACGAGTCCGGTCCCGCGGCGTTGAACCAGGTACGTCTGACTCCGTTAAATAACGCCGTAAACCTCCTCGCGTGTGAAGTTAATCCTCACGTCCAATCCGCGGTGGATGAATTAAATCAAACGCCTAACGACGCTCGCGCTTTTTCACCTTTAAGAAGTCCCTCCCCGCGCAATGCGCGCGGAGAAGAGATTTTAAACAGAGCTCGTTTAACCCCGATAAACGCGGCGATCTCTGTTTTGATGGAAGACGGGGATGATGCACGACCGGGGTCCAGCCGACACTCCCCCATGACGGGTGGTGGGGCTGCTAACGTCATCAGGAGACCTGCTTTTAACAATATCGAAATCAGGCTGCCTCTCAATTTCCAGCGCAGCCGACGAAATTCCCGACTACGCGGAATTTTACCGTAACGTCGTTGGGGCTCTTCATAACTCGGTCGAAAAGGCTTTAACACACGCCAGGGCCGGGGACTTTATCCAAATGGAGATTCGTGGGGACTCAGTCTACAACGAGGCCGCTTTGATCAGCTCATATAACGACGCTGGCGATGTGACGGGCTTCCAAAATCTGTTAGAACGATTGATACAATCAAATTCCAACGTTTTAGCCGACGAGTCTCTGGAATTAGTGGTTCAAGTCATCCGCAACCAGAACGGCGCGGGGAAGCGCAGAATAGATGACCTCCTCCATCACGAGGTTCTGAGGAAAAAATCCAAATGCCTTAATATCGTGTATAATCCTGACAACAGTTTATGTTTCGCGATAAACCTCGTTCAGTTATTGAATCCTCATCTGAGTACGCACGAGGCGGAGCAGCGCGGACTGGCGTTACAAAATAGCGTCGGATTAACGGAAGCTACGCCGGTATCTTTAGAGCAGGTGGGAAAATTTGAAAATGCTCTGGGTTGTAAAATTGTGGTGTTTTTCAGAGCCGAAGGGGAGAGAAAGCTGACAAAATTCCAGACAGGAATACCGGCGCAGCAGAAAACTCTTTTCGTTTTTCTGTTTAATAATCATTTTTACGGAATCATCGATTTAAAGAGATTTTTGGGAGTGAAATATGTATGTAAGTTTTGCTTTGAGGGGTACAATAACCACGCCTCCCATAATTGTCCGTCATATTGTAAAATTTGTGAATCCACGCAGTGTTATGAGAAAAATAACCCTGTATTCTGCAGCGAATGTAACAAGGAGTGTCGCTCTCCCACCTGTTACAGCCTGCATAAACAGCCGAAGTATCGTCCTTCCGCCGCTGCAAACTCTGTGATGACGTCGCCGTTCAACTCGTCGGTGAGCTGCCCCAGATAATTACCGGTAGGGCCCATGTCCGTCAGGGCTGATAACGGGCTGACTTCAACGTATTGGCTTTGCTCGATGGACAGCTGGGTCCCGGGGACGGCGAATAAATCCAATTCGCTCATGGTGCATTCGGGGGAATTATTTCGCAAAAGAGACATTGTTTAAGAGAAAATATCCCCGGACAACCTCCTCTTCTTATGCTTCCTTCGAACTGTTCTGCTTTTTCCGGGGGTCTTTCGCTTTTTAACCGTTTTGACCCGTTTCCCCGGGGGGCATTTCCGGGGCCTTCTTGAGAGCACCATGATCCCGGACCCCCGCTGCTGCTCGGGCTCCTGACTCCGTCCGGCCCTCTCAACAACGCGGCTCACTACGTCGGAAGCGATGCTTCGGGCTGCGTTTTTCAGGTGAGGTTTGGCGATCGTGTATCCTTGTTTAATCAGCGGCGACACAAATTTGAACAGTTTCGAAAATATGTTCCCGAGCCCGCGCCCGTACATAACAGGAGCGCCGTGGAAGCCGTGAAGGCCGTTCCCGACTTGATTTTCATAGTAAGGCACAAATCTATAAATGTCGGCTTTGTGCGCTGCCCCAGCCATTTTTTTTTATCCCGCCGGTTTAAAATGTAATGTCACAACCACTTTACCGTATCTGAAATCCACCGTTTGATCTTGATCGCTTTTGATTTCGATGCGTATTGTCTCAATATGTCTTTTGGAGACCGGGATGTAATAAGCGGGGTTGAATTTCTTTGTAATTATTTCCCCGAAACGACCTCCAATTTCGAACGCTCGGAGGAGAGGAGCAAAAGCGTCACCCACCGCCTGAGGCTGTACAACGTCTGTATAACAGAACAGGTGATACATCCCTGCTTTTATATCGGGGTAGCGGGGACAGCTCGTGACCCCGGGTCCGCATCTCAGCCATTGATTAGGGTGCATCCCCAGCATGTACGCCGTCGGGGCTTCAAAATATACCTGGCTGGTACCGTCTCCTTCCCACAGAAACTTTTTCTGGATATCGTCATATTTTAAAGTCAGATTCGGATCTATAGTCTTCAAACGAGGGTTTATCAGCCCTGCAATAACCTCAAAGTTATCATAATATCCCGTGTCAAAATATCGCGAGTGAACGGCGAGTTTGTTCTTGCCCGTAATTTTCATCACCTGGAACGTACAGGAAGGCTTTTCCGGGATATTTAACCAGGTGTGCGGATAACAAATTTCCGTCAGCGCCACATCCCAGTCACCCTCTAGATCCAGGTGTCGAGCCAAGTCCACCTGGTAGCATGAAATTGTGTTGTCCGGGAATACTTTTAGGCTGGCGTTTGAAGGCAGAGTCATATAAAATCCGTGTTTCAGATCCCGATCCATTTCTCATATGTCGGTTGAAGATGGAAGTTCTCATATTTATACGGCCATCAGCTGGTCCGCGGGAACCCAGGAGTTAAATTTCTCGGGCCAATTTTTCCATCTGACAAATACAAATTTCTTTCCCTTGGTAAAACGTTCACGAATAATTTCTTGAACCTGATACGGTCTGTCTTTTGCTATTTTAACCTTCTGCAATTCCGGTTCATAGAATGAGCCTTCAATGATCTCACCGTCATAATCTTTCAATTTATAAACGGGCGGCGTACGTTGTATACATTCTGACACCGTGAACATTTCATCCGTAAAACTTTGTTCATATTTTTTATCAAAAACTCCCCTGAGCTTGGAGACCCTGACTATATCTCCGACCTTATATTTACACTTCACAGGCCTCCTGCGTAGGGTGGATGCCCCATACAAATTTTGAAACACTTGATCGACATTTCGATCATTAACCTCATTCGGCCTCATCTTAATGCTTTTATGATAACTCTCGTTATAAGCCGTGAGTAAAGACGGTAGGACGTCGATGTATCTTCTCGTGTTTTTAGCAGTAAAATATCTCCACATTCTCGTCTTTAGCGTGCGATTAAACCTCTCGACAACCGAGGCTTTCAGATCACTTGCGGTGGCAAAATGTAGAATCCGGTGTTTTTTCATTAAATCCTTGAACGGTTTGTTAAAAAACTCTTTCCCGGCATCAGTCTGCATCTTCAGAGGCACCCCGCTCTGCTTTAAGAGTGAGGCAAAGGCCTGTGAGACTTCGCGCCCTTGCTTTGACTTCAGAGGTCTGGCATACGCTTTTTTTGAGAAGATATCGATAACGGTCAGCAGGTACTTGTACCCGTCGTTAAAATCTGATAACCCCTGCATGTCGCATAAATCCGCCTGAAATTGGTTAAGCGGGTTTGTGACAAATACTCTATTTCTTGGAAAATGCGTCCTGGCAGGTTTGTGTAATGTGTATGCATCTTCCCCCGACAGGAAATCTCTGATATGCTTCATACGAATTTTAGAGCTGTGTTGATCATGCAGAGCCCTGCGTAAACGCTCCGGCCCTCCAAAACTCCCCGGATTTACCGGACTATAATATACATCCTTCATTAAACCCTCATCACCCATCTTTTAAGACGGATCTCTTCAGAATGATGAACTGGATAGTCCTTTTGCATTTTTATATGTTTTAGCGACCATAAATATTAGTCTTTTGTTTTAAATTGAACTCTGATTCAGCACCGCGGAGAGCGCTCACAGAGCAGCCTCGAGCTTTTAATAAGACCGTGTTAAAGCCCCTCATTAATTCATACGAGCACCTTTTTTCCACCAAAACCTCGTTTGTATGACTCTGTCTTGCAATATGAAGCGCCTTGAGGCAACTGTTTTGTTGTGGTTTTGGCACTATATAAATTTGATTTGTAAAACATTTCACCCTTTTTCAACATTATAGGAAAGAACACAGGCCGTATAAGGTTTAGAATATATGCTTTATTACATTCATTAAAGTCACGCACAGAGAAAAAAGCAATTGTTCATGTTTATTAAACACAACATGTGTGAAGGAAAAAAGTATACGTTTTAAATAGGAGCTCTTGGAAACGTTAAATTGAACTCTGATTCAGCACCGCGGAGAGCGCTCACAGAGCAGCCTCGAGCTTTTAATGAGACCGTGTTAAAACCCCTCATTAATTCATACGAGCACCTTTTTTCCACCAAAACCTCGTTTGTATGACTCTGTCTTGCAATATGAAAAACATTTCACCCTTTTTCAACAATATTATAGGAAAGAACACAGGCCGTATAAGGTTTAGAATATGTGCTTTATTACATTCATTAAAGTCACACACAGAGAAAAAAGCAATTGTTCATGTTTATTAAACACAGCATACGTGAAGGAAAAAAGCATACGTTCACGTACAAAACTGGAAAACTCTCAGTAATACATCTCCCCCGCATTTACGGTTTATTTCAGTATTCAGCTGTAAAAGTGTAGGAACAATCTCCCCTCTGGACACCCCCATCTGTTTCACCCGGCACGCTATCACATCCACAAACAGAGTGTATAATGTAAGCAGATGCATCGTATTACACCGTGTAAAATCGTCAGTGGTCAAAACAGAGATTTTCAGTAATACGTTGTACAGAGATTTTTCAGATGAATGGAGAGCCGCGCTGTAGATATGATCTGTCCAGACTCCGGGCCCGGGGCGACGTCTGATAACGTCGAAAACCCTCTCCATAGCGCATAAAGGTGGGGCGTCTGGGATCTCCAGCCTGCGAATGACTACCCGCTCCAGCTTATACGAGAGTCCACGTATAATATAAACTTCCCGCAAGCTTTGAAAGAGAATCATCACACAATTACCCATGACTGTAAAACAATATAATGATATTTAAAAAAAAAAAAAAAAAAAAAAAAGCAGGTTTTTCTTCAGTCGTCTGGGTTATAGACGGCTACCATCCCCTCCAGGTTGAGATCTGCGTCTTCACCGAAACATGTGTACAGTTCGTTGATCTTTGCTTCAAAAGTATCAGTGTATTTCAGCTCAGTGAGGATGTTTTCTACCACCCCCTGAACCCTCGCAGCCGATGGGTTGAGGAAGCGCTGGGCTAGGAGCTTTACCACAGCCGGGATGAAGGTCGGTCTCCAGAGTCTCACCATTAATCTCTCAAAATGTCCGGTAAAGAAATATTCATTTAACGGGTCCAGGCACTCGTGCTGGCGCTGGCTGGGGTGATCGATCTCACACCCGTAACAGAGTTTTTGTCTGTAACTTTTGATCACAGCCAAAAGTAAGTGTGCCACGCCGACTTTCACCGTTTTCAGGAATTCCTCTGACAGGAACCCGTCAGGCCGGTCAGATGCGAAAGATGTGGCGTATTTCTCAGCCGGCTCGAGGTCTTGTACCTCCCGCAGACTCGCGGCCTCCGTGACAGCGGGAAGAGACCCCACGCCTCCCGGGCTGGAAAGCGCGTGAGAAGGATGGATCTCGCCCCAGACCGCCTCGAGCTGAACTCCCCACGGGCTCTCGTACCCACCGCGGGTCCGTGAAGCCTGGCTCAGGGAGGGCCGGTCTCTTCCACAGTCGAGCGCGCAGTCACAAGCGATGTCGTCGGCCGCTGCAATGGGAGAGGTTGAGGAGCTCATGCTGGTTCGTCGTCCGATGCTTGAATGAGATGTGGTCCCCTGGTTTTTATAGAAATCCCCGTGCATGCGGGGAGGAGCTACGTCAGAGTTTTTTTTATTTTTTTTTATTTTATTTTTTATTTTATTTTTTTATTATTTTTTTAAGTAAAAAGAGGGGCCAAGTTTTTTCGGACTTCGATAACGTCCCTCCAGGCCAGGCACCTTGTAAAGAGGCCCGTAATCCTGTCGTTGCAGGTGTTGAACATCTCATGCCAGCTCTCAGCCGCAGCTGTGACGCTTCTGACGTGGCCGCTGGCACTAACCCGCTCCAACTTAATTTCACCCTCAGAGACAGTGTCAGGAGGTCCACGCTGGAATATCACCCTATAGCGAGGCCCCTGGGCACTGAGCCAGGTGAGTTGGAAGCGTGTTTTCTTCTTTTCCGGCGTCCGATCTCCTGGAGGTTCAGGGTTGACCGTGTCGCGAATCATCGAGCCCGCCGCCGCGGAGAAGACACCCCAATCGGCGGAAGTAAGCGCCACCCGTGGGGTTCCTCGAGTGGCAGTCTCACCCTCGGCCAGAGTGAAGAAACTTACTTGGGCATAATACGGGTCGAACGTGTAAGTTAAACGTTCGTGCCCCTCCAGGCTGTACGTCAGATCTTCCTCCGGTATCGGCTGGCTCAGACGGCTGACGTACATTCTCGCTTTTTTTGGGGCAAGCAAGCCTTCTGTTGTCATGGTGATGTTAACCGGGGTCTCGCAGATGTAGCGGAGGATCGGAGTTCGTCTCGCCATGGTGAATGCTGTATGTCACTCTATCGTCGAAAGGGGATTTTTAAACCCTTCTTCGTCCGCGGGGCGTAATTCCTTACCTTTTGCTCTAAAAACACCGTTTGGCGTAAGTGATAAGGAGCATTGTTTATTGTTCGGGCTCGGGGCAGCATCTCCGCTCAGCGGGTGTCCCGCGCCCCATGATCGATCGGCTAATATCTTAAAAGAAAACATCATCTGGCGTGAGTGATAAGGAGCATTGTTTATTGTTCTTCGGGTTCATCACCTCGGGGCAGCATCTCCGCTCAGCGGGTGTCCCGCCACACACACACACACACACACACACACACACACACACACACACACACACACACACACACACACACACACGCACACACACACGCACTCACACAGACACAGCGTCTGCAACAGGTTTTACAGCCGTGGGGTCATGTTTCCGCGAGCGGCTCTATGCGTGGGTATTTGACCGTCTTGCTGCAAAGACTTACAGCCGAGAGAGACGGGTATTTGTTCCCCTTCTTTAATTTACGAATTAAAAAACAGAAAAGGAAACGTAATAATTTAAGAATTAAAGATATTAAAGGGTCATTAAATAATAGACAGTGATTTATGTTTAATTATTTCAGAATTAGTTAATTCTTTAATACATTAAAAAGATCTAGGTATTTTTAATCGTTCTTTAATTCATGAAATAAAATGACATTAAAATATTAGACCCTGGGTGGGAGGGGAGGTATGGCTTGGAGGCGGTGCTTGGCCGGGGTTAGGGGAGGAGCTTGGGGGTGGGGCTAGGGGAGGAGCCAGGGGCGGAACTAGGGGAGGAGCTGGGGGCGGGGCTTAGGGGCGGGACATACTGACGTCATCGACTCTGATTGGATGTGACGTCATAAGGGGCGGGGGCTCGGAGGCGGGATCAGGGGCGGGGCTTAGGGGCGGGGCATAATGACGTCATCGATTATGATTGGCTGTGACGTCATAAGGGGCGGGGCTTGGAGGCAGGACTAGGGGAGGGGCTTAGGGGCGGGACATAGTGACGTCATCGATTCTGATTGGCTATGACGTCATAGAGGGGGCGGGGCTTAGTGACGTGGCCGATTTTGATTGGCAGCTGTCACTTTTTTGACGAAAGGTGGGTCAGTTTTCTCTCTCAGGGCATTACTCCTTGTTGCCTTATTACAGGGATCTCTACATATTCTCACTTGTATTGCTGCTGCTCTTCTCATTTCCTCCTGTAATAGTTACCGGTGTCTGTCATGGAAGTGTACTTTGTGTGGTGAGGGGAGCCCAGGTCAGCTGTCACTCAGGTGACCACGTCAAGCAATTTTTTTTTTTTTTTTTTTTTTTTTTTTGTGAAGACATTCTCCAACTTCCTATATTGTGGTCACTTTCTGCCAGCCCTCACCTCAGTTCCATCTCTAGCCATTTTATGATCTTTTGACTACTAGTACCAATGGCAGTTCTCCATAGGTCTGGAGGGAAAGTTTTAATTTGTTGCCATTTCCATGCAGTGTGACTATCCTTAATAACATAGGTAGTGTAAGTGTTCTCAACAGTCAAGATTAATACTACTTTAGAAATGTGAAGTTACAAGTGTCTCTATATATACACACATACACACACACACACACACGCACACACGAAATAAATGATTACAGCAGACCTATAAACTATTTGCAGGATTGCTACTTCCTATATATTCATAGCTTCATCCATACTGGAGAATTGCTGCAGTGGGACAACTCTTTAGGATTTTTCCCATTAGCCAATGCAAAATTTAGCCATTAGCGCTAACCACAATTCATTCTCTGGAACATATGAAATAGACTGTTGCAGTTCATTAGCATAATATGGACACTTATCATGCATCAATCTGCACCGATTAACAGCCCTCAGCCACTTACCCCTCCTGCCTCATGGCAGTAAAGTGACCGTTTCTGAGGACAAATATAACTGTTCCTCTCATCGAGTTCAAAACTAGAATTTTATAGCAGATGGTACAGAGGGGGAGAGGAGTATGACCCAGCATACTGATGGAACTAAACAGAATGTAAGGACGAGAGGAAGGCAAACAGAGAGAGTGTGTGAGAGAGACACAGGAGAGAGAATTTAAGGTGAGAACAACAGTGAAAAACAAGAGCTCAGTCCAGCAACAAACTAAATCGAGCCATACGGCCTAATAGGCTTAATTTTTGCATTATTTGATTATCTAGATTACATTTGTTAATCTCTGTCTGCAGTCTTGTACCGTATCAGTTACATTCCTATCACATCTGGTCAACACTGGCATTGGGGCCTTAAGAGACACCATTGCACCGATGAAATTCAATAATGCAGTTTTAGGGCTGAGTAGGATCTAATTTCATGCTAGGCCACTCATAAAATTGTTTTATAAGCTGTTGTCATTTCCAGAGTACTATTATACTTCTTTTTTATTTTTTTTTTACATAGCTTGCAGAAACACTATCTATAATCACTGTAAGGTCTCTGCGAGTACTTCTTATTGTTTTTTTTATGGCACCAAGTGCCGGAACAACAGGCAAACACTCTTGTTGTGCCAGGAGATGCTGTAATTGGTCCATTAAAGCCCAAAGAACAGTTTTGAATCTTAATTTGCATACTTAACTTGCCATTTCATCTTCATATTTAAAACATGGTGGACGAAAAAGATACAAGGTCTTGGACAGTTTTTACTCATTTAAAAACCACATTATACATTGAATGATAAATTGATGATCAACTTTGCGCATAATTACTTAAACATATTCAGGAAAGCCAGAAACTCAGCCAAATAGATGTCCTATATTTTCAGACATTACCTAAAATGTGTCAAGAAGATTCAATGCATTCTGGCACCACCTTCCATCGAGGATGTATGTTTTACATCAACCTTGGTGCCTTCTTCCTCAGTACGTGTTCCCTTTGGGGTATGAGCTTAATTTGAAACTTTGAAATCAAGCTACTGGGAAAAACAGAACTGTGGTCATAAAACCTTTTAAAAAGAACAACACTTTTCATGCCAGATACAAAATATCTAAATATTGGGGACAGTGTAGGCATCTGTTTGAAAGAGAGAGCAACAATCAGTATATTTATACAGTGTCAAATCATAAGTCACTTCAAGCCATTATAAAAGCATAAGTTCTTGAACTTACTCAAGCCATGAGCAAGCAGTCAGATCAGGTCTGGGAGCATGCCCTGGTGCAGCACACTGACATATCTACCACCCTATAGATAAGCCTTGGGTTCTGGATGATAGTCAACCAAACAGACAACCAGTCCATCCCCACCTCTCGATATAACCATCTGCTACTGCCAGGTGGACATTTCCTTGGCCTTCTCTAGCCACTGAGGTCATCAACAGTGAGGTATGCTGGATCATGTTCAGGAAAACGAGCTACCTGCCCAACATACCATAGCTGGCATTTTCTCACAATGTAAGGGATCCTCCTAACCATTAGTTTGACACAAAATCATTCCAGGAGTACCCAATGATCATCTGAAGAGACTTAGAATCAAAGACATGTACCTGTCCTTCAGTGTTTTTTGAATGTCGCAAAAAAACTCAAGCAAACCAGAATCAGCAAGGCGACCATCTGCAAAACAAGACTGTCAGAAAGTGCAATGACATTAATGTAGCAGTTTAACCCTCTGGGGTCTGAGGGCATTTTTTTGGACAGTTCACTCGCCTGGCATAATTGTACTATTATTGCTGTTAACAGCTCTCCCTGCATCCCACAATCAAGTTTTATGTCTCTTTTTTCAGGACAACCTGTTTTTTCATAATATATATGCTTTTTTGTGTTTTATAAGTGTAATAAAGGTTTACAATCAGTAATAACAAAGATAAAAGTAAAGCGGAAAATAATTTCCCACACACATTTATTCAAAATACACAGCAAACTACAATAAACGACTGTTTTGACACTTTCTAAAGGTATTTGGGGTCTTGTGTGAAAGACTGTACAACAAAAAAGTTCAAACAATAAACACAAATGCACATTTTGAACAATATATACAAAATGGTCTATGCGTTTATGCTTCAGTCTGAGGAGTGGCCCCTCTCCCTCACCCCATTGATATGGTAAACAGTGCTTTACGGCAGAGGGAGAGAGCCACAGAGTAATCCAGTAACATTCAAATGCAAACTAGTGGAGCTATCCTGATAGTTACACACTCTTTGTTTGAGCATGTGAGATTGTCATGCGAGGCTCTCCCTCTGCTTTCACTTTCGCTGTGCGTAATAGCGCAGGGCACATTGGAGGAGTTAGGGGGCTATTCAAACGGGCCAACTAGTTCGATATCACTCATGAAAATGACATTTGGTTTATCACGTGAGGTAAATCTGCCCTACGATTGGATTTGGAAAACCATGTGATGGTGAACCAATTCCCATTGGACACTCACATTTCGCACGTCATCACACAGATTCTATGAGGAGTACAAAGATAGCCGACAGTGGATCGAAAGTCCGCAGAGTTAACTTTTCAGCAAAAAAAAGTACCTTTCTATCTCATATCATTAAAAAGTTATTTATAAATTAGTAAAGCTTGGTCCCAGCCATCCTATACGATGGCATCTGCCCCAGAGGGTTAACAACCATATATTTTCCAAGAGCTGGAGTGAGTCACAGGCCCAATCCCAATACCATTCTACTTCACCCCTTTCGGGTGAAGTAGTACAGCAAAGGAAGGGTATTGTTATTCAACAAAAATCTCTTGTTTGCAGTGCCATAACACAAATAAAATGTTTTTGCATTACTATCCATGGTACAAACAACAATTGCTATGTAATGTCACACAGTTCCATGAAGCAGAGGCTGGTAAAGGTGGCTCCATACTTGACTCTTTGTTTCAATTTTCAAAATGAGACATAAACCCTACAGGCAAACAGAAAGTGGGAGGAACAAATACTGCAACTGGCTCTGATGATTCAATAGCCACACTGACCTCACTTACTGATTGGTCAGATGTGCAGTGGTGTCCATAGGATGGATGTAGATTTTTAATTTTTCTTCCAGTCCTTGATGAAATTTTGTTAAATTTGCTTCTTCCATTGATGCAAACAATTTGTAAGGGTCATGTTGCAAATTTCAGATTCACAGTCATACAATCATGCAATGCATGTAGGTAGGTGGAATAAGAAGTTGTACTCCCAAAATATAGTCCTGGTTTCAGTTCCTAGACACACTACCTGTCTGTTCCTTGGACAAGACACTTAAGCCCCCATCACACATAGCAAGAATGTGTAGGAACCAGGCCGACAAGGCAAATATGGCCATAATCCAGACGCAGTTGAGAGGAAAAGAGTTGTGGTCAGCCGTGTCAGAATGACTACCTCATGCACAACTGCACGATGCCACCCAAACATATGTCAGACAACAGTCAGATGACACAGACTGCTGTCAGACACCACCAACATTGGAGCTGTCACTCACCCATGCAATCAAATCTTCTCTCGTCCTCACACTGCCAGTGCTAAACTGACCTCTCATCAGTAAGAGGGTGCGCTGGCAGGAGTGTGTGTGTCTCATATGATGGAGTGCACGTGTGTAGTTGCATAGAACTTAATGATCCAAACAGCATGCGAGTGTGTTGCCAAATGAAATGTTTACTCAGTTGCGCGCATGTTCATAATGGCTGAACGAGCCGCTATGTGCATGTGCGTGCAATGCGCACGTGCATGTGCCAGCATGCGTAATACAGATGATCAAAGCAGCGTGCAAGTGTGTGGCCAAAATGTTCACTCAGCTGTATGTTTGTGTGTTCATAAATGCTGTGCTAGTCACTCTGCGTGCACACTTGAGCACGGAAGCTGTCCATCCAGAGAGCGCACAAAAAGGCTGACAACTGTCAGTGATCACCTGCTTGTGTACAGTCCGGTGAAAAAAACAGTTAGGTGTTTGATCAGGAAATACCTGCATTGCTAGATTTTATTTGTCCGGCTGAATTCCATAACTGCTGCTGAACTGTGCTGGCAGTGCGCCAACTTCCCACATACATTATTCACGCACAGCCAGCACACTTTTTCTTCTTCTTTTTTTAAATGTTTCTTTTTTGTGGTCATTTCACTTGATATGCATCTTAACACAACTGGAGTTGGATTATCGGTGCAGGAATGTGCTTCACATGGGATTAATTTATGCCAGAGGTGGATTATGCATTTGTCAGATGATTGACATTGCCAGCACACAGTGCAGCCAGGTGAAAGGGACTTCACCAGCTGTCTGCGCTGCGCTGTGGAATGCGGGGCACCAGAGGTTAGTTGCATGTGTATTTATGTTCCCATGGGCTGAGGAAACATTTCCGCATCATACCTGCTACAGATTTAGCAGATGAACATCTAATAATATGTGCATTACAGTGGTGATATCCAGTTCAGCTGCGTTGTGCTGCACCGAGCCTCTGATGTGCGACATACATGTTATTACATAATATGCATATGTCATATGACATGAATGAGTGAAGCTCATCAGAATCTCACCATGTCATTTAGGTCCTTCAGATGTTCTTCTTCTTTGTCTTTCGGCTGTTCCTGTTAGGGGTCGCCACAGCAGATCAATCGTTTCCATCTCACCCTGTCCTCTGTATCTTCCTCTGTCACACCAACCACCTGCATGTCCTCTCTCAGCACATCCATGAACCTCCTCTTTGGTCTCCCTCTTCTCCTCCTGCCTGGTGGATCCATCCTCAGCATCCTTCTCCCTATATACCCTGGGTCCCTCCTCTGCACATGTCCAAACCATCTCAATCTCACCTCTCTGACTTTGTCTCCAAACGGTCCCACCTGAGCTGTCCCTCTGATATGTTCATTCCTAATCTTGTCCATTCTTGTCACTCCCAAAGAGAATCTCAACATCTTCAGCTCTGCCACCTCAAGCTTTGCCTCCTGTCTTTTTGTTAGTGCCATCGTCTCTAAACCATACAACATAGCTGGTCTCACTACTCTTTTGTAAACTTCCCCCTTCACTCTTGCTGATATTCTTCAGTCACAAATCACTCCTGCCACCTTTCTCCACCCACTCCACCCTGCCTGTACTCTCTTCTTCACCTCTCTACCACACTCTCCATTACTTTGAACAGTTGACCCCAAATATTTAAACTCATCTGCTTTCACCACTTCTACTCCTTGTAACTGCATTATTCCACTGGGCTCCCTCTCATTCACACACATGTACTCAGTCTTGCTTCTACTGACTTTCATTCTCCTTCTTTCCAAAGCATATCTCCACTTCTCCAGACTAGACTCAACTTGCTCTCTACTCTCACTACAGATCACAATGTCATCTGCAAACATCATAGTCCATGGGGGCTCCTGTCTGATCTCATCCGTCAACCTATCCATCACCACTGCAAACAAGAAAGGACTCAGAGCTGATCCTTGGTGTAATCCCACCTCCACCTTGAATGAGTCTGTCATTCCGACTGCGCATCTCACCGCTGTCACACTATTCTTGTACATGCTTCAAGGGAGCATTAGCATGGCAAAAAACCTTTGAGCTGCTGGGGGAGCTGTGCCCCCCAGAGCCCCCGTCTTTTTAAACATTTTTCTTTATTTGCCTGTCACATGCCTGGAAAAGCTCCTCACCATCTAACCATGTCGTTTAGGTCCTTCAGACTTTTTTCAGTAAAATGGTTCTTGGGAGCATGAGCATGACTGAAACCTTTCAGCTTCTGGGGGGGTTCCGCCCCTATACTCCCCACCTTTTTAAGCATTTTTCTTTTTTGCTTTTCAGCTGACCCCCCAATTACAGTCCTCTTAACCCCTGCCACTTTAAGCATTTTTTTTTTTATTGTAGATGTAAATTAATATTCAAAGTTTTGAGCGAGTTGACAGTAGGGCTACACAATATGGCCAAATTATCATATCTCAATACTGTCATATAAACTGTCATGTAAATGTCACTTATGCTGTCCATATTCTTGAGCTGCTTAGGTGGGTAGGGAGAGTTCCCATGGGATAAAAAAGCTTTTCAACCTGCCATCCCTGGTTCTCAAGACCAGGCACCGAAGTGGCTCTACTCTCTTTAAAAAAAAAAAAAAAAAAAAAAAAAAAAAAAAAAATATATATATATATATATATATATATATATATATATATATATATATATATATATATATATATATATATATATATATATGTGTGTGTGTGTGTGTACCTTAATAAACACTAGTAGAGTTCCATTTTAGATTTGGAATGTATAATAGAAGATACACCTTACTGAATTTTCATATCAATATGATATACAATATGACTATGATTTGACACAAAGTGCAGCAACAGTGAAAATTAAACATTCTTACACTCATGTTGCACTCATCATAAGGTTCGGATACTGTGCCCTCCAAAAGTATTGGAACTCTTGGAATTTCACACATTTTAATTTGTTTATGCCATTTTAAATACTAGAAATCCCAAAAAAAAAAAAAAAAAGAATTAAAATTTCTAAAATGACCTTCCTCAAACTCAAACTGAAAGCAAATCTCTAAAACCTGATAAAACCTGTAAATAATAATCAGTTTTATTGCCAGTTTTCTTTAGACAAGTCAGGGGATGGAGACATGAACAATATGTCTTGGACTTTATTTACATCAATTATGAAGAAATACAAAAGTTTCTTTCACCAAAACATCAAATCTAGACTTTCATCTGAAATGTACTTTCTGTCAAATTGTAGCTGAACTTTCAGGTCTTCTTTTTAATAACATCCTCCTCTACACCACTTCATCAGGAAGCTGGATTTTAGATTTTTAATTCATTTCTATCAAGTTGTAGAGATTTGCTTTCAGTTTGAGTTAAGGAAGATAATTTTAGAAAAAAATTGTATTTGAAATAGAATAAAACAAATTAAAATGTGTGAAATACCAAGTGTTCCAATACTTTTGATGGCAATTGAGAAACACTGAGAAGCAGCATCTTACTTTTTATATATAGTGCAGCAGATAAGAGAATATTTAGAGTGGAATCCTGCAAATGGTGATACAAACATCAGATTTGGCACAAAAAATCCACAGACTTGAACTCTTAATAAATAAATAAAACTGATTGGGAACTTGAATTTTCAATAGGCAGCCAGGTAGGGGTCAATTGAAGAATTACACAGGGGTCAGGGGTGGGCAACTTGTTCCAGAAAGGGCCAAGAGGGTGCAGGTTTTCTTTGCAGCCACTGATTCCACCCGGTGATTTCACTGATTAACTGATTCCATCTGCTCAAAGTGATATTAATCAGTGAAATCACTGGGTGGAGTCAGTGGCTGCAAAGAAAACCTGCACCCTCTTGGCCCTTTCTGGAACAAGTTGCCCACCCCTGGAAAAGATGCTCCAATCATATAGAAAACTACACCACATTATTTGCCGGATCATAAAGATTCCAAAAAGGTATAGTTTGGACAATCTGTGACTGAATGTTATGGTGTTATGAGGTAAAAGCAGCAAGAATGGTGACAAAGGTCAGTTTCAGTTTATACAGGGGTCAAAAGTTAAAGTTGCTCCATTAATTTTGCTCCAGCTGTATTTGTGCAGAATTTGATGCTTGTATCACCATTTGAAGGATTGTTTCAGTTGTCTGCTGCACTAATAAGCCAACATGAACAAGCTGTTGTCTTAGTTTAAAAATGTGTACATAAGGCCGCCCGAATTAAAGGAGAAATGCTGCTTTTAACAACCTGAACCTCATTTCTGTCATAAAATACGGTCGTTTACTCACCAATATTAGTTTGGTGTGATTAGAAGTCCATAGTTCAAATGACGTCTTCAGTTCAAATCTGGAGCCAACATTTTTCTTCTACTAAGGTGGATTCGAACTTTTTGTGGTACACAGCACAAACTACTGGACAGGAGGAACCTAGCAGTCAATGTGACTCACTGATTTGAAAATGCAGCTCTTTCAACCAGACGTGTGGTGCCATGACATGTAAATCATCTGTGTCCAATCAGATTTCAGGAGAGTCCAGTGAAACCCCGTCCTTCGCTCTAGCTCCACCCATGCCAGGAAGTGTTGACATTTGAACATTTCCTCTTTCACTGTGAGTGAGAATTTGGCAATTCCTGTTTGAGTGTGAGCTTGCCACTGAGTTCCCGCGAGAGTCTATGGAATCTCGTCTGTCAATCCAGTAAGTGTTTGACATTTGAACATTTCCTGTTTTACTGTGGATTTGAAAATTGGCACTTCCTGTTTAGGACACCCCGTACCATGAGCGAGCTTCGTGCATTGTACGCATGGTACTTTCACATTTGGGTGTGAAAAATATTTTCATTGAGAGAATTTTTTTTTTTTTTTTTTGCTTTAATCCCTGCATGGGGAGGTGATTGTCTAGTGGATAAGTGTTGGGCTTGAGTCCAGAGATTCCTTCATTCAAATCTTAGCCTGACCAGAAAATCACTAAGGGCTCTTGGGCAAGGTCCTTAATCCCCTAGATGCTCCTGATGTGTAGTGGGTGCCTTATATGGCAGCACCCTCACATTGGGGTGAATGTGAGGCATTATTATAAAGTACTTTGAGCCTTTGATGCAGATGGAAAAGCGCTATATAAATGCAGTCCATTTACCATTTAACGGGTTCCAGTGGAGGTGGACAAACGTGGCACAATATGTTGGCAAGCTTTGGTGTGACTGATCGATCTCAGGGCTCAATCAGCCACGATCAGATCATTTCAGATGCTGTTTTGATGTCGTCACAATATGTAGATTGCAATCAGATGAAGCAAAATTGCATATACGCCGCTGTCAGATGAGAAGAGTGTTTTGAACATGTGCAACACATTCGGGACAGCTAATCGAATGGAACCAAATATGTAGATGTTCACAGACTGCCGTCTGTTGGTCTGCACACCGCATCTCAATATTTCCCGATTGTGGCCGGATGTGTCATTCCGGTGCAGTTCGGCCACAATCGGCGTATGTGAGATGGGTTATTATTGCCCCCTTTAACGTCAATGACAGCTTGGAGTCTTTTGTGGTGGTTGTGGACGAGGCTCTCTGATGGTAAAGCTGCCACTGAATATGTCTTGGACTTTATTTACATCAATTACGAAGAAATACAAACAGTATGGCACTAAAAAAAGCTAAAATTCTGCCTGGGTACGTACACTTTTGAGCACAACTGTATGTATATGTAAATAAACAGCAATTCAACATTTCCATTCCATGCATTAAAGAAATTCAGCACCCTGTGGTATTTCAACATGCTGACTCAAGCACACCTAAGTCAGAATAATTTCATCAAATAGGAAAGAAACTTTATGGGCTTATGCCCTTATTACTTATTTTTATTCTTCCTTCTGTGAAATGCTAAGTGAACTTCTGCTGAATCTGAAATTCTAATTATGAAAGTCTTTCCAGTGTGCACACTCGGGTATTCAACAACATCAAAGTAAATGTGAATCCAACACCAACCTACACTGTCCTTTCTGATATTACCACCAAACACCAAAAGTGCTTCGGTGAGCAGTATTCTCTTTTGTTTCAACATCACAATTTATTTATAAGTAATATTTTGACAGAATCTTCTGTATTTAATTAAAACCCTTCACTGACAACACTTTCACAAACATCAGTGTATGGTAGAATATTGTCAGATTTGATATTCTAATATTCACTTGACAAAGTATGCTTTGTAGATTTTACATACAACAAAAGAAAGTTGTTAACATTAACACAAACTCTACACTGTGAAGATGTTGCAGTTGCAGAAATTTTCTACAGAGCAGTGACATGACAGTAATAGTACTAAGGTGTACGGACACTGCGCCTTTTAAGATTTAAACCATGAAAATAATTTTCTTTGTCACTACTTCAAATTCGTTACTTATCCCTGAAATAATGGATTCATAATATGGCATTGCCAATGTGATCAAAATTTGTGCTGTCTGGTGGGGGGGGCTAAATAAAATTAAAATTATATCTCCCCCCAAGGTAAATGTGTTCTCTTCATTAAAATGAGCTGCAAGTTTGCAGCACCTTTCAAAAATAAACCTACCATATCATGCTTGGATTTCATTAGAAACTAAAATTTCTGTTTTGTGAAATTTCATGAAAAAGGCTGTACTGCTTCAAAGTGAGATCAGGTGCACTGCAGGTGGAATGCGACTGTGTGGACACACAAGGGCTTTTCACCACAGAATCAAAAACCTGTTATCAAGTTTGATGAAGTCTATTACTTTTTGAAAGGTTGTTACGTATTGAACATTTAGGGGCATCAAATAAAGCATGTTAACTGTAAATTTAAATGGACTGCATTTATATAGCACTTTTCCATCTGCATCAGATGCTCAAAGTGCTTTACAATAATGCCTCACATTTACCCTGATGTCAGGAGTGTTTATGATTATTATTATTTCTTCAGTCATTCCCTGAAAAACTGAGGGACCCAACTTGGTGACGTGTGGGCAGGCTCGAGGATAGAAGACACCTGTCCAGAGAAGAGCCGGATCCCCACACGCTTTCCACCACCAACAGATCTGGAGCGCCCCGGAGCCACCAAGCGTAGAGTCAGTCCCCAGGTGGCCACTGCCTCCGGCTGTCAGATCGGGTACTGCTGGCAGAGAGAACAGACAAGTGATGGTGGGTGCGTGAACACCCAGCAAACAGTCTGAAGAGGGTGGGAAACACCTCCACCTCTTAATCACTACAGTCCAGAGATACGTGCAGATACTGCTGTTATACTTAAATAGTCACCAGTCCGAGGAGCGGAGTACGCCAACTCCCCAGCACACGACTATTCCTCTCGTATAATCAGGTACGTCTGCAGAATCAACGTTACACACACACACAAAAGTAAAGACGTACAACTGTTGTGTCTTTCCCAGCCTGAGCTGTTTACCTTAATGGTAGACGATTTCTCAGCAGTGAGGTGAAGATGCTGTCCGGCTTTTATGGTGAAGTGATTGTAGAGAAGATGAGTGACAGCTGGTGCTGTGAATGAGGGACAGCTGTCACTCCCGGTTGTTCCGGCGCCCTCTCGTGCCCGAAGCCCGCACTTCAGGCAGGGCACCCTCTGGTGGTGGGCCAGCAGTACCTCCTCTTCAGCGGCCCACACAACAGGACCCCCCCTCAACGGGCGCCTCCTGGTGCCCGACCAGGTTTGTCGGGATGACGGCGCTAGAAATCGGCCAGGAGGGCCACGTCCAGGATGAAGCTCCTCTTCACCCAGGAGCGCTCTTCGGGTCCATAACCCTCCCAGTCCACCAGATACTGAAACCCCCGGCCCTTTCGACGGACGTCCTGTGCATGGCCCAGGTCAAGGCAGGCAGGCAGGCTCCCCGTCGATAATCCGGGCAGGAGGCGGCACCGGTCCAGGGGTGCAGAGTGGTGAGGAGTGGTAGGGCTTGATGCGGGACACGTGGAAGACAGGGTGAATCCGCAGTGAAGCTGAAGCTTCCAGCTTCACTGCGGCTGGACTGAGGACTTTGAGAATGGGGAAAGGTCCGATGAATCTGTCCTTGAGTTTATGGGATGTCCTTGGTGGATAGCCAAACCTCCTCCCTGGGCTGGTATGCAGGGGCTGGGGAACGCCGGCGGTCTGCATGGGCCGTGGCCCTCGTCCGGGCTTTCAGCAGGGCAGAGCGGGCAGTACGCCACACCCGACGGCACCTCCTGAGGTGGGCCTGGACCGAGGGCACCCCGACCTCTCCCTCCACCACGGGAAACAATGGGGGCTGGTTCCCCACACACACTTCAAATGGGGAGAGGCCGGTGGCAGATGAAATTTGGCTGTTATGAGCGTACTCGATCCAGGCCAGATGGTTACTCCAGGCCGTCTGGTGCGCGGAGGTCACGCAGCGGAGGGCCTGCTCCAAATCCTGGTTTGCCCGCTCTGCCTGTCCGTTTGTCTGGGGATGGTACCCGGACGAGAGGCTTATGGTGGCCCCCAGTTCCCTACAGAAACTCCTCCAGACTTGTGAGGAGAACTGGGGACCACAGTCTGAAATTATGTCGGATGGAATCCCATGCAGACGTATGACATGGTGGACCAGGAGGTCTGTGGTCTCCTGGGCCGTCGGGAGCTTGGGGAGGGCCACGAAGTGGGCCGCCTTGGAGAACTGGTCCACTATCGTGAGGATGGTGGTCATGCCCTGGGACGGTGGGAGGCCCGTGACGAAGTCCAGGCCAATGTGGGACCAGGGGTGATGAGGCACAGGCAATGGATGGAGGAGTCCTTGTGTCTTCTGATGGTCTGCCTTGCCCCTGGCACAGGTGGTACAGGCCTGGACATACTCCCGGACGTCAGCGTCCATGGACGCCCACCAGAAGCGCTGCCGGACCACTGCCATGGTTCTTCGCACCCCTGGGTGACAGGAGAGCTTGGAACCGTGACAGAAGTGCATGACTGCAGCTCTGGCCTCTCGTGGGACATAGAGTCTGTTCTTTGGGCCAGTCCCCGGGTCCGGGTTCCATGCCAGGGCCTCCCAGACGGTCTTCTCCACGTCCCAGGTGAAGGTGGCCATGATAGTGGACTCGGGGATGATGGGATCTGGTGGATCTGACAGTCTGGTTTTGACCTCCTCTTCATGGACCCGGGACAGGGCATCAGAACGCTGGTTCTTGGTCCCGGGACGGTAGGTGATCTGGAAGTCAAAACGCCCGAACAACAGTGACCAGCGGGCTTGCCTGGGGTTCAGACGCTTGGTGGTCCGGATGTACTCCAGGTTCCGATGGTCCGTGAAAACCGTGAATGGTACCGCAGCTCCCTCCAACAAGTGTCTCCACTCCTCAAGAACCTCTTTCACCGCTAGGAGTTCCCGATTGCCGACGTCATAGTTCCGCTCTGCTGGGGTCAACCTGTGGGAAAAATAGGCACAAGGGTGGAGGACCTTATCGGACTCCCTGCTCTGGGACAGCATGGCTCCTATCCCTGAGTCAGAGGCATCCACTTCAACGACAAACTGGCGATTGGGATCGGGCTGCACCAGAACTGGTGCAGTCGAGAACCGGCGTTTCAACTCCTTAAACGCGGCATTGCACCGATCCGACCAGGTGAAGGGGACTTTAGTGGAGGTAAGGGCCGTCAGGGGGCTAACTACCTGACTGTAACCCTTAATGAACCTCCGGTAGAAATTTGCGAAGCCGAGGAACTGTTGTAGTTTCCTACGGCTTGTTGGCTGGGGCCAATCTCTCACCGCCGCAACCTTGGCCGGATCAGGGGCAACGGAGTTGGAGGAGATTATGAACCCCAAGAAGGACAAAGAAGTGCAGTGGAACTCGCACTTCTCGCCCTTCACAAACAGCCGGTTCTCCAACAACCGCTGTAGGACCTGACGTACATGCTGCACATGGGTCTCAGGATCCGGGGAGATGAGGATGTCGTCCAGGTATACAAAGACGAACCGGTGCAGGAAGTCCCGCAAGACGTCATTAACCAATGCTTGGAACGTCGCGGGCGCATTGGTGAGGCCGAACGGCATGACCAGGTACTCAAAATGACCTAACGTGGTGTTAAATGCCGTCTTCCACTCATCTCCCTTCCGGATCCGAACCAGGTGGTACGCATTCTTAAGATCCAATTTCGTAAATATTTGGGCTCCATGCAAGGGCGTGAACACCGAATCCAACAGAGGTAACGGGTATCAGTTGCAAACCGTAATTTCGTTCAGCCCTCTGTAATTGATGCATGGACGGAGTCCGCCGTCTTTCTTGCCCACAAAAAAGAAACCTGCACCCATCGGGGAGGTGGAGTTTCGGATCAATCCGGCAGCTAAAGAGTCCCGGATATAGGTCTCCATTGATTCACGCTCTGGACGTGAGAGGTTGTACAGCCTGCTGGACAGGTACTCAACGCCCGGGATCAAATCTATGGCGCAATCGTACGGCCAGTGCGGGGGAAGAGTGAGTGCCAGATCTTTGCTGAAGACGTCAGCAAGATCGTGGTACGCCTCAGGCACCGGCGTCAGATTGGGGGGGACTTTGACCTCCTCATTAGCTGTCACACCGGGTGGAACCGAGGATCCTAAACATTCCCAGTGGCAGGTTTCGCTCCACTGCGTCGCAACCCCAGACAGCCAATCTATCCGGGGACTGTACTTCACAATCCATGGAAAACCCAAAATCACTTGGGAGGTAGAAGGTGTTACAAGAAACACGATCTCCTCCCTATGATTCCCAGACATAACCAATGTCACGGGCTGTGTCTGGTGTGTGATTAATGGGAGAAGGGTGCCATATAGTGCCCTTACCTTCAATGGAGAAGGGAGAGCCACTAGAGGGAGCCCAACCTCCCTAGCCCATCTGCTATCCAGCAGATTCCCCTCCGACCCCGTGTTCACCAGTGCTGGGGTGTGAAGGGTTAGGTCCCCACTCAGGATCGTCACTGGGATGCGTGCAGATTTGCGGGATTTTTCCTCATGAATGTTATGGCCCACCCTCAGCCCAGTCTCTAAGGGGGGGCATTGTAGTTTAACCATTTGGGGCAGTGTTTCTGTATATGCTCACATGAGCCACAGTAAAAACATTCCCCGCGGGCCAGCCTCCGTTGTCTGTCATTAGATTTAACTTTGGCCCTGCTCGTGTCCATAGCTTCGTCAGCAGGGGGAGCTGTTGCCACACGGAGCTCTCCGGCTGTGGAGCGTGGGGACGGCGGTACCCTTTCGGACCCGGAAGGGAGAGGGACGGCTCGCTCCCGACGATGTTCTTCCAACTGGGTGTCTAACCGTATGACCAGGTCAATAAGCCCATTAAAATCCCGTGGCTCATCCTTAGCCAGCAAGTGCTCCTTCAGGACTGGAGACAGTCCGTTTACGAAGGCGGCGCGGAGTGCAACGTTATTCCAGCCGGACCTCGCAGCCGCGATGCGGAAGTCGACCGCATAAGCGGCTGCGCTGCGATGCCCCTGTCTCATTGACAGCACACATTTGAAGCGGTCTCGCCTCTATTGGGATGATCAAACACCTGTTTAAACTCCTTTACAAACCCAGTGTATGTGGTCAGGAGCCGTGAATTTTGCTCCCAGAGCGCCGTAGCCCAGGCGCGTGCCTCTCCTCGAAGCAAGTTAATGACATAAGCTACCCGGCTAGCACTGGATGCGTACATGAAGGGATGCTGTGCAAAGACGAGCGAGCACTGCATTAAGAAGCCCGTGCACGTCTCGACACAGCCTCCGTACGGTTCCGGGGGGCTTATATATGCTTCAGGGGATGGGGGGGGGGGGGATCATTGAACCACCACTGGAATGTCTGTATCCAGTGCTCGGTCAGCAGGAGGAGGTGCTGCAGCAGCGCCCTGCGGGCGCACTTCCACATGGGCGGTGAAAGCCTCCATCCAATTGAGAATAACATTATGCTCGGTCACCAAGTCCAACCAAGCAGTGAAGGCGGTTAAGATTTGCTGTAGCTCACCTAACACGCCTCCTGCCGATGCCTGTGCACCCTGCGTTTCCATTGGTGGTTCACTCGATGGTTGATGCCCCTCGGGATCCATGATGCTGGCCAAGAAATCCTGTTGTGAAAGTGTATAGACACGGACCCACAACAGGGGGCGCAAGTGAACGGACAATGGAATAAGTCAAACTCCAACAATTTAATGTTGTGAATATGCACAACAGAAACAACAGACAACACAATTTGGTACAGCAGTCAATTAATCAAGGTGACATGTGGGCAGGCTTGAGGATAGAAGACACCTGTCCAGAGAAGAGCCGGATCCCCACACGCTTTCCACCACCAACGGATCTGGAGCACCCCGGAGCCACAAAGCGTAGAGTCCCCAGGTGGCCACTGCCTCCGACTGTCAGATCGGGTACTGCTGGCAGAGAGAACAGACAAGTGATGGTGAGTGCGTGAACACCCAGCAAATAGTCTGAAGAGGGTGGGAAACACCTCCACCTCTTATTCACTACAGTCCAGAGATACGTGCAGATACTGCTGTTATACTTAAATAGTCACCAATCCGAGGAGCGGAGTACGCCAACTCCCCAACACATGACTATTCCTCTCGTATAATCAGGTACGTCTGCAAAATCAGCGTTACACACACACAGAAGTAAAGACGTACAACTGTTGTGTCTTCCCAGCCTGAGCTGTTTACCTTAATTGTAGACAATTTCTCAGCAGTGAGGTGAAGATGCTGTCCGGCTTTTATGGCGAAGTGATTGTAGAGAAGATGAGTGACAGCTGGTGCTGTTGATGAGGGACAGCTGTCACTCCCGGTTGTTCCGGCGCCCTCTCATGCCCGAAGCCCGCACTTCAGGCAGGGCGCCCTGTGGTGGTGGGCCAGCAGTACCTCCTCTTCAGCGGCCCACACAACAACTACAACTGAAAACTAAATTACAACTAGAGAAAAATTCTGCAATAAATTCTACATACTAATTTAGTCTAATAAGTCAAAGGTCTTATGCCATTTACTCAAATAAGAAACTGAACAAACTTAAAACTTTATCTACTTAACACCTTGTGAACCATTTATCACCACTTGTTTAAATTGTTTAAATTTAGGGTTAAATCTGATGTAACAGTGGATTAATTAATCTGAACATCCATCTGAGAGACTAAATTCAGATTGATTCTAATTCTCTATCCGCAAGCTCGCAGCATATGCTGCGTTGAGTTGACTGCAATTCAGAGATGAAGATTGCTGCATTAGACCACCATGGATTTCCATCCATACAGAACCGGATCGGTGGATTAGCACCTTCACATTGGCAGTTCTCATCTTGAGGATGTGTGCAGTGTACAACTCATCATTAGAACCCTAGAACTTGCATGGATATCTGGCATTTTGTGGGGATTAAGGTGAGAATTGAGGATTGTCCTAATTGAATGACTGATCTGGTGAAAATGAAATCCCTCATGACTCATGGCTGTTGCACCCTTGATACCATTTCTGTTATTTGACATTGTGAACATTGTGCTGCTTAGTTGCAACATTTGTAATACTGTGTGTTCTGTCAATTTTGTTTTGGTTTATATGTCAGCATGGTGATTTTAGTGGTTAGTACTATTGCCTTACAGCAAGAAACTCATGGGATCAATTCCCACCTGTGGCCTTTCTGTGTGGAGTTTTCATGTTCTCCACACGTTTGTGTGGGTTTCCTCCCACATTTAACCCTCTGGGGCCGACGCCGTCATATACGATGGCTGGGACCAAGCTTTACTAAATTAAAAATAACTTTATAATGATATGAGATAGAAACTTACTTTTTTTTTTTTGCTGAAAAGTTAACTCTGCGGACCTTTGATCCACCGTTGGCCATCTTTGTACCTCATAGAAGCTGTGTGATGACGTGCGCAATGTGAGTGTCCAGTCGGGATTGGTGCACAGTCACATGGTTTTCTAAAATCCAATCATAGGGCAGATTTACCTCACGTGATAAACCAAAGATCATTTTCAGGAGTGATATCTTACTAGTTGGCCCATATGAATAGCCCCTAACTCCTCCAATGTGCCATGCACCATTATGCACAGTGAAAGTGAAAGCAGACTAAGAGCCTCGCCTGACAATCTCACATGCTCAAACAAAGAGTGTGTAAGTATCAGGATTGCTCCACTAGTTTGCATTTGAATGTTATTGGATTACTCTGTGGCTCTCTCCCTCTGGCATAAAGCACTGTTTACCATATCAATGAGGTGAGGAAGAGGGGCCGCGCCTCAGACTGGAACATAAATGCATAGACTATTTTGTGTATATTGTTCAATATGTACATTTGTGTTTATTGTTGAACATTTTTGTTGTACAGTCTTTCACACAAGACCTCAAATTACCTTTAAAAAGTGTCAGAACAGTTGTTTATTATAGTTTGCTGTGTGTTTTGAATGTGTGTGGAAAATTATTTTTCACTTTACTTTTTCCTTTGTTACTTTTGATTGTAAACCTTTATTTACACTTATAAAACACAACAAAAGCATATATATTATGAAAGAACAAGTTGTCCTGAAAAAAGAGACATAAAACGTGATAGTGGGATGCAGGGAGAGCTGTTAACAGCCATAATAAAACATTTATGCCAGGCGAGTGAAATGTCCAAAAAATGCCCTCGGACCCCAAAGGGTTAAAGACATGCAGATTAGGTGAATTGGAAACTTTGTAATTGTCCGGGTCTCCTTTGCAAAAGAGATTTTGATGTCAATGGGACAGCCCAGTCTCACGTTTTTTTTGTTTGTTTGTTTTTTCGCGCTTCTGTCACGAAATTAATCAAATTTTCATGACAGGATTTCTTTTAAATCACTATTACTAACCCTGCTCCTACCCCCAACCATAACCTTAACCATAACCTAATCTTCCTCCTTCCCCCACCCCTCACCATAACCACCCCTGACTCCCCCCCCCCCTTCCCTTTTCATTTCATGGAGCCATCACGGAATGAATGAGAATGAATTCATGCAGCCGTGACGAAAATGAGGCACTTTTCATCACAATATCAAGAACCAATAGATTAATCAATCAATCAATCAATCAACTTTTTTCTTATATAGCGCCAAATCACAACAAACAGTTGCCCCAAGGCGCTCCATTAATGTATATTTCGTGCTCCTGAATCACGACAAGCCATGAGACAGGGTTGCAATGGGACTAACCTGGTGAAATAAAAGTTAAATAAATAAAAATAAATATATGTTCATCTGGCCAAAGAAGATAGTCACCCCACTGAGTCTGGTCTGTTTGAGGTTTCTTTTGACATTCAAAAAAAAAATGTCAAAAGGAGTATTTACTTTTTTGCCATTGTGATTGCTCATGGGGTGGGTAAGGTTAGACCTTGCTTGTGTGCAGCATCTCCGGGTGACGTACGTTGTGATTTGGTGCTGTATGAATTGAAAATAGGCAAAAAGCCTTACATGGCCGAGCCCATAGCACATATTCACAGAGACCAATTATGTTTTTACCTACATGTGTGTTGGTTGTATTTAACAAGGATTTCCAGGGACTTGGTAGAATGGAGAACAATTTGTTTTTGAAGATTTCTATATTACGGTGTTGGGTCATTTTAAAAAAAAAATGAATCTTGTGGTGTTGGGATGCATTTGTTTGTGCTGCTCTAATAGCAAATAGTTAAATAACACATGATTCGCAAAGGCTGTTGATGGATTTGTCCGATCAATTATCGTCTAGGTTTATTCACATTTTAATTGGCTCATTTGCTCTTCTGAGCCATTTCACTATGCCACAGTCACACTTTGGTGCAATTTGTACATTTTCTGCTGCAGTACAGTAGTTTTTTTAGAAACCTTTCCCTCCTGTGGCTATGGTATGATGTTTGTGTCAGCAGACTTTTCAATCAGTGAAGGTTTAGCTCCTTATATGTACAGTCTACTGACATAGCAAAGCGGGGCAAAAATGTCACACACAAAGGTAGTTCAAAGTGCTTTTTGAAACTGGATATAAAGCTAAGAAATATAGTTGAAAATTAAGTGAATGTACAAACAACGTAAACCAAACAAATTGTTATTTCCTGCACTATGGACAACAGCAATATTGATGAGTGGGTGGATAGGTCCATCCCAGCCAGTCTGTCAATAATCAATCAATCAATCAATCAACTTTTTTCTTGTATAGCGCCAAATCACAACAAACAGTTGCCCCAAGGCGCTCCACATTGCAAGGCAAGGCCATACAATAATTATGAAACACAGTCTACGTCTAAAGCAACATAACCAAGGGATGGTCCAGGGTCACCCGATCCAGCCCTAACTATAAGCCTTAGCGAAAAGGAAAGTTTTAAGCCTAATCTTAAAAGTAGAGAGGGTATCTGTCTCCCTGATCTGAATTGGGAGCTGGTTCCACAGGAGAGGAGCCTGAAAGCTGAAGGCTCTGCCTCCCATTCTACTCTTACAAACCCTAGGAACTACAAGTAAGCCCGCAGTCTGAGAGCGAAGCGCTCTAATGGGGTAATATGGTACTATGAGGTCCCTAAGATAAGATGGGACCTGATTATTCAAAACCTTATAAGTAAGAAGAAGAATTTTAAATTCTATTCTAGCATTAACAGGAAGCCAATGAAGGGAGGCCAACACGGGTGAGATATGCTCTCTCCTGCTAGTCCCCGTCAGTACTCTAGCTGCAGCATTCTGATCCAACTGAAGGCTTTTTAGGGAACTTTTAGGACAACCTGATAATAATGAATTACAATAGTCCAGCCTAGAGGAAACAAATGCATGAATTAGTTTTTCAGCATCACTCTGAGACAAGACCTTTCTGATTTTAGAGATATTGCGTAAATGCAAAAAGGCAGTCCTACATATTTGTTTAATATGCGCTTTGAATAACATATCCTGATCAAAAATAACTCCAAGATTTCTCACAGTATTACTAGAGATCAGGGAAATGCCATCCAGAGTAACGATCTGGTTAGACACCATGCACCACCATCCAATAAGAACTCAAAGTAAAATTAAGTTATCATGTAACTCATAAAATTTAAAAGAGGATAAAATTAGGATGGGCTGAGCAGCTTGCGGTGAACTTTGATGCACCAGAATTAATCAAAATAGCAATTTTATTTTACCAGTGTCATATTCCACAGATATGCTGGATGTTAGTGGATGCTGAATGAATTATGGAAAATTATTAACAGCTGTGGTACTTACATGTATAGTTTGTCAGCAACCTGCCGAATTACTGGGTTTGTTGGTGCGCTACCCCCGCTCTTGTCAGCCCCAGCTACCATAGTAAGCTACCAGCTGTGGGGAGAAACATGATGCTCACTTCTTGGACTAATATGGGACCAAATGTACAGCAGAATGCATGGGAAGGAAAGATGGGATTAAAGAATAGATAGAACATATGGCTGGGGATGACACCAAAACCTTTCACTGTTGTTGGAAACCCAGAACCTATGAAATATGTGAAACTTGCTGTGCTGACACCTGCTGAACACTGGCACCTCCTGGATGATTTATGAATGTGCATCCACAACAAATTATGAATTTTATATTCATTTCATATTCCAAAATATTATTTTGTCATTGGCCACAGAGTGGATTGTTGGTTTGCACTGTTGCTTCATAGATACATAGAAGATCCCCTTTGTTTGCATGGTCTCTATTGGTGTCCCACTTCCAAAGACATGCAGATTTGGTGAATTGGAATAATTTTAATTTGGCTGTGTGTATAAAAATCTGTTTGTCTATCTGTGTTGCTGTGTGGCAGCCTGTCCAGCACCTGGAGTATCACCAAATAACTGCTGGGACAGGCTTCGGACCCCCCACCCTTGACTATTAATTGAAATATGTGGGTGCAGAAAATGAATAAATGGTTTACTGATCAAATGTAAAGGCCACATAGAACCATACTTTATGGTATCACTGAACACAATTAATTTGCATGAATCTCTATCAAACATGTATTGCATGAATTGAGTATATAAATTGCAGGTGTTCGCTGTCGTCCGCAACAAAAATGGCCAAAAATGACAAATGTCCCTGTATGAATTACGGATATATTAATAATATGTAGCGAATATATGATGAACAATCACGGTTGTATAATGCATGTAGTGAGGAAACGGATCTGACACATTGAGATTATCACGGCAGTATTACGGGTGTATAATGAATGCATCACTCACGTGTTTGCGCGTGCACGGCATCTGCATTGCGGTCATAAAATAAGCTCACTCGGGCCATCAGCATCACTATTCACACCAACAATACAGCCTCTGGAGCATTTGCTGGACTTGGACAAGTTGATCACAGTTAATGTTCTTGTTGTCATGCGAGGGTTAACTGTTCATGAGTTTGGGGAGAGGGAGGGGGGAAGCCACTTGGGGTGTGAGATGGTGTTTTTTTTGACAGAGAGAGAGAGTGTCACAGAAAACAGACTTCAGCATGAGTTGTGGCTAAACGGCAACTCTTCCTTTTGTTGGTGTTAAATAAAAGTCCTGGAGGAGACGCGATTGCAGCAGCTATTATGTCTTTGTGGATCTACACAGCCGGACCGGCACTGACTGGTAGGTATGTCGCTTTCTGCCACATATACAATCCCTGGCAAAAATTATGGAATCACCGGCCTCGGAGGATGTTCATTCTGTTGTTTAATTTTGTAGAAAAAAAGCAGATCACAGACATGACACAAAACTAAAGTAATTTCAAATGGCAACTTTCTGGCTTTAAGAAACACTATAAGAAATCAAGAAAAAAAGATTGTGGCAGTCAGTAACGGTTACTTTTTTAGACCAAGCAGAGGAAAAAAATATGGACTCACTCAATTCTGAGGAATAAATTATGGAATCACCCTGTAAATTTCCATCCCCAAAACTAACACCTGCATCAAATCACATCTGCTCATTGACATTAACCCTATGTCATGAAATTGACCCTATGTGTCTTTTTGCAAGGAATGTTTTCACAGTTTTTGCTCTATGGCAAGATGCGTTATCTTCTTGAAAAATAATTTCATCATCCTTAAACATCAGAAAAGTGTCCAAAATATCAACGTAAACTTGTGCATTTATTGATGATGTAATGACAGCCATCTCCCCAGTGCCTTTACATGACATGCAACCCCATATCATCAATGACTGTGGAAATTTACATGTTGTCTTCAGGCAGTCATCTTTATAAATCTCATTGGAACGGCACCAAACAAAAGTTCCAGCATCATCACCTTGCCCAATGCAGATTCGAGATTCATCACTGAATATGACTTTCATCCAGTCATCCACAGTCCACGATTGCTTTTCTTTAGCCCATTGTAACCTTGTTTTTTTCTGTTTAGGTGTTAATGATGGCTTTCGTTTAGCTTTTCTGTATGCAAATCCCATTTCCTTTCGGTCACAGACGTTGACTCCAGTTTCCTCCCATTCGTTCCTCATTTGTTTTGTTGTGCATTTTCGATTTTTGAGACATATTGCTTTAAATTTTCTGTCTTGACGCTTTTATGTCTTCCTTGGTCTACCAGTATGTTTGCCTTTAACAACCTTCCCATGTTGTTTGTATTTGGTCCAGAGTTTAGACACAGCTGACTGTGAACAACCAACATCTTTTGCAACATTGCGTGATGATTTATCCTCTTTTAAGAGTTTGATAATCCTCTCCTTTGTTTCAACTGACATCTCTCATGTTGGAGCCATGATTCATGTCAGTCCACTTGGTGCAACAGCTCTCCAAGGTGTGATCACTCCTTTTTAGATGCAGACTAACAAACCGATGTGATTTGATGCAGGTGTTAGTTTTGGGGATGAAAATTTACAGGGTGATTCCATAATTTTTTCCTCAGAATTGAGTGAGTCCATATTTTTTTCCTCTGCTTGGTCTAAAAAAGTAACCGTTACTGACTGCCACAATCTTTTTTTCTTGATTTCTTACAGTGTTTCTTAAAGCCAGAAAGTTGCCATTTGAAATGACTTTAGTTTTGTGTCATGTCTGTGATCTGCTTTTTTTCTACAAAATTAAACAACTGAATGAACATCCTCCGAGGCTGGTGAGTCCATAATTTTTGCCAGGGGTTGTAGTAGCTACTTTGGGTTTATGTGACGTGTTTGTTATGCATTCACAGATTGTCCGCAAATCAGCTGCAAAGCAGATGCAATACAAACACTATTCGTGGCCAGTCTGTATGCAGTCACTACAACATATTTTATTTTGTGATGTGGACGTGATAGGCACAATATATATCTGTTTTACACACTGTCCCAGTCTGCTGCCAAGCCACAAATCCCCATCAGTTGCGGATATCAGCGGTTAATGGCAGATATACAGCGCATAGAGTGAGTATGTATTGTGTATGTATTGAGTATGTATGGAGTATGTAAGGCAGATGTCATCCGCAGCCAAATTTTGTGCAGCTCAAAAATCCTGGCAACGGAAAAACGTGCCTCTGCTGATAATTGTGGACGTGTGCGGGTGTCGACCGACTCATACAAGCATGTTTCACGCATATTGCGGATGTTAAGTGAATATGAGCCAATTTTGTGCACAATCCATACGCAAATCCTCCTAAACCCCAGTGGGACAGGGCCTTAAGGTGCAGGTGTTCCGTTCTGTTGTAGTATTTATCATTTATGAGCTTTCCTATTAATAAAAGGTTAATGTCTTGTTGAATGAACCGTGCTGTTCATCGCCACATCTATCACCCTATGGAACCAATCCTGGGTACTAATTAGCAACTACCCAGGCAGACGAGAGATTTCCTCGATCCAAGTAGCCATCTTTCTGATGCAGCCAGGTGACGTGACCATCATCTTGACCTCATCCTGTTGCTCAGGTCCACAGCAATGAGTTCCCTGCATAGTGGCTCATGTTCAGGGAAATGCTCCACACGGCTGTCTTGTCAAAAAAAAAAAAAAAAAAAAAGTGGTTACTGGCAAGAATATAGTACTTCCATTTTGAGGGAATGTCAAAGTCATTTCACCTGTGCTCAGCAGTTCCAGCAGTTTTAATAAAAGATTTAAATTAAACATCAATCATTTCTTCTATTATTTAGCCAGCCATGACAACTTTTTCCATGAAACCTCCATGAAAGTTCAACTGATTTTAGAGCAGATCTAGAAAAAAAGACCTATTATTGTTATTATTATTACTACTACTGTTATGACTACCACTACAATTAAATGCAAAATTTTCTGACCTTTGAAAGTGTGCTTGTTAATACATGTTGCCATGGAGCACAAAAAAATGGATAAATACAACCCCAATTCCAATGAAGTTGGGACATTGTGAAAAATGTAAACAAAAACAGAATATGGTGATTTGCAAATCCTCTTCAACCTATATTCAATTGAATACACCACAAAGACAAGATATTTAATGTTCAAACTGATAAACTTTGTGTTTGTGTGCAAATATTTGCCCATTTTGAAATGGATGCCTGCAACACATTTCAAAAAAGCTGGGACAGTGGTATGACAGTGGTTCAATGGGTGACAGGTCTGGACTGCAGGCAGGTCTGTCTCATACCCACACTCTTTTACTATGAAGCCATGCTGTTGTAACACATCCAGAATGTGGCTTGGCATTGTCTGGCTGAAATAAGCAGGGAAATCCCTGAAAAAGACATTGCTTGGGTGGCAGCATGTGTTGCTCCAAAACCTGGATGTACCTTTCAGAATTGTTGGTGCCATCACAGATGTGTAAGTTGCCCATGCCATGGGCACTAACACACCCCCATACCACCACAGATGCTGGCTTTTGAACTCTGCGCTGGTAACAATCTGGATGGTCTTTTTCTTCTTTTCTCCAGAGGACATAACGGCCATGATTTCCAAAAACAATGTGATATGTGGACTCATCAGACCACAGCACACTTTTCCACTTTGCGGCTGTCCATTTCAAATGAGCTCAGGCCCAGAGAAGGCAGTGGCATTTCTGGATGTTGTTGATGTATGGCTTTTGCTTTGCATAGAAGAGTTTTAACTTGCACTTGTAGATGTAGCGATGAACTGTATTAACTGACAATGGTTTTCTGAAGTGTTCCTGAGCTCATGCGGTAAGATCCTTTACACAGTGATATTGGTTTTTAATGCAGTACCACCTGAGGAATCGAAGGTTACAGGCATTCAGTGTTGGTTTTCGGCCTTGCCGCTTACGTGTAGAAAGTTCTCCAGATTCTCAGTCTTCTGATTTTATTATGGACTGTAGATGATGGAATCCCTAAATTCCTTCCAATTGAACGTTGAGAAACATTGTTCTTAAACTGTTGGACTATTTTTTTTCATGCAGTTGTTCACAAAGTGGTGATCCTCACCCCATCTTTGATTGTGAATGGCTGATCCTTTTGGGGATGCTCCATTTATACCCAATCATGACACTCACATGTTTCCAATTAGGTGTTCTTTAAACATTCATCAACTTTCCCAGTCTTTTGTTGCCCCGTCCCAACTTTTTTTGAGACGTATTGCAGGCATCCATTTTAAAATGAGCAAATATTTGCACAAAACAACAAAGTTTATCAGTTTGAACATTAAATATCTTGACTTTGTGGTGCATTCAGTTGAATATAGGTTGAAGAGGATTTGTAAATCATTGTATTCTGTTTTTATTTACATTTTACACAATGTCCCAACTTCATTGGAATTGGGGTTGTAAATAAACCAACACTGCAGTCGTGTTTGAGGTAACTGACATTATTCTGTGCCCCCTTGTGCCCCAATAGTAGATTGGGTGTTGGGTGGGCTTGCAGAAACAAGCTGCTTAGGGTTACTGAGCTCAAAGTTTGCTGACCATGTCTTTGTTGGCTATGATGTGGTGTTTGCAGAAGCAATGGATACCCTGACTGCAGCACTTTAGAAGCTGTGAGAAATCTGTATCTGTTTTTCAAATTGTCTGGAATACAGATAAAGGCTTTTAACCATCTGAGGTCAATGGACTGACGCATCCAACTCATATTTATACTAACAAATCAGTAACAGAATGTCACAGAAACCTTATTCAAACACTCCCTGAAACTAATGACAGAGTATCACCTCTAGCCTCAATCACTGTTCTAGATGATATTTACCTCAAAGCCAATCCTAGAGCCCAGAGACTGTCACATGGGTCTGTCTCTTTCTCTCCACATGCCACTTCAACAGATTCTTTCTGATCACACCTTTGATCCATTCAGGAATCAGACAAATTCATGTGGCCACTAAGCCCTAATATTTGCTATAAAATCATCCTATCAGCCTGAGAAGACTTTTTACTTAGTCCTAAGGACAAAGCATGCCATCATAAAAACAAACACATAAATAAATCAGAGGAGGATCCATTGGTCCCAGGGTCCACTGGTGCTAAACTATTTCTTATTTGATGATATATATTACAACCCAAAACTGATTTAAAATTTCACACTAATCCTATTCCCAGGACTAGTGGACTCGAGGACTAATGTACCCAAGTGGACCCTAGGACGAGGACTAGTATGTCCTGGGACTAGTGGAAAGATCCCAAAAAGGATGGAGATGGGCTATTTTGTTTTTCAAGGTTCTATACCCCCCCCCCCCCCCCCCCAAACCAAGCACATGGGCACTTTTATGGGGGAGGGACCTTCTATGTTTCCTCTACTGACATATATTTGTGGATCTCTCGGCATAAAGGGTAACAAGAAAACATCCACTGGAAGTGATGAGTTGATTTATTTTTCACTTATTTGCATTTATGTAAAATTCTCTTCATATTTTACAAAACTTTTGTGAGCCAAACACTGTGGTAGACCATTCCTAGAACCTGAACAGTTTGTCCACATGAACAAAGATGTATTTTTAATTAGGATTTGAAGTCATTTCTAAAAAATGCATTTCATTTCTCAAGATTTACAGCTAAAATATTTCTATATACAGTGTTTATAGATGTTCTTAAAGATGAGATTTATTCAAAGATTTTGATATGCAACATAAGGATATTACAATTAAATGAATTTAGTTTACAATTAATTAAAACAGTAAATAACAAAGTATGGTAAAATCTAGAAAATACCTTTGGACTTTAGAGGGTTAATGACTTCCTGGACTCAGCCATCAGAAGGTTATGTGTATGTGTTCAAAGTGTTGAACTTGTCGAGGCATGTCTCTGTGTCCTTGGATTCTGAAATCAGGAGACACCTGGAAAGACCTTATGGAATCAGGAGGTCACTGGACAGCAGTGTTTGGTGATGCTGATATCTTTGCTGGAACATTAAGGTCTGTGTCTTTGGGGTCCTGGTGCTTCCTGTATGATTGTGAGATTTGGAAACTTGCCATCGACTTAAGGCGACTACTACACATTTTTAGGACCTGGACGTTTTACAGGATCCACTGTGCTGAAGTCATTTGACTTTGTGTCAAAGAAATGGTTACTTCGGGAGACTCATGAGCAGTACCCCTACATGGTACAGAAGCATCAGCTGTGACATATTAGTCATGTAACCCATTATTCTGTGCATGATTGAGCTCACACTGGCCAGTGGTGATGAACCCAGCAGCGGGAGAAGTCCAAGTAGCTGGCTCTGTTCCACCTGGATGTAGCAGATGTACTGCTACTTTTAAGAGGTTGCAATAGTTCAGTTTTCAACCTGGATGGTTCCCATCGTGGGTACAAGGCAGATCCATGATTCAGTAGATGCTGTAATTGCATGCTCCCAGACTTCATCTGACCACATGCACTATGGACGGGTTAATTGTTGCCATGGAAAGAGACCCCATAAGGACCAAATTGTGTCACTGTAGGATACAAGAACAACTTTATAATAACTTGCAATGATCTGTACCACTGGATGCATTTGCATTGATTGCATTCATCAACACGTCTTCAGGATTTTACTTTCATTCTCATCACCTGTCTTGCTTGCAGAAAATGTGCAAAATATGACACATTTAATGAGAGCAACAGGCAGAAATGGTGATTCTACTTCTGAAAATATGAAGCAACTTGTCTATGATGAGCAACCTTAAGCTGCAAAATACACTCCCACACCATCCACAACATTATAACCTGGGAGTGCATCAATAACAGAAACGAAAATGGAAAAAGAAAACTAATGTTAAGTTGAGCCTATTAAGTGGAGTACAGAGAGTCATTTGGCTGTTTGTTAGTGTGACCTTTGGCTGTCAGAATAATGAACAACCTAAAAATAGCTGGTACGAAAATTCCTTAAAGATTAATTACCAAACTGTGTGCACACCTTGTGTTTTACACACTCAACGTGGTTTTCTGTAAGCATTGTCCAACCAGTTAATTGAGTGTAAGCTTGTGCATCATCTCCGAGGACAGGAATCTGCACACCACAATGCAATAACAGTGTTTTGTTTGGAAACATAATTGCTCTATTGTTAGCCCAGAAGACAGCAGGATGCACTGAATGTAATTACACCCTAAAGAAGTCAGTCCACTTGCCAATACTGTGTGCACTTCTATTTGGGCGAGGAGATCAGGCACTTTGAAGAGCAGCTCCACCTGTGATGTCTTTGCCAGGTCAGGCCAGTGTTTATGAGGCCATGGAGCAGGGGCTCACTCACCACTGTGTGGATGGCTCTCTGAGGCATGCTGGGGGTGAGGCGTTGGTGGGGGGTGGCAAGGATATCAATCTCAGATTTGTGCTATCAGCACATCTCTAACTGGACTGTGACAATCATAGCTGGAAAGTGAAAAGTGCTGCAGGGCAAACAAACCATATTAATACATTGAGTTGCACGTACCATTAGATGCACACAGATGTCACAAAGAATTGATCCAGATGGTGATGGTTTTGTCTTTTTTTTAATGCCAAGGTTAAGCAAGCCAAGATGAATTTTAAAAGAAATTATGGCCAACATCGGGGTAGTTTACTGTGAAAGACTGACTTTAAAAGTCGCCATATGTTGATTATTGACAATCACATTCAGGAAAAGTGCTTCCTTCTCAATCATGCAAAAAATAAAAAATAAAAAAAAAGTGGAAATGGCATAATAGCAAAACCACATTTTGTCTTTCATCAAGAAGTGGATATCAAAGAAAAAAAGGAAATTAATAATTTCTATTAAAATGACAATATTCAGCAAGCTAACCCAATTAACCACGTCTTAAAAACAGAAACTAAACTTAATTGTGAAATACTTTCCAGAAATAATACCAACCCCCCCACCACACACACACACACATATAGAAATAAAAAAATTAAGTCCCTTCGGCTGCTCCCTTGTTTTTCACTTAGGGTTGCCACAGCAGATCCAAGTGGATCTTGCATGTTGAATTGACACACATTTTACGCCAGATGCCCTTCGCTTTCTGTTCCATAAGTTGTGCGCAGTTGTCATGGTCACACTTGACAGCTGGATTAAATTGCGCCTGCATTATCTTTTTGCCTTTGTTACTCCCTGACAGTGTTTGTTGCTTAATTTTTCCACTTACCTTAGATGAGTGGAAACATGGTATTCCATCAGTCGTCATGTGTTGCATTCATCCTGCTCCTGATGTGTTTCACCTGTCACACATTTGTTAGTCTGTATTTATGTCACACCCGTTCAGTTGTCAGTGCCGGTCATTTGCGTTACGTTTGTCATTCATGTATTACATCCTGTCAACCAGCACCTGTGTTTTCATCCAGCAGAAAGTGTTTATCTCCAAGTTTGTTTTTTGATTTTTTTTTTTAATACCTCATTGTTTATTCAATTAGTCAGTTGGAGTGTTTTGATTTCTGCCATTCTGTATTGTCACCATTCCAGTATCACCATCACGTTGGAGAATACCTTGATTTTTGCCTTTAAACCTTTCTGTCCTGCTTGCTGGGGTCCAATTCTTGTGTTTTAGTGGTTCCTACCACAACATATATATATATATATATATATATATATATATATATATATATATATATATATATATATATATATATATATATATATATATACGTGTGTGTGTATAGATTACGTACATTTGGTTGAGTCACTCTTTTTTCTAAGTCTCCTGTGGAGTCGTACCTTAAACTGCTAAAGTATGATTTATGTTTCTACAGCTCCATAACTCTGTGGCCATGCAATGACGTCAGTGTGTGCATGCGCCTTTAAAGGTTCCCCGTCATGTTGGTGGGTATATTATTGCAAATTACCGCAAGAACAGTAGCTTTTTCTCGATCAATTTGTCCCTCAATGAGCTCCCTCCATACTAACATTATGTTACTTGCAGTTTCCCTCCATGAATTGCAGGTTATTTGAGTGTTTTTGTAGTTTTTGACTTTGTGTTATAAAGATGGTCATATTTGCAGACTTTTCTTCCAAATGTATTTGATCCATGATTGAAATGTAATCAGTGGGTGCACTGCAAAAAACTATTAAAATATGACAGGAGAGGAATCGAAAAAGTGACCAATCACAGCCCTTGTGGTCTCCATTGTTTAGCAGGTGCACATCAGGTTCTGGGGAGGGTTTGCAGCCACGCAGCGGGCTGTGAATGAAATTAGTTGCCTTTGGTTTGCCACACCTAGGGATATGTGTGAAACTTAGCACCATGTTACAGTGCAGTCAGGAAACCGCATTTTGTTATTAATTGGCAGCCTTGAATAAAGGCCTGTCTCATTTGGTGCCGGGTCTGACGGTGGTTTGAAAAAAATAAAAATAAACGCCCAGGCTTTTAAACAAGGAAATACAGTAACTACTTAGCTTGAATCAGCAAGTGTCAGTGCTGAACTTCATTTCATACCTGTGTTGCAGCTGGACACAATCTAGAGTGCTCTGTCCGGTACATATGAGGGGTTTTTAATGGAACTACACTGAGAATGGGCGGAACATTTTGTCATATGCGAGTAAAAATCTGTTATAATACAAAATCTGGTATATACAGTGTTTTTTACTCATAAAACCATACAAAAGCATTGGGCCTTTTGCTTTTTTCTGGTGAGTAAGAGTATCCGGTTTATATGATGATGGTTTAGACGAGTTTTAATGTACAGTCCAGTCTTCACAATGACAGACAATTGAAAAGACAAAGCAGGAATTGAAGATTAGCATCCCTGTTAAATGGTCTGCAATTTGTGTCAGAGAGTTTGTTATTGTTAGAGCAGTCACTGACATATTCCCCAGTTCTCATGCCAACCCTGATGCTTGTCCAATAGCCTTTGATAAGGTGCTCATATACCACAAGTAAGTTTTGTCGTACAAAATTTCCAGTACTCCATTCCACAGCTATACACATTCCCTAGTACAAGCACTCCCACAGATCCTTCATAGAGGGGAACAGGTCTTTTGACAGCCCTTCAACTCCACACACACAACATTCAGGCCCAATCCTAATGCATTCCCTTTGCCCTACCACTTCACCCTTTCCCTTCATTTTGCACATTCACATGGATGTAAAACAAACCATTTCAAGTCTAAATTTTGCAGATGTCAGGGTCATTTCTGCACAAACAAATAAGACAGACAAACAAACATACAGCCGTTTGACTGTGGGACTTCCAGGACTTTCAAAATACTGTACAACCTGAACCACATTTGACTGGAAACTGTAGATACAGCCTGACATTGTACAATATGACCCCTTTAAGCCAGTGCTGATTTATTATTCTTTTATCCTTGAATAAAAACATTGGGAAAAACATAATCGACTGAGCTTCTCTGTGACAGCCAATCGATACTCTAATGAACAAAACAAAGCACCTTACAGCTTAATGCAATGCCATCCAAAAGAGCTTATTGTCAGATTGATTCAATGCATGACAATTATTTATCAATTACGTGTTCTTGTTTCGGATCCAAGTATCAAGAATACTGTTTCATAAGTTGCCAGAAAATGTTTAAAAGAAAGGAGAAACTCATTGTTACCAAGCAGTGGTCTTGAAACTGTATGCAGCCACCAGTCTCAAGTATATGAAGTAAAATAGTACAAGTAGTTTGAGATCTTTAAAAATTATTATGTGACTTATGGTGCAATTCCAATTCAATTCAATTCATTGTATTTACTGTGTATCCAGAAAGTATTCACAGCACTGCACTTTAACCACATTTTTTATATTACATCAAAATGGATGAAATTCATTACTTTTCCTCAAACTTCTACACAAAATACCCCATAATGACAATGTGTAAAAAAGCTTTTTTTTTTTTTAGATTTTTGCTAATTTGTAAAAAAATAATAATATATATATATATATATAATAAAATAATAATAATAATAATAATAATAATAATAATAATAATGAAATTACATGTTCATAAGTATTCAAACTCTTTACCATGAAGCTCAGATTTGAGCTCAGGTGCATCCTGTTTTCACTGATCATCCTTGAGATGTTTCTACACCTTAAGTGGAGCCCACCTGGAGTAAATTCAGTTCATTGGACATGAATTAGAAAGGCACATACCTGTCTACACATAAGGTTCCACTGTTGACAGTGTATGCCACAGCACAAACCAAACATGAAGTCAAAGGAATTATCTGTAGACGTCTGAGACAAGATTGCTTCCAGGCACAAATCTGGGGAAGGCTAGAGAAACATTTCTGCTGCTTTGAAGGTTAGAATGTGCATAGTGGCCTCCATCATCAGTAAATAGCAGTTTGGATCCACCAGGACTCTTCCTAAAGCAGGCCGCCCATCTAAACTAAGTGATCGGGGGAGAAGGGCCTTCGTTAGGGAGGTGACCAAGAACCTGATGGTCAACCAAGAACCCGATGGTCACTTTATTAGAACTCCAGCATTGCTCTCTGGAAAGAGAAGAACCTTCCAGAAGGACAACCATCTGTTATGCAATCTACCGATCAGGCCTACATGGTAGTGTGGCCATACAGAAGCCACTCCTTATTAAAGGCACATGACAGCTCAACTGGTGTTTGCCAAAAGGCACCTTAAATATGTTGTGTGGGCCGCTGAAGAGGAGGTACTGCTGGCCCACCACCACCAGTCGGCGCCCTGCTTGGAGTGCAGGCTTCAAGCATGAGAGGGCGCCAAGACAGAGAGTGACAGCTGTCACTCATTTACACCAGCTGTCACCAATCACCAACGTCCCTACAAAAGCCGGATTATTACTCCACCTCCTCGCCGAGAAATCAACTACAGTCTAAGGTAATTCTCTGCTGTGATTAAGTGTAACTAATTGTTCTGTGTGCAGCCGTATTCCTGAGGATTCAGTGTTTTTTGGATTGGCGTGCAGTGAGAGTCTGCGACGTCTTCGCCTCTCACTCCATCCAAGGAGCCACTGTCAGGAGCTGCACGGGTGACTTTGTATCGGAGGTGGAGGTTTTCCCTCCTCGAAGATCTGTAGGTGAAGGATTACTGGGTGTGTGGATACACACTCACCATTAACTGTTTTTCATCTTCTGCCAGCAGTACCAGGGTCTGCAACAGAAGACGGTGACCACCTGGGGACTCAGGACTTGGCGGCTCCGGTGTTCTTCAGGCCGTTGGTGGTGGAAGCTGTGTGTGTCCCGGCTCTCCGATCGCCAGAGGTCTCCTATCTTCGAGCCTGCCCACACGTCACCTTGTGTTTAATTGGCATTATCTTTGTCTGTATCCAGTTGTGCGTTTCACAACATTAAATTGTTACTCTTTGTCTTATCCATTGTCCGTTCATTTGTGCCCCCTGTTGCGGGTCCGTGTTACGACACTTCCCAACAGGATTTCTCGGCCATTCGTCATGGATCCCGAGGGGCGTCAACCACAGCTTGAACAGCCAATGGGAGAACAAGGAGCGCAGGCGTCAGCAGGAGGCGTGGTAAGTGATCTGCAGCAAATCCTTACCGCTTTCACCGCTCAGTTAAATCTGGTAGCCGAGCAGAATGTAGTCCTCAATCGGAGGGTGGAGGCTCTCACCGCCAGAGTGGAAGCGCACGACTCGAGCGCTGCTGCAGTGACTCCTCCTGCTGGCTCTGGGCCACAGACAGATGTTCCACTGGCCGTTCAACAAACCCCCCCACCGTCCCCTGAAGCTTACATAAGCCCTCCAGAACCGTACGGAGGCTGTGTCGAAATGTGCGCAGACTTCTTAATGCAGTGTTCGCTCGTTTTTGCACAGCGTCCAGTTATGTACGCATCAGATGCCAGCCGGGTGGCTTATGTGATTAATTTGCTTCGAGGTGAGGCACGCGCCTGGGCTACGGCGCTTTGGGAACAGAATTCGTGGCTCCTGACATCATACGCTGAGTTTGTACGGGAATTCAAACAAGTGTTTGATCATCCCAACAGAGGTGAGACCGCCTCGAGCATGCTGCTGTCAATGAGACAGGGGCGCCGAAGCGCAGCCGATTATGCAGTCGACTTCTGCATCGTGGCTGCGAGGTCCAGCTGGAATAATGTTGCGCTCCGCACCGCCTTCGTAAACGGACTGTCTCCGGTCCTGAAGGAGCATTTGCTGGCTAAGGAGGAACCGCAAGATTTCGACGGGCTTATCAATTTGGTTATACGCTTAGACAACCGGTTGAATGAACACCATCGGGAGCAGGCCGGGGGGCGTGGTCGGGCTCAAGCCGTCCCTCTTTCCTCCAGGTCCGAAAGGGTGTCGTCTTCCCCACGTTCCACTGCCAGAGGGCGCCGTGTGGCAACAGCTCCCCCTGCTGATGAAGCTATGGACACGAGCAGGGCCAAATTAAAATCAAATATCAGACAAAGGAGGCTGGCCCACGGGGAGTGTTTTTTCTGTGGCTCTTGTGAGCACAGCTTAAAAGACTGCCCCAAACGATCAAAACTCCAACGCCCATCCTTAGGAACTGGGTTAAGGGTGGGCCATAATATGTACACGGGGAAAACCCATAAATCAGCACGAATCCCAGTAACAATCCTGAGTGGGGATTTAACCCTTCACGCCCCAGCACTGGTAGACACGGGGTCAGAAGGGAATCTGCTGGATAGCAGATGGGCCAGGGAAGTAGGGCTTCCTCTGGTGGCTCTGCCTTCACCACTGAAGGTGCGAGCACTAGATGGCACTCTACTCCCGTTAATTACACATCAGACACAGCCCGTGCCCCTGCCTGTGCCTCATCGCCCCTGGTCTCACATCGGCCTGGACTTCGTCACGGGCCTCCCGCCGTCCCAGGGCAACACCGTCATCCTCACGATAGTGGACCGGTTCTCCAAGGCGGCCCACTTCATGGCCCTCCCGAAGCTCCCGACGGCCCAGGAGACAGCAGACCTCCTGGTCCACCACGTCGTGCGTCTGCATGGGATACCATCGGACATCATTTCGGATCGTGGTCCCCAGTTCTCCTCGCAGGTCTGGAGGAGTTTTTGTAAGGAACTGGGGGCCACCGTGAGTCTCTCGTCCGGGTATCACCCACAGACGAACGGCCAGGCAGAGCGGGCGAACCAGGAGTTGGAACAGGCCCTCCGCTGCGTAACCTCCGCGCATCCGGCGGCTTGGAGTGACCATCTGGCCTGGATCGAGTACGCCCACAATAGCCAAGTCTCATCTGCTACCGGCCTCTCCCCTTTTGAGGCGTATTTGGGGTATCAGCCCCCATTGTTTCCACTTGTGGAGGGAGAGGTCGGGGTCCCCTCGGTCCAGGCCCACCTGCGGAGGTGCCGCCGGGTGTGGCGGAACGCCCGTTCTGCCCTGTTGCAGGCCCGGATGAGGGCCAAGGCCCATGCAGATCGCCGGCGTTCCCCGGCCCCTACATACCAGCCTGGGCAGGAGGTGTGGTTGTCAACTAAGGACATCCCACTGCAGGTTGAATCACAAAAACTCAAAGACCGGTTCATCGAACCTTTCCCTATAATCAAGATCCTCAGTCCGGCCGCAGTGAAGCTGAAACTCCCAGCTTCACTGCGGATTCACCCAGTGTTTCATGTCTCCAGGTTAAAACCATACCACGCCTCACCACTCTACACTCCTGGACCCGTACCACCTCCTGCCCGTATCATCGACGGGGAGCCGGCATGGACTGTTCGTCGGCTCCTGGACGTCCGTCGGAAGGGCCGGGGTTTTCAATATCTGGTGGACTGGGAGGGGTACGGACCCGAAGAACGCTCCTGGGTGAAGAGGAGCTTCATCCTGGACCCGGCCCTCCTGGCCGATTTCTACCGCCGACACCCGGACAAGCCTGGTCAGGAGGCGCCCGTTGAGGGGGGGGTCCTGTTGTGTGGGCCGCTGAAGAGGAGGTACTGCTGGCCCACCACCACCAGTCAGCGCCCTGCTTGGAGTGCGGGCTTCAAACATGAGAGGGCGCCGAGACAGAGAGTGACAGCTGTCACTCATTTACACCACCTGTCACCAATCACCAACGTCCCTACAAAAGCCGGATTATTACTCCACCTCCTCGCCGAGAAATCAACTACCGTCGAAGGTAATTCTCTGCTGTGATTAAATGTTAACTAATTGTTCTGTGTGCAGCCGTATTCCTGAGGATTCAGTGTTTTTGGATTGGCGTGCAGTGAGAGTCTGCGACGTCTTCGCCTCTCACTCCATCCAAGGAGCCACTGTCAGGAGCTGCACGGGTGACTTTGTATCGGAGGTGGAGGTTTTCCCTCCTCGAAGATCTGTAGGTGAAGGATTACTGATTGTGTGGATACACACTCACCATTAACTGTTTGTCATGTTCTGCCAGCAGTACCAGGGTCTGCAACAGAAGACGGTGACCACCTGGGGACTCAGGACTTGGCGGCTCCGGTGTTCTTCAGGCCGTTGGTGGTGGAAGCTGTGTGGGTCCCGGCTCTCTGATCGCCAGAGGTCTCCTATCTTCGAGCCTGCCCGCACGTCACCTTGTGTTTAATTGGCATTATCTTTGTCTGTATCCAGTTGTGTGTTTCACAACATTAAATTGTTACTCTTTGTCTTATCCATTGTCCGTTCATTTGCGCCCCCTGTTGCGGGTCCGTGTTACGACACTTCCCAACAAAATACTCTCAGACCATGAAAAACAAAATAGTCTTCTCTGATAAGACAAAGATTAAACTCTTTGGTATGATTTAAAGTAGGGGTGATACTATTTTGCAAAATTAAATGTTGCAGTGTATTACCCCCTTAAAAATATGTGGACAGACCTTCTGAACAGGAATCAATTAAGTCTTGACAAACTGACCTAAAGTCTTTACAAACTGACCCCAAACTAAACCCCATGTATATACCCTATGAAAACGAGTACTGTTTAAAAAAATGACAAAAATGCTGCATATAATGCATTAAATATGACTTTTTTTTTTGGTCTTATATTATATTGTGCTAGATATTTCTAGCACAAAAAACAATTTAATATGATTATTATGTCTTCCATATTTCATTACAGACTCATTTTCATTTTCAGCAGAAGTGACAGAATTGAATAAAGGGCACAAATAGTGAGAAATAACAGGATGGCTGCTAATGGCTGAGAAGGCTGACTTTCCAAGTGGGATGCTGCTGCAGTTGAAGAATATGTAGCAGCCACTGACAAAGATGAGCACACCAAGGTAGGATGTCTTCAGCTGGAGTTTCGCTAAGCTCGAGATGCCTCGCTTTCCCTTCTGAAACTGAGTGACATTTTTTGCCTCATGAAGGGATCAGAAGAAGCTCCCCATGAACATGTATGCAGTGAATCTGAAGCTCTACCTTAACAACATTACCTCAAATGCAGGGGTCACTTTGGATGACTTTAGTCATGCCACAGGTACAATTCTGGTGGAGCAATACAGGCTGTGGGCTGAGGGGCTTCTCTTTCCATGGATTATGACCAGCATGTTCAGAAATTGACTATTTTGGACACAAATACTCATATTATTCAAACCTCACAGTATCTATAATGTTCTTGTAATATTATTTTTGTGTGTGATAAAAGAAAGTGGTACAAAAATAGCTTTCTTTGTTGGTTTACACACTCTTTGTCATTGCCAGGCAGAAAGAAAGGCACCATGTTTGGAGGAAACCAGGCACCATCCCTACAGTGAAGCATGGTGGTTGCAGCATCATGCTGTGGGGATGTTTTTCAGTGGCAGGAACTAGGAGACTAGTCACAATTGAGGGAAATATAAAATGCAGCAATGCACAGAGACCTCCTGTATGAAAACCTGCTCCAGAGCACTCTTGACCTCCGACTGGGGTGATGTTTTATATTTCACCAGGACAACCACCCGAATTACACAGCCAAGATATCAATGGAGTGACAATGTCCTTGAGTGGTCCCAACCAGACCCAAGAGTTGAAGTTAAGACAATCCTTTAATAGTCCTATGGTGGGGAAATTTACAATGTTGCAGCAGCACAGGGACAGTTAGAAAACAACAGTGTAAGTATGCAAAAAGAAGGTAAAAGAAAAATAATTACCAAAATACAGAAGTCAAGTTCTGTGCGGAATAGAATTATATACATTAAGCTATATAAAAGAATGTTTTGTAATATTGCACGACTGATGTTCTGATGAGTGTATAAGTATTACTGCACAGAATGTGTAGTATTATTGCAAATTGCTGAAAAAACTGTTACTGTAACCGTATTAGTGATCTGAGTGGTCTTCTGGGAACAGTCCTAGTTGTGGTGTCTGACAGTAGCAGGGATGTCCAGCAGTATCGCTCCTTCATGCACTTTGGGTGGAGCAACCTGTCACTGAAGGAGCTTTCTAGTGCAGTCAGGGTGTCACACATTGGGTGAGAACAGTTCTCCAGCAGGGATGACAGCTTAGTCATCATCCTCCTTTCTCCCACCTCCTGCACTGAGTCCAGGGGACTTCCCAAGACAGAGCTGGCCTTCATAATCACTTTGACAAGTCTCCTCCTCTCAGCAGTAGTGATACTGCTGCTCCAGCAGACCACTCCGTAAGAAATGGCTGATGCCACTATAGACCTACAGAAGGTCCTCAGGAGTGCCCCCTGCACTCCAAAGGACCTGAGTCACCTCAGCAGGTTGAGTCTGCTCTGGCCTTTCTCGTAAAGTGCAGTAGTGTTGTTTGAGCAGTCACGTTTATTATTTAGGTGAACACCCAAGCACTTGTAAGAGTACACTACCTCAAAATCAATTCCACGGATCTTCACCAGGTGTCAGTGGAGAGCGCCTGTACCTGCAGAAATCCACCACCAGCGCTTTCATTTTCCCCACACTGATGTGGAGGCAGTTTCACATCATTTATTTAATTATTCATTTGTAGGGGACAGGTATGGGTATGACTATTTATTGGTGGAATTTGTATTACATCCACAAATATTATGTTTAATAAAACTGTCCATTATATAAGTAATTGCACACAGACACCAGAAATCCAATTAAATGAACAAAAGCAATTATTTAAATTATTTATTCTGAAATTTAAGAAAATGAAACCATTATTTTTTTTTTTAATTCCTTTACAAATATGTGAGTGACTGGCAATGCTGTTAGCACTATTGTCTCACATTAAACAGGCTACTTGTTGAAGCCCACCTGTGCATAGTTCCTTTCTGTGCAGAATTTGTATGTTCTCTCTAAATCTGTGTGGGGCTACTACAGTTTCCCCCCATCATCATAAACATGCACAATATTTTATTTCTCCTTGCTGATCAAGAGTTACATTGGGAAGGGCATCCCACATAATACTTTTCCAAGTCAATAAATGGTTTATATATCTGCTGTGATAACCCCAAGTGAATGGGAGTATCTGAAGGAACTGATCTACAGTAACTGAATACTCATTATTGGGGGCAGAGTTCTTTTGGTTTCTCCTGTCATTTGGCAGGGTTTGCCCAGTGGATCCACTATTGAGCTACATTTTGACACCTTGGAAGTTTTATGCAGGATGCCTTTCCGGATGTACATGGAGTTAGGGCGCAGGTGGCCTTGAATTGAAGCAATTGTGGGCACCACTGTGTAACAGCCTCAGTGATTATGAAAAAAGTATGTTTAACAGATTGTTCAGGTGCTAATTAACCAACATATTTGCCATTGTGTTCCATTTGAATAACAGAACAAAAAAACGAAAGTGATCAACTAAACACAATGCCACATTCCTCCCCAAACATATTTGCTGCAATTCTCTGTGTTTCCCTTTGACTTGTACCAAAGGACGACTCTAAAAATAGACTCAGAAATGAAAAGATAAAATTAACACATTTACTTTGGGGCTGGTTTCCGCTGTTACAGGCACCGTCTTGTTGCCAGGGAATAAATTTGACACGCAATGTCCTTCTGCTACAGCTGGCTGACTGCCCAGAGGGCCACCGTGTCTTCTGTGATTAGTCAAAAGTGAGGAATGCAATTAAAATGGCAGGTAGCTGCTGCTTCTTGTTAGAACGACTGGAAAGAGATGTGTGTTTGTCAGAAGCTCTGCAGCTTCTTCCACAGAGTTTGGTCTCCCGAGAGGACGTGGCATCTCTGGTGGAATTTAACTGAGCGTGTTTCATCTTGCAGGTTTGATTTAACTTTGCCTTCGTCATCTGGAATTTTTCAACAGAAACAGAATGAGGTTTGTAGAACGTGAGTCATAGGGCACGGTTAGTGTCTCACTGACAATGTGTAACCCTGACACTCAAAGGATATAGGCTCCAGTTTTAACTGTCATTTTTGAAACATAATTCTACATTACAGTGCAGTCCCTTTTTTTAATGATTCAAAGTTGTCTTCCCACTGCAGCTTTTTGGCCCAGTTGCTTTCCTGATTCCAAAATGATGAAATCGGAACCTGAGTTATTTAAAAAAAAAAAGCAGCCTAAAGTCCATAACAACAGGTTATTGCAGACTACAATCTATGTTGAGGGGATCACTTAACAGAGGAGCTTCTTGGCATGTACACAACAATATCTGTACAGTCTTTGTGCTAAAGTTCACATTTACAACAAGACTTCCATAAAGCTAATATATAATATATATATATATATATATATATATATATAATATATATTATAACATATATGTTAACATTTGCAACTGGCTTCTGCTGAAGAGGTGTGGCATGATTTTTATCGGACAAAGGATGCATAGAATTTGTCCCACGTCTTTAAAGAGGGTCAGTGAATGGCAGGGTGTCCGCCTGAATGCAAACTACCTACTGCTCACTCTCTCTCTCTTCTCTCTCTCTTTCTCTCACACACACACACTGCTATGGCTTCACTACATGGTCTGGTAATTTTCAACCGACTTCAGTGAATCAGCCTGCTGCTCACTCTCCAAAATACAACATCAGCATTGTGGGTTTAAGTTAGCTTAAACTGTTGCCTGACATCAGTGAGGCATGCAATTAAAGCCTAGTGAAGAACTTTGTTGCCTGGTGCCACACAAACCATCTACAGCTCAACACCTCGAAGACAAAGGAGCTGGTCATTGACTTTGAGAAGTCCAGAACAAGTCTGCAACCGTTTTTCTTTCTTTCTTTTTTTGTTTTTGATCGAGGAAGCTGAGGTGGAGGCTGTGGATTCCTACAAGTACCTCGGGCTGTGGCTGGATAGCAAACTGAACTGGACAACCCACACCAACCAACCACCTGTACAGGAAGGGACAGAGCAGGCTGTATTTTCTGAGGAGGCTGCGGTCGTTTAACATCTACAGTTAACTTCTGTGGATGTTCTACCAGTCTGTAGTAGCCCTTGTCCTCTTTTACACTGTGGTGTGCTGGGGGGCAGCGCATCCAAGAAGGACACATCAAGGCTGGACAAACTGATCAGGGGGCTAGCTCCGTGGTTGGCATGAAGCTGGACTCTGGTGATGGTGGCAGAGAAGAGAACAGCAGACAAACTGCTGGACATTTTGACCAATGCCAGTCACCCTCTGCACACTGTCATCAGCAACCAGAGGAGCCTCTAAGCCACAGACTGCTCCTTCCCAAGTGCAGGACCAACAGACTGAAAAACTCCTTTGTCCCTCATGCCATCAAACTCCTCACTCAGGGGGAGGAGGAGTAACAGGAAGACAGAGGTTGGGAAAGGAGCGGAACAGTAGTAGCCAGTAAACCAGTATTGATCAGTATGTCTAGTATTTATATTGTGTATTTACATTATATTGCAAAATGTTTTTCTTTTGTTACTTTCACTCTTAAAACTCTGTGTGCTTCTTACCCTTGTGCTGCTATACAATGTTTGCTGGAACATCAATTTCCCTGAGGGAGTCTTCCCAAGGGATCACTGAAGTTCTATCTAATCTAATATTAAAGCAGAAATTATTCATATCAAGACCACTGATGAAATAGCGCAACAATCTATAAAATAATATAAGACATTGGGCCTCATGTATCAACGTTGCGTACGGCGATATTTGAGCGTATATGGGGTGTACGCCAAAACGGCTGCGCTACTTGGCATTTATCAATGTGGTTGTTGGCGTACGCTGCGCTGAAAATATACACCAGGTCGAGAGGGTAGCGTAAATTATACACCAAAATGAACCAGCGCTGGAATCCACATAAAAATGACAATGATCAACATGATAAACAGTGCCATTATACAAATCAATGCATATGTTAGATAAATAACACTTTCTTGATTATACCACACAATAATTAATACAAATCCCGCTTTTACGGGATTGTTGGTCTATCGAGCACGATCCGTGGCCGCAGCGCTGACTGCAAAGAAAGCACTGCTCGCCTTTTTCTCCAGAGCCTGGAGCCAGAGCAGCGCTGAGCTTAACTTTATGTGGTGTGATCGTTTTAGACAATGAAATTGATAATTACAACTGTAGTGTTCTTATTCCCTTCGCCCGTGCTGCAATCAGGTTTTGTCTTCTCCATTCGTTTTGTTACAATAAAATAAATAAAGAAATACATTTTAAAAATAAGAAATCTGAAAAATTAGGCGTGTCTTATTAATTGAGCGAGCAAATATCCACATGTCAAGAAATTATTGACGTGAAAAGAGAATACAGTGGTCCCTCGCTATAACGTGGTTCACCTATCGTGGCCTCGGCGTTTTGCGGAGTCTTTAGTCCTAATTTTGCATGCCTTTTTTTTTTTACAGTGTTCTGTGTTCTGCGTGTCTGTTTATAAGAATCTTCATCGCCCAGAAGAAAAAAGAGCACCAACAACTACTCATAACTGTGTTCTTCACTCGGAAAAAGACACCTGCAAGCCAGGTGTGAGTGGAAAAAAGGTGCGGCGTCAGGACGCAGAGGCGCGATCTGTGAAATACTGGTCAGTCACTATTAATAATTTCTTATGTGTCCAACCTCATACGTTGATCGTTAAAATTAAATTGTTATTCTAAAAGCCAACATAATTACTTATAGGAAAACGTTCTATTTTTATTTCTCAAACAAATGTTTGGGCCTGAAAACAGTTTGGTCTTTTTTTCCTACTAAGGTTTGAACTTTGAGAGTGTTTACACACGAGAGAAAAGTGAGAAAATGTTCATGCCTGATTGAGAAAAGTGTATAAAGTGGTTTTACAGGGTTTTTACAGCTTTAAAATGTCTATAATAATTGTAAAAAATAACGCTGACTACGTCGCAGTTTCACGTATTACGGGCTATTTTTTAGATTATAACTCCCACGATAAACGAGGGACCACTGTAACACTTTTTTCATTATACTACAAAACAATTGATACGACGGCCGCTTTTGACCCTCTATTGGCACGCGTCGTGATTGGTGGAGTTCTTTTTCTTTGCCGTCTTCCTGGCTTCCATGTCGTAAAATGAGGGTGTGTCTGAAGCGGAGTCTGAATATTTATGGGCGTGTTTATTATAATTACGATTGTTTTCACCCGCCACATTTATCAAGGTCACGTCAGGTGTACACCGGAAATGGGCAGGTGAGCACTGCTTGATACACGTCACGGCAACTTTGGTGTACTTCAAATTACACCGGTAAATTTACGCCACAAGTGCACAACTTTGATACATGAGGCCACACTGTGTGCAGTGTGATTCCAGTCTGGTTTTTACAGTGGAGCGAGATGGAGTGTAAGTTGAAGTGATTCTTCAGTTTCTTAATGTACAGTAATGCTGCCCCACACATGCTCCTACCAAAATCGTCATTTCGGGTTCACCTGATCCTCAGCCCATGCTCAAAAGGTGGAATGCATGTTGGTCATGTGACATGACCATTCATCTGTAGAGCTTAAAGCTGACTGTCATGACGTCCATAAATGTAAACAAAGAGGGATGTGGTATTTTTAAGCCAATTTTGGACCCAGAAGATGTACCTGGAGCTGTTATTAATTCACTATTCAAGGCAGCAACAGTAGTGGAACTAAAAAGATGTTTAAAGTGCAGACATGCATGTTTAAAAGTCATCTGATAGAGCGGTAAGTTTTGAGGAATTTGCTCTTAATTGTGGATATATTGATCATATGAGTTATTACCTTGTGAATGATTGGGAGAAATTGCAAATATTTAGAGGTTATATATAAAATGGTCATAAAATGCTTCATGGTTGGCCTTTTTCCACAAGTAAAAAATACTGTTGTCCAAATGAAAATTCGACTTCCACTCGGGCAAAGTCAAGGTACACTCGAAAACCTCAGAGAGCATTCTGCGTTCACTCAAAACAGTCATGCAGCCAGCCTGAATGTACAGCACATCCTCCCAACTCTTGAGGTGCATTCGAGGTGGAAAAGCTCAAACAGCGGTTGAAGTCTGATTGAACGCAATCAGACCACAGTCTAAATATTCTCAAGGCATCAAAACAAAATTTGGAACAGTCTGTTTGGGCTCAAGAGACATTTGCCATGGTCAGGCAAGTCAAACCCTGGCAGTATCTCCCGATTGTGAAGCGGATGAGCCATACATGCACCTCCACTGGATCCCGTTTGGGGTACGCAAAGGAAGTATTGTTTATGTGCAATGTCTAGCATGCATTCATCTTGTGAACAAACATGAACATTGCACAATCAAACTGAAAGCACCGTGTGTCACTGTGAGTCAATTGGCCTCGAGCTACGGCGTAGTGTGCACATCTGAAATGATGTTATATCCATAATACGAGTCTGTTAGAAAAGTATTTGACCTTTTTATTTTTTTCAAAAACCTGATGGATTTGAAATCACGTGTGCTGTGCATGAGCCGACCTTGAACCTTCGTGCGCATGCGTGATTTTTTTCACGCCTGTCGGTTGCGTCATTTACTTGTAAGCAGCCTTTGTGTGAGGATGGATGGAGTCTCATCGTTTTGTCTTTGCAAGGAAATGGCGGAATGACTGGAGCAGCACGACTGCATCAAATTTTGCCACAAACTGGGCAATAGCCAGGTGGAAACCATTTGGATTATTCAGACGGCTTTCGGTGATGATCCTCTGGGTATCACACAGATTAAGGAGTGGTACAACCGGTTTAAAGACAGGCGCACAATGGTGAAGAGTGCGGCGCACTCTGGTCAGTGAACGCTGTGGTGATGTGGGACCGTCGTGTGATTATCCGAGAAATTGCGGAAGAGGTGGACATCAGCACTTTTTCGGCACATTCCACTGTGAAAGAAGATTTTGCCATGAAAAGAGTGGTGGCGAAATTCATCGGCACGAAGCTGATGGCGCAGCAACAGTGCCTCCGTGATGAAGCCTCACAGGACATGTTGTAACATGTCCAGCTTGTCCACAATTTCTCGGATTGTCACACGACTGAAAAGCCACCAAAAGCCGTCTGAATCTTCTGAATGGTTGACGAGCGCCATCAGCTTCATGCCGATGAATTTCGCCGCCACTCTTCATGGCAAAATCTTCTTTCACAGTGGAATGTGCCGCAAAAGTGCTCATGTCCACCTCTTCCACAATTTCTCGGATAATCACACGACGGTCTCACATCATCACAGCGTTCACTTTGGAAATGATCCGGTCATTTCAGCGTGTTGATGTTGATTGGAGCGCGGCGCGCTCTCCACCGTTGTACGGCCGTCGTTAAACCGGTTGTACCGCTCCTTAATCTGTGTGATGCCCAGAGGATCATCACCGAAAGCCATCTGAATAATCCGAATGGTTTCCACCTGGCTATTGCCCAGTTTGGGGCAAAATTTGATGCAGTCGCGCTGCTCCAGTCGTTCCGCCATTTCCTTGCAAAGAAAAAACGACGAGCGACTCCACCCGTCCTCACACAAAGGCTGCTTACAAGCAAATGACGCAACCGACAGGTGTGAAAAAAATCACGCATGAGAACGAAGGTTCAAGGTTGGCTCATGCAAGCACATGTGATTCAAATCCATCAGGTTTTTGAAAAAAAAATAAAAAGGTCGGATACTTTTCTAACAGACCTCGTAAACCTTACATTACAGATAGATTGTCATTCCCTCCCATGGAGTAGATGCACAGCAAAATTAACACTGACAGTGAAAATATGGTCCCACTCTGGCCAGAGCGGGACCATATTTACACTGGCAGCATTAATTTAACACTGTCAGTGTTACTTTTACACTGCTGTACAGTGTATGTGAAATATTATGATCATCATATCTGTACTACCATGAGCAGATGCGTTGTGCTGCTGCCCCATGGCGAGTCAATGCACTTCAGAGGTTCAGCGCGGCACAGAACAGCTGAACGGCACATCAGAGCTGTAATAAACCTACTATGACATGTACACCATCAAACATTTTAGGAGGAATGACGTTCCTACTGTATTGCCAAGCCATTTCATTATGAATAAAATAGAAAATCAACTTTGGATTGGCTCCGATGCGTCTCACAGTGCAGGGCGAGCAATAGCTAGCCTGCAGGCCTCTGATAACATCCCTGTCATCCTGCGCGAGTTGCCAGGAGATGGGTACATCAGCAGGTGCTGACTAGCACGAAATATATATCCCATATAAAACACTGTCTGCGGTGCAACAGGTGCCATCTAACCAGACAGCAGAGAGCACCCTGCTGCCTGTCAGGGCATGTAATATGCATCGCCAAAGTCCAGGCAGTATGTCATGTGAGGCATTAACTGATTGGCAGGACACACACTTGAACCACATCTCATGGACCTAATAACCTGGAGAGAGGAAAGGCGTGAGTCTATATTATCTGATCACCCCACTGCGCATGCGTGAGTTCATATCATCTGATGGTCCGCAGCTCATGTGAGCTCATATCATCTGATTGTTTTGCTGCTCGTGCATGAGGCAGTTTCATCTGATCACTTTGCAGCTCCTGCGTAAGCTCATATCATATGATCACTTTACTTCTCGTGCATGAGACAGTAACATCTGACTGATTTGCAACTCCTGCATGAGCCTATCTGGACAGCGGGGCAGTGGTTCAGATGGTCCTGGAGCGCTAGAGAAGGAGGGAGAGAGAGGGGTGTGTGGTGGTGTTGGTGGTGGGGTGTGCTATGTAATGCTTTAATGTCAGGACTTGCCTTATCTCTCCTCTGGATTCTGTATTTGATCCAATGTATGGACTTATGTATGTAAGTCAGGATCCCCTGATCTGCCTAGCCGAAAATTTCAACCATTGGTAAAATAAATTGGTCTTCAACCCTTGTGTGCAGGCTAGGTCTGTACTGGGATCCCATCTCCCTAAGTGACTGCTTGTTTCTAGGCTTCTAATTGTCCTCTTTTTCCTTGGTTTGATTTTTACCCATTTTGTGGCTTCATGTACTGTAACAGTTATGTCTTGCTTGGTTTCCCTGCATCCTCTTTTATCACAAATTACCTCTATGTTGAGTGTTCCCTCCTCTTCACATTTGATGCTAATGGCTTCGCCTAATATGTAATCCCCCAGCTTTCCCCTGTATTCCTATGTTCTTGTAGGCTTTTGATTTAATGTATACCAAATTATATATTTTTCCTGTGTTTAGAATGCCTTGTTTAGTTGCTATTGTGGCCATGGCCACTGCACAGTCCGTTGTATGTTTTGGACGTCTATTTTCTCCCATACTAACCACCAGTAGTATTGTCAATCCCTTGAATAATTCCTTAATCATTGTTCTGGTGACTGTTGAGATGTGCTACTAGATGTGCTACTGAGTGAGCCGTCGCTAGATGAGCTGTCACTAGGGATGTGTGGTGTATCTGTGCTTTGTCTGGGTTGTACTTCCTGCGGTTCTTCTGTCGGTAAATCTACTGAGTTGCTGTCCGAGTCTGATGTCTCCTGTGGCCTGTCTATCTGTCGGTCTGTATCTCTGTCTGTCTGTCGGCCTGCGTCTCCAATTGTTTCTGAGTCTGTCGCTGGGGCAACTGTTTGTTGTGATTTGGCGCTATATAAGAAAAAAGTTGATTGATTGATTGATTGCTCTATCTGGCAGGGATCCACTACTCTCTGAAGCTGTGCATCGTCTTTGTTCAATCAGTCTCTGTGAGCGCCTTGGCCGGTGTTCGCCTGGCTGCAGGGAGGCGTGGCCTTCCCTCTGTGCTGCTTCTGGCTGCAGGGAGGCGTGGCCATCCCTCGGTGCTGCTGTAGGGTCTCTGGCTTCTCTTGCTTCCCCCCTTGGCCAGGCGGCTCTGCCAAGACGAGCTTGCTGAGGCCACAGGGGCGCTGGGCCACCAACCCTACAGCAGTGGTTTAAATGAAACCAAGTGTCCTTACCGTCTACTTTGACTGCTGTACGTGAGGCAAGAATAACTTTAAAAGGACCTTCTCGGCGGGGCCTGTCCCACTTCTTTTGGAACACTTTGACGTAAACCAGATCACCAGGCTGGATGGTCTGATTTTCAAGTGGAATCTCTGCTTCTCTGTCTTCTGTAGCACCTTTGACCTGCAAAAAGATAGTTTTGTGTATTTGGGTTAACTGTCTCAGATAATTATGCCATTCGTCTTGTAGCTGCTCCAGCGTTGGTCCTTCGTAGGGTCCTCTCAGGTATGGAATAGGCATCGGTCGACCTGTAAGAGCTTCAAATGGTGTCAAATGGGTTAGTCGGTTAGTTTGTGAGCGCATTGACAATAAAGCAAGCGGCAACGCATCCAGCCAGGTTAGTTTGCCATTGCTGTCTGCTATGATTTTTGCTAGTTTGTTCTTTAAAATGCCATTAGCCCGTTCCACCGCCCCATTTGATTGGGGGTGATAAACACACCCAAATTTCTGTTTGATACCCAATTGTTTGAATGTTTCTTGTGTAACCTTGGCTACAAAAGCCCTACCGTTGTCAGATGAGATAGTATCTGGAATGCCAAATCTTGGAAAGACGTCTCGGCACAAGAATTTGGCTACCGTTTTATGGTCTTGATTTGCAGAGGCTACTGCCTCAATCCATCGGCTGAACCTGCATATCACTACCAAAACATATCTCATTCGTTTAACTCGGTTTTCAGCTCACATGTCTATGAAATCCATCATAAGATGTCTGAATGGCCCATCAGGGACCGGAATGTGGGCTAAAGGGGCTGTGAATGATTTCCGGACATTGTACTGTGCACATACCTCACACTCATTCAACAAACGGTCCACTGTTGCTGCCATATATGGTGACCACCAGACAGGTTTTAGTTTGTTCATAATTTGGACTCGCGAACAATGATCGGGTCCGTGGGCCCAAATGATTGCATGTCGTAATAAATTGGTGGGTAACACAAAATGTCCATGACTACTGCGCCACAGCTTGTCCGCTGGCCCCTGACTGCGTGTCTCAATAGCGCCTCGTTTAACCCACATTCGTTTTTCTTCTCCACTGGCCCTACTTTGAGCCACTATCAGTGCGTCAAGTGAAACCAGTGGGGCACAATCTTGGATGGTTAACAGGGGAAACATATTTTCCCCTTGTGCTCCTTTGCGAGCTGCGTCATCTGCTAGGTTGTTACCTTGAGCTATGATGTTATTATTCTTTTGATGACCTGCACATTTAATGATGGCTACCTCAGACGGTAATTGGAGAGCTTGTAACAGTTGGGAAATCGCTTCTCCATGAGTGACAGGGGTGCCATCTGCTCAGGATCAGGTACTATAGGTGCATCCATTTCTATTATTGCATTGATAGGACGCAGATCATGTACCAGCCGATACTCTTTGGTATTGTTTTTAGGGATAGGGTAGAGAGGAGTATTGCATGGGCTAGCAGTTTTTATTAAAACTCCAGCTGCCATTAGTCCCTTAATTACTGGTTTTATGCCTTCAATAGCTCAATAGCCTGAGGTTTTAATGGATACTGCCTTTGGTGAGGCAGTTTTGCTCCCGGTTTTACTTTTATTTTTACTGGTAAGGCTGTTTTTACTAGTCCTACATCTGTTTTGCTTTTGGACCACACCACTGGTGGTATTTGCTCTAACAATTTCTCTTGTTGGGCCAATAACACCATCTGTCCCTCTGGTCTAAAATTGAGCTCCACTTTTTGAGCTATAGCCTCATCATTTACTTTTAAGTTAATTTGTATAAACTGCTGGTCTTTTGACAGATGTACTTGTGGACTTTCCATGTTTTGCCATTCTTCAACTTCTGAGGCTGTCTTTACCATTGGACCTAGGTCATGGGATTCGTACTTTTCTGAGACTAAAAGGGTCACATGAGGCGTGGCATTCGGCACTTGATACCATTGTTGTTCAGCTGAAGTTAGCTTGACAGAAGCTGCGGCCCCTTGGGGGCCTAAATAAATTTCTGTGGTGGTTATGTGAACCAGCCGTTGATTCATCAATGCATCCCAGCAGCATGCATAGTCAGTCTGTTCTTGTTTGGCATCGAACATCAGGGTGACATGTAAAGGTAAACTAGGTGTATATACAGCTGCATAGTGTTGTTCTGCCCAGGGCTTCCATTTTTCCCATTCTAGTTGAAGATTTGAATTTTCTGGTTGTAACTTCAGCCAGTATACATGGGTTTGCATAGTTCGGACCTTGTTTTCCATGTCCATAAGCACCATAATATTGGTGAGTGCTTCGTCAGGAAAGTGTATTTGCAGTCCTTGATGGGTACACACTATCTGGGTTTGTAGCTTACATAAAATGTCTCTTCCCAGCAAATTCACAGGTGTATTTTGTGAGTATAACAGGGGTGCTTCAATTGTTTTTCCTGCAATCGTTACAGGAAGTGGGCGTGTAAAAGGTATTATTTGAGTTTTCCCAGAGAAGCCGATGGTCTTAATTACAGACCCAGAGAGGGGGAGATGAGCGCCCATTTTCCCTATGCAAGAGTATGTTGCCCCTGTATCCACCATGAAAGGGAAATCTCTGTTTTGTATATTAACGGTGACGGTTGGCTCTTCCTTAGGTATCATAGAAATAGCCAATGCCACCGTTCCCCCTCTGTCTTCTCTAGGCTCCCCTATTGCCAATAGGCAGAGGGTCCAACCCAAGGTCAGGCTGGACAATTTCTCATTTGATGTCCAGGTTGTCCACAGCTCCAACACTCATTAGAGGGTTGATCCCCTATTGGGGGTGTTGGTCCCATAGGCGGTCCCGCTTGACTGTTCCTGGGAGCTGAGTTTTGGAATCTGCTTCCAAATGAAGGTTGGCGAGATCCTCTTCGCCACCCTCCTCTTTGACCTTGAAAGTTCGTGACTCTCCTCTCCACCCATGACTGTAGGTGGGTCCATTTCCGGGTGTGCCAGTGCTATGGTAGTGATAGTGATGCTCCACTGGTGCTGAGACTTCTCCTGTAGGAGTGCTTCCTGCTGCTCCTTGGGGGCTCTGTGTGGCTGCTACCACAGGTGCCTGTATGGTGGCAGCAGTGTTTGCCGTAGGGCCTGTGCTTGCTGGCTCAGAAGGAACAGGGGTCATCATTGGTGCCTGGGTCTTTGTTTTTTCTTTCTTGCCTTTGGTTAGTTCTCCCAACTGCATCTGCACCAATTTTTTCGTCAGGGATTTTGCTGCATCTTCTTCTTTTTGTTTTTCTTTCTTGTAGATTTCAAGATGGTGACAAATATGCTCAGAGTATAAAGCCCAATTCATTTTCGATAGTCCCACGACTCCATCTAGGGCTTTCTGAACCTCATCTGGTAGAGCCTTTTTTACAGTTATTTTAAACAGGATTTCAGTTGCTGGAGAATGGTTCCATGCATTTCCTGTTTCCTCCGCCCATGTCTTCTGGAATCGGTGCAGGAACTTCTTTGGGCACTCTTCAGGTGTCCACTCCTCATCATCCAATTTAGAGGGATCCAAGACCTCAGGGTACTTTCTTCTCAGTCCTTCCCACATGGAGTTTCTGTAGCGATTAAAGGGGACTTCATCATGTTGATTAGTGCCCATCATCTGTGTTAGTCCAACCTTTCCTGCTAATTCTTCAGTGTCATGTTTTCCCATTACATGCATTAGCAAGGCTTTTATGTCACCTAAAGACAATGTTACCCCTGCAGTGCCTTCTTCTAAGGCAGTTATCCATCTCCCAGCTCCTTGGGTGATGTCTGGCAGCCTGTTGGCCAGCCCCACCATGTCTGTCCAGCTCCATGGGGTATACACATGATGACCATTTCTGACCACCAATGGGCATATGAGGTCTTCGTCCTCCTCTTCTTCTGTGGGGGCTCCATACTGTCTTCCAGATCGAGTGCGACTGACTGGTTCCAGGCGGTCCATCCAGTTGGTTATATCCTGTTCTAAAGCCGTTATATTTTGGCTACACATTGTGTCTTTGCCTGAGTCGGGCTTCTCTTGCACTCTCAATGACGACCTCACCAGAAATCTTCCGGGTGGGCGGCTCTATAATGTGATTCCCTCGATTGGGCGTCGATTGTTGTAATATTCTTCTTTCCTCGGTGTCCCTATGTCTTTGTATTCTTTCCTCCGCTAGCCGAAGTTGCTCAGCTAGTTCTTCATTATCTTTTCTGGCTAGATCTGTGTTCACAGAAGCTCTGTGCCACTCTTTGGAACCTTATAGCCTGAGAAGGTCCAGTCGGCTGACTTATGGTGGGAGGGACGGTTTTCAGTGGACCTCGGGGCGCAGGTGGAGACTTCAGGTCTTTCTCTCTATCTTCGTCTACCTCAGTGTTACTGTTATATGTGGCTCCCCCTGCTGGTCGTGATGGGAATCCACTTACTTTTGGACTGGAGACCTTTGTATGATCCATTTGACAGATCGAGGACCTATCTCCTTGTGGCTCTCGAGCTTTTAGTGTCAGTGTGAATTTGCCCTCCACATCCATGCCTTGGTCCTCTTCATGAGTGCCTAATACAAACTGTCCAGCTGTCTTTCCCATATCATGACGTTTATATGGGGGTGGCTCTGCTTCCCAGCTCGGTGCACTGGCTTTAGTCTCTTTGAATCTTTCCTCCGTCATTTTTTCTCTTTTCTGCTGTAGCCTCTGTGCTTCCTGCTTGAACAAGGCCAAAACTTCTTTTTCTTCAGTGCGTTTTTTGTTGTTATTCATGTTCTTCTGCTGATCTTTAATTTCTTTTTTCTGTATTTCTATGCAACTGCTTCACACATCACCGGATCAATGATCCCTCCAAAGGCCATTGCCTGCCCCCATGTGACCTTTTGTGCCACTTTCTCATACATTGGTTGGCCTTAGTGCGTTTCCTGGATATTTTCTTAGTACTAAGTCTAGCGGGGTACTTTCCCGACCTTGACCTTGAGAGTTACCCATGTAACCCTGACAAACGCTATGTGAGATGTTTCTATGGTGCTCTGGTAGTCCCTCAGGGGCTGTCCTGATCCAGACCAATAACTTGCCAGCTGTAACACCTGTTTTGTATTTTAACCCTTAAAAGGATTAAATTTTCCAACTGTTAGCCCGTCTTCTTTTTCTTTAACTAAATATGAAAATGTACCTGTTTCCCACCGAACCTTCCTTGGGACCACAGTCAGAGTCAACCTAGGAAACAGTTCTTCACCTGGATCAGTTGGCAGTGTTATTAAATGATTTAATGGTATGCTAATTTCTTTATTAGGATCAGCACAAAGCAGCTCCAGCCAGGGGTTAACCCTGATGCCACAGACGTCTTATCAGCAGCTCCCATTATTAGAGGGAAGTGTTCTTTCTTTTGCTTCAGATTGATTACCTTAGTAATCTGCCATAATTTCTGATTGATCTCTTGTTCGTCCTGCCAATGTTCTGCTCCTACACTGTCAAAATAGGTCCTTTCCAGCCAAAAATGTGTCCTGATTCCCTGGGTTCGATGTCTCCGTCAGCAAGTAATGTTCTGGGAGTATTATTCATCATCACTAAGTCTCCCATCAATGACTGTCCCAAGCATTGATCAGTCTGTCAGCTTTTCCACTATAATCTAAGCTTTAACTCTTTGATTTATAACCAACTTATTTCTTTACTCCTCTTACAACCCTAACACTTCCTAATGTCTTTGCTCCCAACTTTCCTATTTTCCTTCTAGTTTCTTTCTTTGAAATAATATCTACCTTCTCTGTATTTACATAGCAGTCCTCTTCTCCTGTCTTTTTTCCCCACTGTCTCTGTTTCTCACTTTTCCTCTTTGCCTGTCATGCACCTCCAAGTCCTCCTGTTGGGTCTAAACGCCTCCTCCTTCTCGTACTCTTTCACATTAATCTTGTATATCAGCCAGCGCTGCAAGCCCTCACAGCTTGCTGCAACTCCCACGCTTACTCTCCCTCTCCCACTCAACAATCTTCAAAAGCTTTATACACAAAAATTATTAAAAACAAATTTCTATATATCTCTATCTAGACTTCACTCCGCGGTTTTAAACAACCTTTTAATCACTTACACCAATGTGTTCTGTTTAAGTATGTATCTCTTCTTCATGTTAGACAGCTTCTCCGGCGCTGCCAGCAACTCAATATTAGTATTTTTTAACAAGCTCCTCTTTGAGCGTACATATTATTCATTTACTTCTACGCCTACTACCGCGCCTCGCGTGCGTATCCTGTGCCTTACTGCACTATTTTCTGCTTCATTAATTGTCATGTATTCTGCACTAACTCTTCATTTCTTTTCTTTTTTTTTATAGTTTCTCTTTTCTTAAAAAATGACGTCCTTTATTGAGCTCTGTTTACTTACTGTCAGCTGTGCTACTTTGCACTTTTCTCTTTAAATCTCTTTATCACGTACGGTATTTCTACTGCGCCCCCTCAGGCGCTTATCTTGTGCTTCCTCTGCACGTATTCTCTGTTAAACTCTTTTTCTCACTTATTTCACTTCAGTCTCCTTTTTCTTTAAATAACCTTGTATTACCTTGTACCTATTTGTCAGTATACTCCCCTAAATTAACCCCTACATCGCATGTTATCAGCCGGCACGTTAGTAATGAACTTCAACACCAATTATTCCCCAAGCATCCAGGTTAGTTCTCCACACACTCTTTTCCGCACCAGAGTTCATGAACATTCCTGACCTTTCACTCACACAGACATTCTTTTCCCGGGAACACACACACCTTCTGAGCATTTTATCTACAAGGCCTGATAATTTTCAATCTTATCTTTTTTAGTCTCTTATCAATTTTCTTAGTCCAGATTCTTTTGGGTAAGAGGCAATTAAAAATATCACCTGTCAACTTGGGCGGAAATCCCGACTCACTCCTCCAGATCGTGCAGAAGTTATAAAAGGTTTCTGCTTACCTTTTAGTCGTGATCACTGTTATTTACGGTCTGGAGGGATGAGCTGGACCGTCCCAGGCTGCCGGAATGCCCCTGGACCCTCCTGAAGCTGGCTCGCCAAGTTCTGTCGTGGTCCTTCTTTTGGTCGTCTCAGGATGTCTTCTTTTAGATAACACAAACTAATTGCAAGTGATTTGCTAGAAAAGGACACAACACTTTGGAATAATTCAGCCTTAAGCAAGATAAAATGCACAGAGTTTTTAAGTTTATTTAGCCTTCGACACAGAGCTTATACAAACTGAGTCCTCTAGAGAGACTGAATATGTGACGACGCGCTCATCTATTTATTGGAGACCCGCGGGCATCGCTCCTCCTTCGACTTTTTATTTATTTTATCCCAAAACATGGTTTTCTATTGGAAGCGTCCTCTAGTGAACCCTAAGCAGGTGTTAGGCCATTATTTCAATGTGACAAACGCTCCCATTAAAACTTGAAGGATTTACAACTGATTTTTTTAAAAGACCTTCGGCCACAGGTGCAGCTGGCCTGAGGCCCCCTGCACGTGGCCTGCGGGCTCATTACTGCTGGGATATCAGCCAACGTGGAAAGTACCTGACAGATCAAATGACTGATAGAGCCCTTTTTTTTTGGGTTGAACACCTGCTAGTTCAGCCAGAGGACATACAGTTCAGATCAGGACACTTGATAGTTCATCACAGTTCAAATAAGGACCTAAAAATTCTTCTACAGGTATACTGTGGTGCAGCACGGACTGATGGCCATTTCCAGTAATAACGGCTGTGAGTGTGCACGTTGGTGATCTGATGACCATAATTATCTGATCACAAGCGAACACATGCAGTGCAGTGATGCGATAGTCAGTGGACCCTATTTCCATGTAATCACTTCATGGGGTTGGATGTCATTCGACATCCAGCAGTGAGACACGGCATGTCTTCAAAAGATAGCAGACCAGAGTGCTAGCCTTCCATCCAGACATCCGATTGCGATCGGACAGCACACGTACGGCATTCAAGGTGCATTCTGCATATTCCTGCTGCATTCTGCAGATTTATTCTTCTCTACAAGGGTCAGACAGAAGTCAGACTAGCAGAGCAAGAATTTTAGCTGAGGAAGCTTCTGCAATTTGAAGCAAAACGTCCTCGCATCAAGCAACCCAGTCCAGTTGAAGTTTCAAAACTTCTCTACTATCAACCAAACAGTGTTTAGCGGAGGCACATTTTACCCAGAACCCTTTGCGATCTGTCTGTGTTTGTTACAAAACCTCAGAATTAATGCATTATTCAACATTAAATGATATATGTTATATTTAACTTTGTACAAATGACAGAATTGACATTAATGGAATTATTCTATCAGTATTAATTTTATTTATACATCAAACCATAACTCAGCATTGCTTTATTTTCCAAGTCCTCCCACTGACGGGAGTGTTGTGATTGGGTAGAAAGCTGAGCTCTGTGGTGCCTCTCAGCTTGCTTCTGTGCTGGAAAGCCATGTAGTAAACAAGAGCTTCCAGCAGCGGGCAAGATGTTCGAAGACAGAAGTGCTGGCTCATTGTTTGGGTCTGTTGTTGCTTTTGATGCTACCAGAAGCGATTGTGGTGTTAAAACTCAAATTCAGCTTGTTAGTAGTTGCAAATGTACCAGGGACCATACTGGAATTATCGGTTATCTGTAACTTCTGATACATTTTTGGGTGGTTTATTGTTTTATCTTTATCAAATAAACCTGATTATCTGTTATCAAAGTAATTTTTTTTTGGTTATCTGTGCCCACCACTGCTCAATATAAAATCAAAATAAATTTCAAACAAATGTTTTACTTTCGTGTATAAACTGGCTGACAGCCACACATAAACTTGACCAAAGAAGGCAGTACAAGAAGCCTAGAACAAAAATCAACACAGAAATGTCATCCTTTATAAATACGCTGTTTGCATATTTGGTACAAGCAGAGTACTGATACAGGTTTGAAGTGTACCACAATGTTCATTGTTGTGGAACTTCTGTGATGATGTCAGCATAAAATGAGACACATGAGCAAGAGCGCTCAGGATCCAGATAGGTGAGCAGACAGATTTACTTGTGGTTGAAACAGAAAGCAGGTGCACCTGAGAAGCTTCTCAGGTACAGTACATGCAAATATACCCACACACACAGCATTCTGTCATTACACACTCAAAGTGTCATGTTAAGGACCCCTGCATGATTAGCTACTCTAGCCCATGATCAGATGTTTAGTCATGAACTTGGAGAAATACAACATGTTGTATCAACAAAGACAAGCAGGCAAGGGATGACACTGGCCCAGTTCTCAGATATGGGGAAACAATTTTCATCCACATTGGTGAGTATTGCTGAAACCGGGACTACCAGCTCTGCTGACTCAAGGCTTGTTTCCAAACAAATCACAGATAGATCTGGTGACTTGTTGATAATGCCAATTCTAATCACCTCTGATTTGAGTCTTTGAGACAGATAATTATGTCACTTGCGGTAAGAGCACATAAGGGATGTGCTCTAATGCAGCAAGTTGCTGGTTTAACTTCTGCATTGAGAAACTGGTCACCTTACCCTCTCCTCCTTCTGCCTTACTCCCAAGAAACTGTGCTCAGGCTAAAAGGTGCGTTTACACATAAGAATCCTTATGCATCCACAATTTCCATAAATGATTTGCAGAGGGGATCAGACAGCTTATTTGTATGAATGTTGAAGTCACCAACAATCACAATGTTATCTGCAATAGTTGGCAAGTTAGAGATGAAGAGTTCAGGCGCAAACCCCTGTATCTCCACCAGACCACACTTGTTTTAAATAAGGATATTTACCTGATGGAAGCTCTACATCTCCATGAATCATTCTTTCTTGTTATGAAAAGGTTATGGTGCACTGAACAAAATAGCAGCATCTCAAAACTCAACCTTTTTTCAGAAATGTGTTAATTAGCAACCTTTAATTTATCTGGCTGCAAAACCTGGTATCTCCACCTTCACTTTGTTTGCAAAACTCAATAAGTCCATCACTTTAATGTACGCTAATTCTACATTTACTCATAGGCAGTACATGTTATGAATGTCATATTTACGTCATTCTTGGCACATTCCTGACATTCTTAACATGACTTAACACATCTGAATAGGTTTCTTAATAGCACGTGTTGGTGCATGATATTCGTGAGTTTCATGGAGCATGTTTTTGGCTGTCAAAAAATCTTCCACGGATGTCACGTACCACCCTCATTTCGTCTCATGTCTTGGAGGTCACAACTGAGCGTGCTGATCTGTCTTGATGAGTGGTGATCCTTAATAGACCGTGACAATGTTCTTCTCTGACGTGCGCACAATTAAACCCTGCTGCACCGCATTCATTTTCATTGCTGCAGTATGCTGAAGGAATACAGTGACACCAAGTCAGCTATAAGTCTTGTTCCAATGGTCCTCAGTGTGCTCCTGCAGGTGTTCCACCTGCTGCATGTAAATGGTAAATGGACTGCATTTATATAGCGCTTTTCCATCTGAATCAGACGCTCAAAGTGCTTTACAATTATGCCTCACATTCACCCCGATGTCAGGGTGCTGCCATACAAGGCGCTCACTACACACCGGGAGCAATAGGGGATTAAAGGCCTTGCCCAAGGGTCCTTAGTGATTTTCCAGTCAGGTGGGGATTTGAACCCATGATCTTCTGGACTCAAGCCCAACCCCATAGCCACTAGACCATCACCTCCAGGCATGTGCCTGATGTGTGGGAAAATGACCAAGACGAGAGCCGCGTGAAGCCACACATGTGGCTCTCTCCATCTCCTCCTCCTCTCTGTGCCACTCCATGGTACAGAGCCCAACGAACATTGCAGTTACAAAGTTCTTCTGCTGTGGCTGTTGAGGAAAAACTGGAGCGATCTAAATTGTTCAGCAGCTGACGATCGGATAAATATGGGTGTGTGTGTGGACACAATTCGCCTCATTCACAATGTGACAGGAGTTAACGATGCGCTGTTACGCGCGATATCGTACAACAACGTGGAACATTATTCTTGACCGTGCGTAATGGTTCCTGATAATTCTCCAGCAACACGTGCCATTGATCGTAACGCGTAGTAACAGGTTGCACCAGTTCCTGAGGAGACCTGACGCCTCTGCCCCAAATCATCACATTCGTGATCATCGGCCAAGAATTTATACTTCGTGGCATTTGTGCCATCATTATGTCTAAACGCAGCATAACTGGCACATCCCAAATGTTCAGGACTGACTGTGGGACTTGCGTCCCTAAAAACCATGCAAAACTGCTTCTCCCTGGGATAACTTTTATCACACAGAGTATGTATCAGCAGAAGCTGCAGAGATTACACATGGTAGCTGAACTCCCCATCATATTAATTTGAGAAGATGGCAGCTTCGGTCATGCTACTGTCCTTCCAAATTCCCATTGACAAGGTGGGAAGCTGGACCGCGTTTCTTCAAAATTCCATCAGAGACAGAGTTGAAACAGTGCAGATTCTCTTCTGAATGAGGTTCTGCTTGGCAGAAGCTGATCTTGAGGTCTCATATTTCCAGGCAAAAGCAGCTGTCATTTCTTATTCAGATGTCACTGTCACTTTTTTATGCCGTCAACCTTTTAGCAAAACAACAACCTTGTAGCTTTTTTCCCTCTCTTTGAATGTTTCTGTAGTCACATGACATTTCTGTCTTCACAATCTCTCTGTAGACAAATTATTACACTAATCCACATGCTAGGGCCCCTTCACACATACTACGAATTTGGTCGAATTGGGCATGAAGCAGGAATTGTATGTAAAACATATAAAATCGTAGCTGCTTCCAACGCCTTGTACACCCATTACTAAAACTATTTGCGCACATCAGTGGCTGAAAGACAGAATGTGCACTTTGGCAGCCCATTGAACCCTCTCATGGCAGTTGTCGCCGAAATTCCAGGTGAGACACACGAACATCTAACATCATCAGCAGATGATCACTGTCAAGCTGGATGTGAAATTTGTCTAAGTGCCCCACGAGTGTGGCTTTGCAAACAGACACAGTGATATGTTGGTGTGTGCGCTGAACTGACGGGGTGTGACCAGCCACAAGAGCAACTGTGGAGATCTGTGGATCTGGACATCACGGCTGGGGAACAAGTACTGTGTTTGGACGGACATGACCTAACAACTGCCCACTGTGACACGTGTGTCTGCTTGCTGTCATCACATGGACATACATAAAAACATATATCACTTTTGCAATGGACTGCAGTGAGCATGCACACGGCATGCACATTGACGGGCTACCCCAGGTGAAATGGACCATCAGATCACAACATGTAGCTGCATTCTCACTGTCACGTGACCCACGTGAGCTTTGTTTCACATGACACAGTGTCAGTCCTGTGGAGCACCGTCCACAAGACAAGCGTGTCAGGCAGGACATGCGCGCGGGGCCAGCTGGACACGCCGCCAGTAGTTGTGGACATGATAAGAGCGCCCTGCTTCTCTTTCATGTAATTTCATGACTGTACGTCTGTGACCATGGGTCATCTACAGAGGGACAAACAGTTCATACTTCTATTGCCTGCTAAAATGTGGTATTTTTATATGGTGTGTGGTTTTATTTATTTTTTAAATACATCAATGTCCTTCTTGATATCAGGTATTTTCCCATACATTTCACAGGACAGTGACGGTAGCTCAGTGGTAAAGTTTCTGGCTGGCAATCAGAGGTTTTTGGAAAGTGCAGGTTCAAATCCTGTGGGTGGCATGTAATTTTATATTTTTTATTTTCACAGCAGCTGCGCGATGTGGTTAAACATGCTGCCCCATGCACAAAACCATTGAAGCATGTGTTTTTTATTTATTTTTATTTTTTTTCACAGCAGCTGCACGATGTGGTTACACATTGCGCAGCTGCTCACACTGTCCTCCCACGTGTAAGAATCATCGCAGCGGCATCGTGCATGCCTGCCCGTCAGCTCGACGTTTTCATAGTTTCATAGTTCGTGTTCCGCCGTGAGTCTCCCAGATTTGTACTTATTCATAATATCTGTGAAGGTGCCCTTACCCTGGTGCAGTGAATATAGCGTGACCTCTGATTGCAGAATGTCCACTGAAGATATGGGCTAAAAAAGCTTGATGAAAAAAAAAAAAATACCACACTTTATGGAACTCAAACTTTCTGGGCACAAAGCTCTGCATGTGAAATTAGTATTCTGTATCATAGGTTCACAGCATATGTGCCTACAGCTTGAATTTAAGCATACCAAATTTCTTTGCACTTCACAGATGGACATAAATCGTTTATTTTACTGTTCACTAACTTTATTACCTTTCCATTAATAGTGCATTGTTTTTCTTTGGTCTGGAATTGAACAAACATCAATACTTTATTATTCCTTATCTAAAGGAGTATTATAGAGGATGGAATATAATAACTTTAATGTGTTCCTGATGTGTTTTTAATTCCTCAAAGAAAAACAGAAACGGCCCCTTCCACATGACATGACATTGGGCAAAAGATGCAGAAACGGGGGAAAAAAATAAAAAAATAAAAAATAAAATAAAATATATATACAAGGTCTGTGATAAAAGTAACGGACTTATTATTTTTTTCAAAAACCATATGGATTTGAATCACGTGTGATTACATCAGACATGCTTGAACCCTTGTGGGCATGCGAGAGTTTTTTCACGCCTGTCGGTTACGTCATTCGCCTGTGGGCAGTCTTTGAGTGAGGAGTGGCCCACCCTCTCGTTGTTTTTTTCATTGTTTAGGAATGGCTCAGAGACTGCTGCTTTGTTTGATCAAATTTTTTTCAAAACTGTAAGGCACAACTAAGTGGACACCATTCGATAAATTCAGCTGGTTTTCGGTAAAAATTTTAACGGCTGATGAGAGATTTTGGTCTGGTAGTGTCGCTGTAAGGACGGCCCACGGCGCTTGACGGCGATCTGCGCTTCGAGGCGGCAGCGTCTCGCCGTTTCAAGTTGAAAACTTCCACATTTCAGACTCTGTTGACCCAGGAAGTCATCGGCGAACAGAGAACTTGCAGAAGAAGTCGGCATGAGGAGTTTATTCAGACATTCCATTGTTAACGGACATTTTGTAATGAAAGAACGTGCGGGCAGAGTCTCATGTCGGGCCGGACCCGACCGCAGGGGGTCGCGACAGGAAAAACACCTCCGTTGGAAACCTTAACGGGCAAGAAGGAACATGCCCAAGCTGTTAAACAATTTCTCAGTTACTCACTTGTTGAAAGCCATCAAAAGCCGCCTGAATTTTACAAATGGTTTTCAACACGGAGGTGTTTTTCCTGTCGCGGCTTACACAGATTCGCCGAGTCATCACGGAAACGACTCAGCGAATTTGCGCGCACGTCTTTCATTTAAAAATGTCCTTAAACAGTGGAATGTCCGCATAAAGTCCTCATGCCGGCCTCTTCTGAATCTTATCTGTTCTCTCACGACGTCCTGGGTGAATTAAGCCTTAAATTAGGATGTTTTCAGGTCGAAACAGGCCGACGACGGCACCTGGAAATGCTGCGCGACGTCCCGCTCTGTGGGAAGTCCTTACAGCGACAGAAACACCCCATAATCTCTCATCAGCCGTTAAACTTTTCACCGAAAACCAGCTTAATTTCTCCAATAGTGTCCACTGGGATATTCCTCACAGGTCCAGAAAAAATGTTGATAAAGCAACGCGCGCCGTCCACAGCGGCTATTCAGACAAAGAGATTCCGACGGGTGGGGTGGCGCACTCCTCACTCAAGGCCTGCCCACAGGTGAATGACGTCACCGACACGCGTGAAAAAACTCACGCATGCGCACGAGGGTTCAAGCATGTCTGACGTAAAAACATATGAATCAAATCCATTTATTTTTTGAAAAAAATAAAAAGGACCGCTTTTTTCATCACAGACCTCGTGTGTATATATATATATATATATATATATATATATATACACACACATACACATGCATAGATCCATGCACAAAGCCATTAACGCTGTTCCCAGACAACGCCTGCAGCATTCAGGAGTCTGATTGAGGTTGGAACAAAAGAGTTCTTGTATCTGTTCAGTTTGCACCTGGGGACTCTGTATCGTCTCCCAGTTTGTAAAAGTTCATAATCCTGATGGAGAATGTGGGACAGATCACAGAGTATTTTCTGTGCTTGCCTATACACAGATTGTAGTAATTATTTATATGCCTGTCCTGGCTGTGGTCTCTGCATTTGTAATGTAACATGTCGTGTGTATTGAGGCGTCATTTACAGCTGTCAGTGTGTGGCTGGGCAACAATCAGCTGAGAGGCGCCTTGCTGTGGTGTGTGCGCTCAGACATGGCTGGCCGGTCCCCATGTGATCATGTCTTTACATCCATATCAGCATTTCATGCAAGTATGCTCCCCCTTGCAATCCACGTGTTGGGGGGGGGGGGGGGGGCTAAAGACACGCACGCCACATGTGTTGCGGGGGGAGCAACGCATACACGATACACATGCACGACACGTGTGTTCCTTGTCAATGCCGCACTCATGGGGCACTGAGACAATTTTCACAGCCGGCTTGAAAGTGGTCACCTGCTTTCTATTTTCATGCTGGCTGTGAGAATAGCCCCACGTTTCCTAAATGCTCTGTGAGTGCTACTGGATGTCCATGTGTGGCACCTGGAATTTGGCCAACACCTGCCGAGAGAGGGGTTGAATGGGCACTCACAGGGCACTTTCTGTCTTTCGGCCACTGGTGCGCATGAATGGTTGTGGTGACAGGTGTACGAGGCATTAGAGGCTCTGATTTTTCACAAATGGCACGCGCTTCCTCCTTTGTGTGCCATTCGGTCTCATTCGTGCTATGTGTGAAGAGGATCTTATTCATGAGGCATACTTAGAATTGGGGTAAATATACTCAGGGCTTTGAGAATACTGAATCTAATAAATATACACATGGAGTCACTGACTCACTCACTCACTCACTCATCTTCAACCGTGTACTCTAATTAAGGGACACAGGGGGCAGAGCCTATCCGTTAGTCAAATGGTGTGAGGTGCAGTACACCCTGGACAGGACGGCAGACTGTTGCAGGTCATAACTGAAACTTTGAAGCCAATATGGATTAAATATGGTGGAAGGTTGTGTGTTTGTCAAGTACTAATTACTTCAAATTTTAATAGATTTCATCAAATGCCAAGGGTATAATTGGTTTACAAGTTAACCCCAATGCAGCCAACAACAATGATGGGAGGTAAATGCAGGTTTCCCTTACCAAAAAATAGTACTGATAAGTATATAAAAAGTAAACTGGAAGTATACTTGAAACATACTTGCATGTACTACTTTTTGGTAAGGGTTGTTATCCCACAGGTACAATGTCTCAGTCTGAAAGAAGCAGACCAGCATGCTTGCTCAGGAAAACAAAGAGCTCAGGAACATGGGTTATCAAGCAAACAGTATTTCACAGGGAAACAGCAGATGAATATCCAAAAAACAGGAAAAAAGTGAAAAACAGAGTTGTCACAGCAAGTGATCAATCAAAAACAAAAAAGCAGGAACATGGGCTGGCACAAAATGTCTGTAATATGAGCGCAATAGAGGGTTTTCAATCATATGACCGATTTGCTGCAGGACAGGTGCCGTCTCCATTCTGGATTACAAGGAGGCTGACACGTGATAGAAAAATGGAGAGAATGTACGGTTATTACGATGCTTTAAATCCTCGAGATAAAGCTATTTATCATGATAGATGTGTAGCAGTTGGTTCAGTGGATCCAAATCTTATACCAGATAGTGAATTTAGTGGTGATGTAACGAACTGGCCGACAGTGTCACACTGCGATATTGTGAACTAGGAAGCTGCCGACCAGGTCAACCTCGCCGGCCTCCTGCAGAGCATCGCAGCGGAGCTCTGAAAGCCGAGGTTGTCTTGAAGTCCTGAGTGATTTCTCTCACCAGGTGCCAGAAGGGCAGCTTACAGATCAGCAGCTCGGTGCTCGAGGACCACAATGTAAATAAGCATCCGTATGTGTTATCCTCTGCAATATTTTTATGTATACTTATATAATTTTATTGCCGAATAAAATAAAAACTAGAAGCACTCGGAGAGTGCAAACCTCCGTCAAGGCCATGGGGTCACTGACACCATAACATCTACACGCTGTGGAATCACTGAACCTAAAAAAGTCTAACAATGATGATTGCTAGTAAAAAAAGTTTCATCTGCTGTGACTGGATAGCATGTATCCTTAGTGCTTGGCATCAAATTAAATCAAATCAAATCAATTTTATTTATATAGTGCCAAATCACAACAAACAGTTGCCCCAAGGCGCTTTATATTGTAAGGTAAAAGCCATACAGTAATTACAGAAAAACCCCAACGGTCAAAACAACCCCCTGTGAGCAAGTACTTGGCGACAGTGGGAAGGAAAAACTGCCTTTTAACAGGAAGAAACCTCCAGCAGAACCAGGCTCAGGGAGGGGCAGTCTTCTGCTGGGACTGGTTGGGGATTAGGGGAGAGAATCAGGAAAAAGACATGCTGTGGAAGAGAGCAGAGATCAATCACTAATGATTAAATGCAGAGTGGTGCATACAGAGCAAAAAGAGAAAGAAACACTCAGTGCATCATGGGAACCCCCCAGCAGTCTAAGTCTATAGCAGCATAACTAAGGGATGGTTCAGGGTCACCCGATCCAGCCCTAACTATAAGCTTTAGCAAAAAGGAAAGTTTTAAGCCTAATCTTAAAAGTAGAGAGGGTGTCTGTCTCCCTGATCTGAATTGGGAGCTGGTTCCACAGGAGAGGAGCCTGAAAGCTGAAGGCTCTGCCTCCCATTCTACTCTTAAAAACCCTAGGAACTACAAGTAAGCCTGCAGTCTGAGAGCGAAGCGCTCTATTGGGGTGATATGGTACTATGAGGTCCCTAAGATAAGATGGGACCTGATTATTCAAAAGCTTATAAGTAAGAAGAAGAATTTTAAATTCTATTCTAGAATTAACAGGACGCCAATGAAGAGAGGCCAATATGGGTGAAATATACTCTCTCCTTCTAGTCCCCGTCAGTACTCTAGCTGCAGCATTTTGAATTAACTGAAGGCTTTTCAGGGAACTTTTAGGACAACCTGATAATTAATTACAATAGTCCAACCTAGAGGAAATAAATGCATGAATTAGTTTTTCAGCATCACTCTGAGACAAGACCTTTCTAATTTTAGAGATATTGCGCAAATACAAAAAAGCAGTCATACACAGTTTATTGCAACTTGCACCTTTCCCAGAAGCTACTGTCATCTGAGCACTGATATTGATATTGCATGTGCTTATAGACAAAAACAAATAAGAGACAAAATTCAATTTATTATTCAACTAAACTGCAAATATATGAATTTTTTAACATTTATGAAACACTTCTCTAAATAAATAACAGTAAATTCTGAAATAGAACTATTTTTTAAGTGTTGCATGTGCTACACAAGGCCATAGGGTCACTGACCCTAAAGAGATTCCCTCCTTGGCACAGTGATCTATTCAACAATTCAGTGTTACAACCAAAACTATGATACATACACTTTTCTTTCCTTTATATTTGACATCCTTGACCATGAAAACATAGCACTAGAACTTGGAATCACTTTTATGTCTTTATTAGTTCAAAAGTTATTGTATAAAAACGATTTTTCGGTAATGGCGGTTTTCTTCTGGATCTAGCTCCATAACATTTGAAGCTACATCAAATCTGATGACACCTTACTGAATCAGTACAGATTCAGCTACAATTTGGTGTTAGTTGTGCATCTCTAGCTTCATTTGTCACCTCACACTGACACATTTTCTATTTTCCATAGATTTTTACATATTCTGGATCACCAGATCCGGAATCCGGATCCGATCATCACCAAACTTTGTTGTTTGATAGAACATTTGACTATGTTACACCCTAATTTTTGTTCAAGCCTTTCTGCCTTGTTTTTGTGGCGTTAGAAACTAGAATGTCAAAATTCCCCCTATCCCGCAATGGTGAAGAATCCTTAAAAAAATTCCTGGATCCGGATCTTGAGCCAGATCACCACTAAAATTTAATCACTCGTTCCTCTTGTCATTTCCAACCACTCCACAAAATTTCATCAAAATCCGTTCAAAACCTTTTGAATTATCCTGCTGACAAACAGACAGACAGACAAACAAACAAACTCGACCGAAAACATAACCTCCTTGGCGGAGGTAATAAAATTCTGGGAGCAGTGGATTTCTGGTAGCGGCGGATCTCTCTCGCGCCACAGTGCTTCTTCACACCGACGTTGAAGCTTCTGCAATTGTTCGCCAAATGCACGTAGCTTATCACAGCGGCCACCATGTCGTAATCCAGAATGGCCGTGGGACACAAAATGACGTGACCGATACGTCACATGAAAACCCTCTATAAAAAAAAAAATTAATAATAATAATAATAATAATGTGAGAGAGCAAGACAAACCTATACAATTTGACAATAAGGCAACACTATATATACAATTAAATAGACAAGTAAACAATAAAATATGAAACTGCAGAAATGTGAAATTGGAATTATCAAAACAGGAAGTTAGGTACTTGAAACAAATCTCACAAAACCTTGAAGTAAAAGTGTCAGGCAGCATTTACAATAAGGCATTGCCCAGACACCATAGAAAATAATGATGGTAATAATAATATTAGTAAAGTAATGCAAGAGACAGAATACTGCAGATAATATGGCTAAATGAAAAGAAGATGGTAAATAACACCAGACAAGAGAACAATGCGGACATTAAACCAAAACATGACTCACAATAAAGGACACAGAGAACCATGTAAACTCTCACATGTATTACGTATGCATGTTTTACTTATTTATTTTTGTAATTTTGACCATGTACTGCAACACAATGGACTTTGAATAAAAGCAATCAAGATTTTCAGGTTTAATTCACAAGGTTTAAACAAATATATTGCATTTATCAGCATGAGTTAGACACAGACAATATATATCCCACATGCTTGGAAGAATGTTTTTATTTCAGATTTTGGTGTTTTTACTTCTCCAAAACAGTTAAAACAACAGTTTTTGAAAAGAAAAGATACACAGTAAATTTTGCAGAGTAAAATATACTCTACCAATACTACATTTGGTCCCAGTCTAAACAGAGAACAATTTACTCTTATCACAGTGCTACTGTAAATCAGTTCTATCACAGTGTAAAATCAACTCTATCATGCTGTGAATGACTCTTATTGGAGTTGAAAAACTTGATTTGACAAGATGGTAGTGCTTATTTCACTCTATAATAGAGTATATTTATTTCTATTTGGACTGGGATCAAATGTTATCCTGGCAGAGTATATTTTAGTCTGCAAAATGTACTGTGTACGCGGTAATTCCAAGGTGCACAGGTGTCTTTGTTTTCTTTCTTTTGGATTTGGAGCTTCAACAATGGGAACAACCATTTCCACCTCACATATTTATTATGAAAATCTGGTTGCACTGTTGTATATAGAGAGGATGAGGCATTATGTCACCATGTACAAATGTGTAGTGTGGGCACATGCATGCCTCCATGCCCATCATTTTTTTGTATCTCTGTGTGCAGTAATATGTTTGTAACACCAAAAAATAAACATTATGATGCAATATGTGGCAAATGACACTAGATGCACAGCAGGACATTTTTCGGCATGCTTTTACTGCTGCAAAGTGGTCTCATCTCTGTTTATGCCTTATTTCAGTCTGTGGGGGTATTTTTAGATACGCTTCATTTATATCACATTTATAAAACATATAGTGAAGATAATGATAATAATGATGATAATAATAATAATAATACCTTCAAAATGTTACAAAAAGTATGGTTCTCCTTACTGACATATTTGTGTTCAATAAACACTAAAAGGATGGAATTTTAAAATACAATTTTGCTAACTGATATGTCCCAATATTTCAACTTCCAAATAGCTCTTTTTTTATAAATATTAATAATGACAATAAACAGACGGAAGCTTTGATAGAGTACTCTGGTTCTTCTGATCTCTGACGTACCTGGCGGTTCATTACAGCAGCATTTCACATTTTGTATTTTTCATGGACACGATCTCAGTGTCGTGCACTGAACAACTTTTGTCAAGGGCAACATTCAATCATGCAATTAAGTGAGTTGACTTTAATTGAATTACCATACATGTCCTGTATGGGCACTGGATTCTCTGGAGAAAATGTGAAGAGTGGATTATGAATCTGTCTGAAGTAGACGAGGTCCAGAGGTAATATAACACTTCAGTTTAAGTCTTTGGGATAATGAGCTTAGGTTTAAAAGTGAGGAGCCAGGAAGTGCCAGAGTGACAGTCACAGAAAAAGAGCAGGAACTCCTGGGAAACAACTTCTTAAAGCCTTGTCTCTTTTATGTGAGAACTTTACTCACATATGAAGTATATACTATTCACACAGAAGCAGAAGGACATTTAAATGGAACATTAGCAATTTATCACACTTCTCTACAACTGCGCCAGCTGATGATTTAAATAAACTGACAGCTACACAAAGTCGGTCTCACAGGTATGGTATTTAAATACGTATTTTTGAATAGTTTTTCAACATCTTAGCAGATTTTCTTCTGGTAAGAAGTGTTTCCCACTTTTTCTCTTTCCCTTGTTAATTTGGGAATTCATTTTTGGGACTCAGTCTTGCTCAAGGATAACCACAGTTTGGGGAACAAAGCAATCAACTATTTTGTTAAAGCAGTACCACTGTGAAAAAAAAAAAATAGATTCAACAGACCCTCAGTCCACTTGACAGAGAAAAAAATGATTTTGACAAAATAAAGTAACTCATCTGTATGTATTTGCCCCACATTGTTTACCCATTGGGAAAAGGGGGGGGGGGGGGGGGGGTATAGAAATTCAATCATAAAGTACAACTTACTGTCACAAAGTAGTCACTCAATTTTTTTTTTTTTAGAAAATTAAACAGAAGCTGTTTTATTTTACCTTTCTGGGGGCCATGGGGGGTGTTAGAATGATTCAAGGTGAACCTTTTTGTATGCTGCCATTGATTCATGGAACCTGTATGCAGAATTATTGACAAACCAATTTTTCAGCAATAAAATGAAAAGTGCATAAAATGTCAGTTTGGCTCTTTTGTGTTGGGCGGGTGTGTGGGGCAGGGGGAGGGGGGTTGCTTTTCTGTAGGCAGTTTCAAAAATAATATTGATGTAGAAGGAGAGAAAACATAATTTTGCAGATTTTCTGGTCAAAGAAAACAAAAAAGTGTGATCTTTTTTAACACTTTTTGGAGCCCTTGGGGAGGGGAGGGGGTGCCAAACCATTTTATTCAGAAAGTACAACTTATCATGACCTGCAAGAATGGTTTGGTGCAAATTTCAGAAAAAAAGAATTCTATGAACATAGTTTCTGCAGTAAACTGAAAAGTGTGCAAAATGGGAAAATTGCAATTTTTAATTTTCGGGGATTCAAACAATTCAAGGACAGAGTTTTTTTTTTTTTTTTTTTTCTGTCTGCACACAACTTCCCAAAGAACCTGCATGCAAAATGGAACAGGTTTTGTACAATATACTGTATGAAATGATCTGGAAAAAGTGTTTTTATTTATTTATTTATTTTTCTTTATGCTCTGGGGTGTCCACGGGGATTCAGTCAAGTGCAACGAACCAATAAGCAGATACAACCCCAATTCCAATGAAGTTAGGATGTTGTGTACAGTGTAAATAAAACCAGAATACAACGATTTGCAAATCCTCTTCAACCTACATTAAACTGAATACACCACAAAGACAAGATATTTAATGTTCAAACTGATAAACTTTATTATTTTAGTGCAAATATTTGCTAATTTTAAAATGGATGCCTGCAACACATTTCAAAAAAGCTTGGACAGTGGTATATTTACCACTGTGTTACATCACCTTTCCTTCTAACAACACTCAATCAGCGTTTGGGAACTGAGGACAGTAATAGTTGAAGCTTTGTAGGTGGAATTCTTTCCCATTCTTGCTTGATGTACGACTTCAGTTGTTCAACAGTTTGGGGTCTCCATTGTTATATTTTGCGCTTCATAATGTGCCAAACATTTTCAATGGACGACAGGTCTGGACTGCAGGCAGGCCAGTCTAGTACCCACACTCTTATACTACGAAGCCACGCTGTTCTAACACGTGCAGAATGTGGCTTGGCATTGTCTTGCTGAAATAATCAGGGACGTTCCTGAAAAATACGTTGCTTGGATGGCAGCATGTGTTTTTCCAAAACCTGGATGTACCTTCCAGCATTGATGGTGCCATCACAGATGTGTAAGTTGCCCATGTCATGGGCACTAACACACCCCCATACCATCACAGATGCTGGCTTTTGAACTTTGTGCTGGAAACAATCTGGATGGTCTTTTTCCTCTTTTATCTGGAGGACACAACATCCATGATTTTCAAAAACAATTTGTGGACTCGTCAGACCACAGCACACTTTTTCATTTTGCATCTGTCCATTTCAAATGAGCTCAGGCCCAGAGAAGGTGGCAGCTTTTCTGGATGCTGTTGATGTGTTTTTTTTTTTTTTTTTTTTTGCATGGTAGAGTTTTAACTTGCACTTGAAGATGTAGCTGTATTAACTGACAATGGTTTTCTGAAGTGTTCCTGGGGCCACGCGGTAAGATCATTACACAATGATGTTGGTTTTTAATGCAGTACCACCTGAGGAATCGAAGGTCACGGGCATTCAATGTTGGTTTTCAGCCTAGCTGCTTACGTGTAGAAAGTTCCCCAGATTCTCTGAATCTTCTGGTTATATTATGGACTGTAGATGATGGAATCCCTAAATCCCTTGCAATTGAACATTGAGAAACATTGTTCTCAAACTGTTAGACTATTTTTTCACACACTTGTTCACAAAGTGGTGATCCTCGCCCCATCTTTGCTTGTGAATGGCTGAGACTTATATGTATGAAGTATGAAGTATATATATATATATATCACATAATTAACCTTAGCTATTGATTACATGTTTAATATGCATTAATAAATATTGATCACTATGCCCATATGAGTAATATATCCTTCAACAACAACAGGCTCTCTTAATATATAAATGATCACTTCCAAACACTACAACACACTCATAACTGTAACAATACTGTATATTCTTGGCTTAATAAAAGATAAAGAATAATGGGATGATTCTGAATGGGGGAAAAAAAGCACAAATGTTTAATGCATATTTAAGTACATTTAGGATATATTCCTTCACAATCCTACCTGATACAAGTTTAAGTTAGTTTCAGGGTTGTTTGCAGATACACCTATTGCATCAGATGCCCCAAGTTCAAGTTCCATGTTGTAAAACATCTGTCCTACAGACCTGTCAGTCTGTTGGCAAGAAACTGGATTTACCTTCAGGGTTCCTCTTCTCAAGGCCACACTTCACTTCAGTTGTGGTAGAAAAAAGTACAGTACCACTATTCAAGCAATTATAAAGGATGATGGCAACATGGATGATTTGTTACAAGAATATCATCAGCCTATTAGAAAGAAAGGTTTTGAAACAATCAGACATTTCCTTGTCTTCAAAGAAGGATTCACTTTAAGTAATAACCATTTAGGTTCTAATCTTAAGTACCTTAAACCTAATGGAAGGAAAATGCATGGCACATGTTCCCTCTTCACTCTATCAATTCCATCAGCAATGCCATCACTTTTAAACCATAGATGTGGAACAGATAGCTTCACTACTGTGCTGAAATGCTCTGCTAAAAAAAAAAAAAATCTTGCTCAATACTTACTGGCTTGCGTCACCCTCTGCTTGGGTGGGCATCTTATATTATAACAGCTTATATTGAGAGATACTTTGGAGCATGGATTATTATAATTAAAGGTTTTTTTTTTCACTTTAAAGAGATGTAGGTATTTTTCCCAGATTTTTATTTTCATCCATTATTTTTATCCCCACACCCCCTGAAGACCAGCAATAGGAGTCTTAAGGAAGCAATGCCCAAGGAGAAGTTAACCAAAGAGGTCCTATGTTGAGGGTGACATCATGTCAATACTGGAAGCATGTGCGTGTTGCCAAATCTATGTGTTACTACTCTTGGGTGGTGTGATGAACTGGTCGGAAGACCTATATGTTTGCAGGAGAACAACGATCTAACTCTTTAGGGTTCCGGTTTCGCAGACCGAATGGTTCCCCCCTAAAAATGGTCCGCCCTGCCTTCACTGTGTCTTTTATGATGAAATAATGCTGAATTTATGTGGAAATAATTGTTGTACAAAAGCTTCTGAGATCTCTCACTGAGATAGGTGATGACAGGAGTGTAGTTTTAAGCAGAAATTACATGATAATCTGTGAACCGCAGCTGATGACACATGCGCAGTGAAGACCAGCTGGACAGATTTTTAGGGGGACCGTTCGGTCTGCGTAATCGGGGCTCCCTCATTTACTGTGTGGTTGTGCAACTTGGCCTAAAGCAATGACTTGATGTCTTCGGTCTTGGGGAACCATCTTAGGTGCTATATTGCACCATTATGGTTATGTCATAGCACCAAAAGTGGTTTCCATCTGATTAGGAGCCAAACAAGCACTTTTGTTGTGAGCATATAAATTACAAATCACAACAGATGTGTTCTCTTATGTGACAGATCTCATAAAACCATCTGAACCTTCACATGTCCAGTGTTTACAAAAAGCAGTGCAATTTTGTACTCTGAAGGTAAAAAAGAGAAATCAGCAGAGGAAAGAAGCTCACCTGCCAGCAGAGGTCTTAATATACTCTCACACTACTAACTTTTTGTCTTCTACCAAGTACTGATTTTTTTCACATTATTCGCCCACTTTTCTGGCTCCATACTCTTCTCTTGGCCTCTTGACCTTTGATACTAGAGGGTCATATTGACGTAGACCAAGCTTATCTTCAGGACACAAGTAAGGAAGAAACAGACATGTTTATGTCCATCGGCCAAATTGGCACATAAAGATGATCTTCTCTCATAGTCCATCTTCTTTTTTCCATCATATTTTTTGTTGATTTTTATTATTGATGCAGTGTTGTTCTGTGGCTACAGTAGTGTGATGAGGGGGGAAGTATAATGACTGTTTATAACTGCCAACGCTGGCTCACAGATCTAGCAACTTGCTTCCGACGGACTGTGTGCTTTTAATCACTACAAGGTTGTATTTGTTTCTTCTATTTCTGTTCACACTTCTTTTAGTTTTTAAATGCATCGGTTGTTTAAACATTAACCCTCTGGGGTCCGAGGTCATTTTTTGGACAGTTCACTCCCCTGGCATACATGTTTTATTATTGCTGTTAACAGCTCTCCCTGCATCCCACAATCAAGTTTTATGTCTCTTTTTTTTCAGGACAACCTATGCTTTCATAATCCATATGCTTTTGTTGTGCTTTATAAGTGTAATAAAGGTATACAATCAAAAATAAGGAAGAAAAAAGTAAAGCGAGAAATAATTTTTCACACATTTATTCAAAACACACAGCAAACTCTAATAAACAACTGTTTTGACACTTTATAAAGGTAATTTGAAGTCTTGTGTGAAAGACTGTACAACAAAAAGGTTCAAACAATAAACACAAATGCACATTTTGAACAACATATACAAAATGATCTATGCATTTTTTGTCTTCATGGTAAAAACAACACAGTTATCTAGTAACATTCACATGCAAACTAGTGGAGCAATCCTGATAGTTACACACTCTTTGTTTGAGCACATGAGATTGTCATCAGGGGCTCTCCGTCTGCTCCATCAGCTTTCAGTGATCGCTGTGCGTAATGGCGCAGGGCGCATTTGGAGCTCAATAGTATGTCTCATTGGAGCACCCATGGGCCTATTCAAATGGGCCAGCTAGTAACATATCACTCCTGAAGACGATCTTTGGCTTTTCACATGATTTGAATCTGCTCTATAATTGGATTATGGAAAACCATGTGACGGTGAACCAATTCCGACTGGACACTCACATTGCGCACATCATCACAAGCTTCTATGAGGAGTACAAAGATGGACGATGGCTGGCTCGAAAGTCCGCAGAGTTAACTTTTCAGCAAAAAAAAAGTATGTTTCTATCTCATATCATTAAAAAGTTATTTCTAATTCAGAAAAGCTTGGTCTTAGCCCTCGCATATGATGGCATCGGCCCCAGAGAGTTAAACTAAATTTCTCCTGTTGTGAATCTTAGGAGTGTTTAGCATTTTGTTAGTAGTTAGTTTGTGTTAGCTAGGTCGGCTGCATTTTTTTTTTTATCATTTCTTTTATTACTGTTATTACCAGTCAAATACTTCTGTTAGTTTTTCAGTGTAACTGCTGTGAATTGTAGCTCATTATTTTACTCCTGTGTGAATCTTAGAAGTGGTTAGCATTTTGTTAGTGGTTAGTTCGTGCTAGCTTGGATACACTCTTGGATTTTCTGGTGCACAAAGTACACTGCTTTACACTTTCATAAATCCTGCACAATGCTGGCAGATAGGGTGGCTCTTTTAGAGAGGCATGTTCATAAGTTAGAACAGCTTCTTAGCTCAATGGATTTAGATGTTACGGGCACTCCAGACGAGGTTAGTGCTGGGCCGGCTAGCGTGCACATTAACATTAGCTTAGAAATGCTGGCTGTGGAAGACTTTCGTACCGTGGTTAGGCTGAGGAAGTCACGAAGGGCTTGGTGCCCAGTTGCAGTACCCTGATCATACTTGCCGTAAATCATGGGAGATCTCTGAAACCAACACAAGACTAGTTGAAATCTGATCTGGACCTAACATGTTTTAGTCAGAAATGAATCCAGTAATACGTACAACTGAGTTGCTCTGTCAATATTCAGACTCAATATTCAGAATATTAATTATCTGGGTCATACTACCAGGATTTGTCGTAGGACAAGACACTTTCTCTGCTTTGGCGCAGCCAGTGCTTTTGTAAAAGTGTACTGACCTTGGCTCAGGAACTGACCTGTGTCTGAGTAGTGTTCTGTCCAGTGAGAGTTGTGGACTCTGACCTGCTTCACACTGGATGAATGAATGAATGAATGAATGAATGAATGAATGAATGAATGAATGAATGAATGAATGAATGAATGAATGAATGAATGAATGAAAACTGTTTATTTCGAACATTTGATACAACAACAATTACAAGATAGATCAGTAAAGACAACAACAAAAAAGTTCCTACGGTGTACCCAACATGTCCGAAAAGGGGTAGGGTGAAGCATCAGCTTATTTATCCCTACCCCTTCTTCCCCACAACCAGTAATACCCTTTGCCACATATACACATAGATTCCTACACACCTAAACCGATATCAATATATATATATATATATATATATACATATATATACACATACATATATACATACACACATCAACATACATACACATATACATACACATATATACACATATACATATATACACATATGTACACATATATATACACAAACATAAATATACACCTACACATACCTACTTACATACAAAATACTATATATTTACAAGCCAAAGCAAAAAACAAAAACACCCTAACCCTCATTACCCTTCCTCCTCCCTATACCTAGAAAAAAACATATTTTTGTACCGCTGTTTGAACTGGTTCATGCTTGGACATTGCTTGAGCCCCACTCCCAATCTGTTCCACATCCTCACCCCACAGACAGAAATACAGAAACCTTTTAATGTTGTTCGTGCCCACTGATGCTTTAAATTAAATTTCCCCTTTCAGACTGTAATCCCCTGATCTGTTAAAAAACATATTTTTAATATTTGCTGGAAGTAAATTGTTTATTGCTTGATTTGTATGATCTCTATAGCCAGTATTATGAATAATTCTTATAGCTCTTTTCTGCATTACTGATAGTGATTGTGTTGTACCTTTATAAGTATTACCCCATACCTCTGCACAGTACTGTAAATATGGTAAAACCAGTGAGCAGTAAAGAATGCGGAGTGAGTTGTGGTCCAGAATATGTTTCGCTTTGTTTAGAACTGAAATGCTTCTTGACAGTTTACTTTGTATATGTTTTATATGAGTCTTCCAGTTTATCTTATCATCTATTATCAACCCCAGAAACTTATTTTCATGTACCCTTTCAATATCTACCCCCTCGACTTGTAACTGAACCTGTATGTCTGTATTACAATAGCCAAATAACATGTATTTTGTTTTACTTAAGTTTAATGATAATTTGTTTCTGTCAAACCATATTTTCAATTTTCCCATTTCTATACTGATCCTCCTCAGTAACTCCTGCAAATCCCCCCCTGAACAAAAAATGCTTGTGTCATCTGCAAATAATACTCATTTTAATATTTTGGAAACATTGACAATATCATTTATATAAATTAGAAACAGTTTTGGACCCAATACTGACCCCTGTGGGACGCCACAAGCATTGTCCAAGCATGATGATGTATATTCCCCCAACTTCACAAACTGTTTTCTGTTACTTAAGTAGCTTCTCACCCAGTGCCAACCCCCTAATCCCATACTGTTCAAGTTTATTGATTAATATGTCATGATTGATTGTATCAAAAGCCTTTTTAAGGTCTATAAATATTCCAACTGAATGTAATTTGTGGTCTATGGCGTTTGTAATCTCCTCAACTGATTCTATTAATGCAAGTGATGTTGAACTATGTGCTCTGAATCCATATTGACTATCAGTAAGTAATTTATGTTTATTTATGAATTTGTCTAATCTATTATTGAATAACTTTTCTAATAATTTGGAAAATTGTGGAAGCAAAGAAACAGGTCTATAATTTGTGAAGTGGTGTCTATCCCCAGTCTTATACAGCGGCACAACCTTAGCTATTTTCATTTGATTGGGAAATTTACCGGTTTGAAATGATAAGTTACAGATGTATGTTAATGGTTCTACAATCCATTCAATGACCTGTTTTACCACCACCATATCAATTTCATTTAAATCGGTAGATGTTTTATATTTACAATTATTCACAATGTCTATAATTTCATTTCCATCCACTGCTGTGAGGAACATCGAACAGGGATTTCTTTCTATGAGATTATTATCCCAATCCTCAGGTTGGGAATCGGGAATTTTTTCTGCCAAGCTTGGTCCAATATTTACAAAAAAATTATTAAAACTGTTGACTACCTCATCCTTATTTTCCTTCTTGACATTATTATCAATGAAATACTGAGGGTAACTCTGTTTTTTATTACCATTTTTTATAATGCTATTTAATATATCCCATATTCCTTCAATATTGTTTTTGTTATTATATAATATGTTACTATAATATTGCTTCCTACATACCCGTATAATATTAGTTAATCTATTTTTGTATTTCTTATATCTATTTTCTGCCTCTTTAGTCTTTAGTTTTATGAATTCTCTATACAGTGTATTTTTCTTATTACATGCATTTCGTAACCCTTTCGTCATCCATGGTCGAGCTTGGATTTTTTGTTTTCTGTAGTCTTGTTTAATTGGACAATTTTTATCATATAATGATGTAAATATTTGTAAAAAAAAGTTTCATATGCACTATCAACATCACTTTCACTGTATACCTTTTCCCAGTTTTGCTCCTGTAAATCCTTCTTTAGTGTGTTCATGTTTTCCTCTGTCCGCACTCGCCTGTATTTTATTTTCTCCTCTGGCTGATTCCGCCAATGGTTTCTATTATAAACGATGAAAACTGGTAGATGATCACTAATGTCATTGATTAATAATCCACTCACAGTGTTATTCTCAATATCATTGCTGAATATATTATCAATTAAGGTGGCACTATGGGATGTAATTCTGCTTGGCCTGGTGATTTTTGGATATAAACTCACTGTACATTATACTGATAAATTCATCTGTTATTTTATGCTTATTTGGATTGAGCAGATCAATATTTAAGTCACCACAAATGAACACAGTTTTTTGATTAGTTTTTGAGAACATTTTTCCCATACAGTCAGTGAATGTTTCAATACTAGATCCGGGTGCTCTATATATACAGCTGACTAATACATTTTTGCTTTTTTCTTCACATATTTCAATAGTTATACATTCTAATAAGTTATCAATCACAGTTGTCATATTGTCTACTATTTTATAATCCATGTTCTTATCCACATACACAGCCACTCCTCCTCCACTCTTATTTTTTCTGTTTACACAATTAAATTCATATCCATCCAGTTCAAAATCCATTCCTTTATCTTCATTGATCCATGTTTCTGATATAGCAATTATGTTAAATATTTTTTTAAACTGACTTAAATATTCTTTAATGTTGTTAAAGTTTGCATATAGACTTCTGCTACTGGGAGGTCGTATTAGACATAAGTACAAACACCAATCATCCTCGGGGTCTATATAGCATTATTTCTTCTGAAATGCACTAGACCAGAACGAGAGAGATTAATGCACTTTTTATTTTCTTCTTTTTAACTCTGGTCTGATTGCCTTCAGCTTGTCGCTGTATGAGCATTGCTCGACTTTTCTCTGAGCATTGCATCCTGTCTTTTTTTCCCCCTTGCTAAACACACAAACAAGACATAACAACAGTAACAAAACTGTCAAGACAGCACACATTTATAATGGAGCAGACAGGTTAATTAACAAGCCGATGGGATGAGACGGTTGCATTATGTTTTAATGATTAACACAACTTTTACATCCTGGAGGATCTTTCTGATACAACGGAGAGGTGACAGATGTACAGTATCTTTTAAATAAGAGAGAGAGAATGAAAGCGAGAGAGTGGCTCACACAGATGGCATTCCATGGATTTAAACAGTGTCTCCATTCACTCAAAAATGAGGCACCGAAGCCAAATACAGTATATCACTCAAACAGGTTCCGTACTGTAGCACTATTACAGTGCTACAATGTTGTCACATTAATCCCTTTAGAATGTTAAATAATAGAGAAAACATCCGTCTTTTAACATTCTTAACTATGGAAAAATATATCCACTTATGATGGTCGGTGAGAAGTGGGCAGAAAATGAAGTGGCTCTTCTGAATCATCGACACCGTCTTCTACTCCAAAATAATGGCTGGATGGAATGTTGCAGGAGGACACATGGGTTTTAATTAAAAATAGAAAATCACTGACAGATTGTGAAAGTTCAAATTTGACATTTGTTTGGAGTTGCATCCCGAAGAGGATGCAACCTTATTGCCACACCAGTGTGCATCCTCATACAGCTTCCAAATTGGGTGAATGTTATCACAGTAAGTATGTGTCAGTCCTGACACCAAATCCTGGTTGGAGGTGAGTATGTCGTGAAAGTGTGGATGGTGGGATGAAAGCCATGTGGAAATTGGGAGATGATGCAATCTCCACAAAGAAAGGAACTTGGCTTTGATTAAACCAAGTTTTGAACCTTTTCACTCTCAGGCAAGAAGATCACAGTTGTACTGCTACAGTTAACATGAGGAAAGGATAATGTAAAAAAAAAATTATGAAGCAAACTGAATATAAGATGCTGTGTGCACAGTTACACAGACACAAAGTGTCAGACACACGCACCCCGTGGACAGTGCAAGCAGCAACGCAACACTTAGTCATGTAAAGTCCTTTAAAATAAAAATTCAAAATATATCCGCAACATGAAAACAGGTTGGCTCGGCAGCCAAATTATGAAATTGATAAACAATGGAAACCATGGCTCGGCAGCCAAATTAAAAACCATCAGAACGGACACCAACATGATTCGTGGCAGCTGCAATACAATATTAACAATAAGGGTTATTTAGAAGAAAAAAGTAATTAATGGTCTCACACTTACATTTGATGAATCCTTTTAATGCTACAGCAGGAGACGACGGGGTTTTTTGTTGAACTCTCTTATCACATCATCATAGTCCAAAGATTTGGTCAGTTCTCTTTCAAGGGAAAGCACAGAGAGTGCATTCAGTCTGTGAGTCAACATGGATGTTCTGGTGGACGTTTTTATCTGATAAACAGTAGAAAACAGCCATTTGACAGTGCATGTTGTTATTGGCATTGTGATGAGGGCCTGCAGAAGACTATTTATTTGAGGAAAAATGTGGTCCCTCATTTATCGCGGGAGTTACGTTCTAAAAACAACCCGCAATAAGCGAAATCCGCGAAGTAGTCAGTGCTATTTTTTGCAATTATTATAGTTGTTTTAAGGCTGTAAAACCCCTCACTACACACTTTATACACTTTTCTCAAACAGGCATTAACATTTTCTCACTTTTCTCTCTTGTGTAAACACTCTGTTTTTACTTCTGTGCTAGAAGATTATAAACAGACACACGCAGAACTCTCCCCTCTCTCACTGCCTCCCGAGGTACGGATGTGGGACACACAAAGAATCCAAGTCCTCTCTCGGTGGCCACAGAGCTCTGCGGCTGCAGCGAGCGTAGTCTCTGGACCTATTGCCAGATTTGGCGCAATTCCGCACAGCAGACAGAAGGGTGGTCAACAGTATCAAAAGCAACACTGAGGTCTAACAGGACAAGCACAGAGATGAGTCCACTGTCTGAGGCCATAAGAAGATCATTTGTAACCTTCACTAATGCTGTTTCTGTACTATGATGAATTCTGAAACCTGACTGAAACTCTTCAAATAGACCATTCCTCTGCAGATGATCAGTTAGCTGTTTTACAACTAACCTTTCAAGAATTTTTGAGAGAAAAGGAAGGTTGGAGATTGGCCTATAATTAGCTAAGATAGCTGGGTCAAGTGATGGCTTTTTAAGTAATGGTTTAATTACTGCCACCTTAAAAGCCTGTGGTACATAGCCAACTAATAAAGATAGATTGATCATATTAAGATCGAAGCATTAATTAATGGTAGGGCTTCCTTGAGCAGCCTGGTAGGAATGGGGTCTAATAGACATGTTGATGGTTTGGAGGAAGTAACTAATGAAAATAACTCTGACAGAACAATCGGAGAGAAAGAGTCTAACAAAATACCAGCATTACTGAAAGCAGCCAAAGATAACAATATGTCTTTGGGATGGTTATGAGTCATTTTTTCTCTAATAGTTAAAATTTTATTAGCAAAGAAAGTCATGAAGTCATTACTAGTTAAAGTTAAAGGAATACTCGGCTCAATAGAGCTCTGACTCTTTGTCAGCCTGGCTACAGTGCTGAAAAGAAACCTGGGGTTGTTCTTATTTTCTTCAATTAGTGATGAGTAGTAAGATGTGCTAGCTTTACGGAGGGCTTTTTTATAGAGCAACAGACTCTTTTTCCAGGCTAAGTGAAGATCTTCTAAATTAGTGAGACGCCATTTCCTCTCCAACGTATGGGTTATCTGCTTTAAGCTACGAGTTTGTGAGTTATACCATGGAGTCAGGCACTTCTGATTTAAGGCTCTCTTTTTCAGAGGAGCTACAGCATCCAAGGTTGTGCTCAATGAGGATGTAAAACTATTGACAAGATAATCTATCTCACTCACAGAGTTTAGGTAGCTACTCTGCACTGTGTTGGTATATGTGTATGGCATTGGAGAACATAACAAAGAAGGAATCATATCCTTAAACCTAGTTACATCGCTTTCCGAAAGACGTCTACTGTAATGAAACTTATTCCCCACTGCTGGGTAGTCCATTAAAGTAAATGTAAATGTTATCCAGAAATGATCAGACAGAAGGGGGTTTTCAGGGAATACTGTTAAGTCTTCAATTTCCATACCATAAGTAAAAACAAGATCTAAAGTATGATTAAAGTGGTGGGTGGACTCATTTACATTTTGAGCAAAGCCAATTGAGTCTAATAATAGATTAAATGCAGTGTTGAGGCTGTCATTCTCAGCATCTATGTGGATGTTAAAATCACCCACTATAATTATCTTTTCTGAACTAAGCACTAAGTCAGACAAAAGGTCTGAAAATTCACAGAGAAACTCACAGTAACTACCAGGAGGATGATAGATAACAACAAATAAAACTGGTTTTTGGGACTTCCAATTTGGATGGACAAGACTAAGAGTCAAGCTTTCAAATGAATTAAAGCTCTGTCTGGGTTTTTGATTAATTAATAAGCTGGAGTGGAAGATTGCTGCTAATCCTCCCCCTCGGCCCGTGCTACGAGCATTCTGACAGTTAGTGTGACTTGGGGGTGTTGACTCATTTAAACTAACATATTCATCCTGCTGTAACCAGGTTTCTGTAAGGCAGAATAAATCAATATGTTGATCATTTACTAACAGGGACTTAGAAGAGAGAGACCTAATGTTTAATAGACCACATTTAACTGTTTTAGTCTGTGGTGCAGTTGAAGGTGCTATATTATTTTTTCTTTTTTAATTTTTATGCTTAAATAGATTTTTACTGGTTGTTGGTGGTCTGTGAGCAGGCACCCGTCTCTACGGGGATGGGTATTGGGGGATGGCAGGGGGAGAGAAGCTGCAGAGAGGTGTGTAAGAGTACAACTCCTGGTCCCAACCCTGGCCAGATTTCTAGAAATGAGAGCTGCTCCATCTAAAGTGGGATGGATGCCGCCTCTCCTAACAAGACCAGGTTTTCCCCAGAAGCTTTGCCAATTATCTATGAAGCCCACCTCATTTTTTGGACACCACTCAGACAGCCAGCAATTTAAGAAGAACATGAGGCTAAACATGTCACTCCCAGTCTGATTGGGGAAGGGCCCAGAGAAAACTACAGAGTCCGACATTGTTTTTTAATGTTACTTACCGAAAGAGTCTATAAGCTCCACCAAGAACCAACATGTATGATTTTAAGGTTTGGCCATTAAGCCTAGTTAAAAAAAAAAAAAGTTAGCTGACTTAAAGCTACATAAACTTAATGGAACCTAACTGGTCTGCTAATGGTTTTCAGGGTTTTCTAAAAAAAACTAATCTTGTTGTGTGTTGGGGGGGTGTGGCTGGACATTTTGGTGTTCTTTTCTTTTCTTTGCTCTCCAGGTGGTATGCAAACTGATTTATTGTCTGTGGAGAAGGTGCTGGCAGAAGAGTCCTTCACCCTCATCAACATGATGTGCAGCACCTGTGGATGGTGCTCACGTGCAACCTTAAAGACTTTCAGCTGAAGCAGATAATGAGATGGCGTTCTGCATTTAAGTCATCTGTGATTCATGCAGAATTGCCGGGAACTCGACCTTGTTATGTTCGTTTGTGAGACGCTGAGGACCGCGCCTGGGTTTGACACATCGTGCCTGTGAAGGAGGAAGGGTGAGGGACACATGCTGTCAGCACACATCAGAGGTGATTGATTATCTGAATAATTGTTAACAGTAACTTGGTATTTTGTTACGCAGTATATTTGAACTTTGATGAGAGTTGTGCAGCTCGCTTCTCACTGCCGTGGCATGCGGACTGATGATCCTCCACCTGTTGTGAGAAGCTGCTCATTTACATAAAGCTTGAATTCAGACCTGAATGTGTTGCTGATAGTGTGTGCCTTTTGAAGGATATTAGTTGTAGCTGCTGACTTACCTCACCTTTTCTATCCTTCTCAGAGTCGGTTTGTCGTGTCCACCTGGGGGGTGTTTGGCGGTGACCGTGGGTCCAGAAGCGCCGGGCTTCGATCCTTTTGGGTGCTGGAGAGCGTGCTGTCCTTCACTCTGCCAGACCGATGCAGTTTTTGTTTGTACACTTTGTTATGCACCAAAGGGGGAAAATAAATTGTTTTGTTATTGGAACCGCTTTCTGGTTGTTTTAGTGCTGGGTTCCGTCAGACGCAGGTCCGCTCCTCAACCCGCGTCGACACATAACAAATCTCCTAATTAAAAAGATAGCGCTGCCACTATCTGTATCAGATTAGCTAAAATATGCCAACCACTGGTTGTTTTTAAGAGAACTGAATGGAGACATGATTTTACAGATTAGTACTGTAAGTGCATCAAAAGAAAATGGTATAACTTTGCATGAAAGGAGCTCTGAACTTAATAGGGCACGGTTTTATACAAAGGGTCTTGTACAGAGGGAAACAGACAAGCCAAGGGTTAGTGTTCAAATGGCAAAAATTTGTGGTGTGCTATGGGGAAAGACCAGGCAATTTAGACATATCTCATCCAAAGCTCTGAAATTTAGACCACCCATTTAAGTTGGTTTAAAGCTGTTTAGCCTCTCTTTTTCAAGCAATAAGTACAGGTGTTAGCATGGCAAGTATAGCATGCCAGTGGTGGCCACCAACATGCCACACACATGACTCCAACTATCATTAATTTTAGAGACTGCTGGCATGTGCGCTGTGTGTGACCACTCCGGGCATGAGTATTCCGTGGCATTTAAGACACCGTGCCATTTGCTGCTTCCTTACCAGTGATTTATCAACCTTCTCAGTTTTATTCCAATTTATCATAGATTTGAAGTTTCTGAACAAAGTGGTACTTTCCAGCCTGTCACACATTTGGTATTGGTGTGGAAAGTTAGCGGTGTGCAAGGGGAGACCACACAACAAATAGCGTTGAGTATCAAGTGTTATGGTCCAAACACTCTAGTCTGCACCCTAGCAACTGCCAATAACCATGAGGCATTGTGCGATGCATTTGTTGTGGGTAGTGAAGTTTTTGTGGTGGATAGTGGAGAGTTTGGTGGCAAGTGTCACAGGCACCTCTGTCAGGAACTGTGAGGACTTGGCATGACAGGCAGGTGGACACAAATGCAGACTCATGGCTCAGAGGACAGATTTAGAAAAAGGATTAATTCAAAAAACAGGCTCTGGTCCATACACAGGGTCACAAGCAGGCAGACGGAGGTACAGACAGTCGTGAGGCGGCGGCGTGGTCAGTAACGAGCAGAGTTCCAGCACAGGCAAACAGGTGTATCGGAGGAGGCAAAAGCGGAGTCAAAAACAAGCAGGGTTCAGGCACAGAGAAGCAGGTTAACTGGCTCAGGCAAAAGGCAAGGTCAAAACAGGCAAAGGTCATACACGGCAAGAAAAACAGGCTATGGCAGAAAACACGAGAGGCTTGGTACGAGGCAATATGCACAACGAACTAGCAGTGAGTGGTGGAAGACAAGGGGTTTAAAAGCAGAGGATAATCAGGGCGTGATGAGATGCAGGAAAGAAGGCGTGGCTGAGTGAGACAAGAGTGGAGTGACTGGTGGGCGTGTCAGACAAAAGCAGCAAAAGGAGGAATGTGACAGGGACAGAACAAATGTTAAACAATTAGGAAATAAAGATACCTAGAATCAAAATGTGAGAAACAGAATAAACAAATGAAAAGGAAGAAACAGAACAGAAAATTAAAGGCTGGATCAAAACTAGAGAAGAACTCAACATGTGGCAGGAGTGTACAGAAAAACCTGAGGTACTAATGTGCTCAAAACAGAGTGACTGAATAACCAGAAAATGTGACAAAGACTAAACTAGAACGGAACTCAATAAGTGGCTGACGTGTGATAATTCTCAAATTCTAACTTGATAACACAGAATGACTAAATAAACAGAGACTAAACTAGAACCAAACTTAACGTGGGTGAAGTGTAACAAATCATAAAACCAAGACTAAAGTGTAAGAAACAGAAAAATAAACACTCAGAGCTAAACAGAAGGACCATCCATCCATCCATCCATCCATCCATCCATCCATCCATCCATCCATCCATTTCTTCCGCTTTATCCAGAGTCGGGTCGCGGGGGCAGCAGCTCAAGCAAAGCCGCCCAGACCTCCCGATCCACACACACCTCCCCCAGCTCCTCCGGGGGAACCCCAAGACGTTCCCAAGCCAGCCGAGAGATGTAATCCCTCCAGCGTGTCCTGGGTCTTCCCCGGGGCCTCCTCCCAATGGGACATGCCAGGAACACCTCTCCAGCGAGGCATCCAGGGGGCATCCAGAAAAGATGCCCGAGCCACCTCAACTGACTCCTTTCGATGTGGAGGAGCAGCGGCTCGACTCCGAGCTCCTCCTGAGTGACCGAGCTCCTCACCCTATCTCTAAGGGAGTGCCCAGCCACCCTGCGGAGGAAACTCATCTCGGCCGCTTGTACTTGCGATCTTGTTCTTTCGGTCATGAGCCAAATCTCATGACCATAGGTGAGGATCGGAACGTAGATCGATCGGTAAATCGAGAGCTTTGCCCCCCTACTCAGCTCTCTCTTCACCATGACGGTCCGATACAGCGACTACATCACTGCAGACGCTGCACCAATCCGTCTATCGATATCACGCTCCATCCTTCCCTCACTCGTGAACAAGACCCCGAGATACTTAAACTCCTCCACTTGAGGCAAGGACACAGAAGGACCAAGACAGGGAAATGGACGGAGACTGGGGGACAAAACCAGATTCTGGGCAGGTCCAGTGCTAAAACCTGACAACCTCTAAATGCCACACACATGCCATCTGTGTGAGGGGCTTTAGTCCTGGTCTTAAACCAAGATGGCAGTTATTGCTGTATAGAAAGTAGGTAACAATTACCGTGAGAACACCAGAATTTCCCATATGTCCCGTATCCCTCAAATCGGTGACATTTTTGGCCAATTTTGATTGGAAAGAAAAAATATTGAATAATATGACCATAGGTGCTGTATAAATTGATAAAGTACTTAAACCAAGAATCAACCAGTATTTTGTTCTAAACACATTAAAACGTCAACACAGGAATACAGACCCAACTTTTATTTTGTCAAGTTAAATTTTGACAACAGTATTTTTCTTAGGATTTACACTTAATCAAGGACAATGGACATTTTGGCTTTGGTAAAAAAATTACACTTCTTTTCCTTTTTGCATCCACTCAATATGGGTGAAGAAAGATTTCCCATCCACAGAATGTGCTGACGGATGGGAAGAAAAAAAAAAAAAAAACACACCAAAAATAAAATGAAGTTCTGCGCTATCGAACATGATGAAGGAAATTGGGCTATTGACATGACAACTACTTTGACCACAATTTTAGTCAAGGACTTTCCTTTGGGCCCCTTCACGCAGACTCACGGCGGTAGAGCTCGTATGAGCACACCACAAAACATCGCGCAGACGGGCAGGCGTGCAGGCGTGCATGATGCCAGTGCGATGCTTTGTGTACACAACAGTGTCTTTCGAGCACAGTGCGAGCAGCTGCAGCAACTCACACTGTGTTCCATGAGATGAGGTGCACTACATCGCGCCGCTGATGTGGAGGAAAATAAAATAAAAAAAACAGCTGAATAATTAGTGACTATCACTGGGTTGATATAAATAATACATAAAAGGGATGCAATACAGAACCCCGAGGTAAATAATAAAAGGAAAATGCCACTTACGGGATTCAAACCCACACACCGTGATTACCAGACAGAATCTTTACCACTGCGCTATAATCACTGTCTTGTAACAGGAGCGTGAAATGGCTAAACTCAAAAAGCAGATAAACATATTTTGTAAACAAAGAAAAAAAGCGCTGTGATAACTGACCAAACAGCATTTGGTACAGCATATTTCTGCTGATACGTGACTGAAAGTGGCATATTTGTTGCACTGTTGGGTTGTCCTGGACCTGTGGCACGCCATTCACAGCCCCCACGGCCCAACATGCATGTCCTGTCAGACGTGACATTCAGATCGCCTGTTGCGTGTCCAAATGGACCGTTTTCATGTTTTTATGTATTTCCACACAAGCACACATGCGCGTGTCCGTCAAAACACAGGATGTGTGCTGCAGCTGTTATATCCAGAACTGGAGTGGGCAGCCAGCCACACCCCCTGTCCTGTCAGCACACAGACCAAGACGTCACTCTGTGATCAGATGAGAGATGCCTCGTCTGTGGGGGGCACACCACACATATATACACATTTGTTTGGGGGAGTGTGCAAAACACACGCCGACACTCTGGCACACCACATATGCACTCGGCAACTTCAGTCATGGGGCACTACAAAAATTTCACTGCCAGCTCGACAATGATTGTCTGCTGACTGTTGTTGTGTTAATAGTGTGAATGGCCACACATTTTTTAAGTGCCAAACAAGCGGTGTTAGATGTTCATGTGTGTCAGCTGGAATTTGGCCAACACCTGCCGTGAGAGGGTTCGATCGGCTCGTACAGCGCACACTCAGTCTTTCAGCTGCTGGTGTGCGCAAATAGTTGTAGCAACAGGTGTACGAGGCACGTACAATTTTACACGTTTTGCACGATTCCTGCTTCATGCACACTACATGCGCAAATCAAGCAAATTTGCACTGTGTGAAGGGACCATTGTGGAAAACTAGTCTGGAACTTCAAAATGGCTGAGCCTAAAACTTTTTAGTAGTGCCACAAAAAAAAAAAAAAAAAAATCGAGCCCTGCAAATCCTGTGTAACATATATGCCATAGATTATATTTCTGTCCATCCATCTACAGCACTGCAGCCAGGTTCCTCTGAAGATTTGGATTTTCATTAACCAAATTGGAAAGGTTTTCTCAGCCTACTGATCATGCATGGATGATGCTGCAGATGCATGCACTCACATTCAGGTCCTGTCCTGAAACTTTTAGCGACTGCCCAGTGCAAATGAGGACTGTCCCAAACCTGTATAGGGGATCCTACATGTAATGCGAACAAAGTGCATACTGAGGGGAGCCGGAATAATGTAGCATCTGCTGCTGCCATGACAAAATTCACTGAACTGTCTTCTGCATGGTGAGAGTCAACCTGACTGGCTTGATGAGACCCCAGGAAGGTAACTCCACCATCATCTACACATTTGAACCTAATGCAACTCTACACTGATCTCTATAAAGCAGGTGGCACCTCTGCTACATCGAATATGCTAGCACATTACCATGAGGAGTCCATCACAAATCTGAAATCCCTTCAGTGCCAACCTTGATGGATGTGGTTGTTCAATTTTGGAATAGTACTGCAAGGTCAAGCTGCAGAGGTGGAAAAGAGAATACAGAAACAACATAAACAGTCATTTTGGTTTACTGCCCAAGCAAGAAGGATGTCATGAAATACAAAGGACAACACCAGCAGCTTTCCCTAGAGTGGCATCATCACCACGACATTGTGAGGCACACCTGCTGTTGGAAAGGTTGTGTTAAAATTAAGCACCGTGTGACCATCTACAGCTCACAGCGCAAGTGCTTGAGGTGTATGTCCAAGTCCACATTGGTATTTACATACCATGAAATGCCATTTACAGGGCATGAATTTTGAGTGATAAAAAAGGGTGCAGGGTGCAAAGGGTTTGTATTAACTCTCCTAACTAGTCATTGGTGTGTTTTAAGCACAACATCAAATAAACCCATCAGATCATTAACTTCCATTCCTTTTAAGACACAAATGCCAGCAATGCACAATTGCTTTCGAAAAGGTGAACACATAATTGAGAGATTTGCTGATGAGGAATGGTGCCAAGGTCTACAAAGCAGATGAGCAGAAGAAGTAGGCAAAAACGACTTGGATTTCACAAAAAACTCCAGTCAAAGTACTAGAAAATGCTAGAATCTATGCCAAGTGTAGTGACTGGTGCAAAACAATCAATCAATCAATCAATCAATCAATCAATCAATCAATCAATTTTATTTATATAGTGCCAAATCACAACAAACAGTTGCCCCAAGGCGCTTTATATTGTAAGGCAAGGCCATACAATAATTATGTAAAAACCCCAATGGTCAAAACGACCCCCTGTGAGCAAGCACTTGGCAACAGTGGGAAGGAAAAACTCCCTTTTAACAGGAAGAAACCTCCAGCAGAACCAGGCTCAGGGAGGGGCAGTCTTCTGCTGGGACTGGTTGGGGCTGAGGGAGAGAACCAGGAAAAAGACATGCTGTGGAGGGGAGCAGAGATCAATCACTAATGATTAAATGCAGAGTGGTGCATACAGAGCAAAAAGAGAAAGAAACACTCAGTGCATCATGGGAACCCCCCAGCAGTCTACGTCTATAGCAGCATAACTAAGGGATGGTTCAGGGTCACCTGGTCCAGCCCTAACTATAAGCTTTAGCAAAAAGGAAAGTTTTAAGCCTAATCTTAAAAGTAGAGAGGGTGTCTGTCTCCCTGATCTGAATTGGGAGCTGGTTCCACAGGAGAGGAGCCTGAAAGCTGAAGGCTCTGCCTCCCATTCTACTCTTACAAACCCTAGGAACTACAAGTAAGCCTGCAGTCTGAGAGCAAAGCGCTCTATTGGGGTGATATGGTACTATGAGGTCCCTAAGATAAGATGGGACCTGATTATTCAAAACCTTATAAGTAAGAAGAAGAATTTTAAATTCTATTCTAGAATTAACAGGAAGCCAATGAAGAGAGGCCAATATGGGTGAGATATGCTCTCTCCTTCTAGTCCCCGTTAGTACTCTAGCTGCAGCATTTTGAATTAACTTGATGCTTTCACTGCCATGTGTGAAAACTCATTCTCAGTCTGCACACAATGCTTGTAAGGTACCACAAGTTCTGTTGGCCTTTAAATGAGACCTCACACACCCAAATTAATGGAAGGATTGAGATGTCAGGAGATTCTACACCAAGATGCCGTATTAAGAACAGTAAGATAAAAACTGTTCATTGTGACAAATGCAATTTTTTTGTTGTTGTTGGGTAGCAATAGTGCACTGCATTCTGATGCAGACATGAAGTGATTTTTTTTTTTTCTTTTTCCCCCGTTAATCTCTGGGGTTCAGGGGTATTTTATAGATTTTGAAATACATTAAAATTTAAGTTTTATTAGGTTTTTTTTAAAGGCACAGTACATAATAAACAATCAGATGAAATGAGATAAGAGAACACCAAAAATGACAGAATAGTATAATTTTTCAGTATTAATGAAACAGAAAACCTTTTTGCATATGTCCAGATCTTATTTCATAATGAAGTTCCATTGTCCATTTCCCCTTTCAGTCTGTTGAGCATAGAATTGTATGATGTTGTTTTCACAACTGTGTCAAGCCATTCTTCCACGTCTGGAACCTTGGTTGTTTTCCTGTTTCTCAAGATGATCCTTAGAGCCCTGTCACACCTTGATGAACAGTTAAGTCTGGCTTGGTTTGCCTTTCTACCGAGAACCCTTTTGTTTGGCAGGTGGAACACTTAAATATTGATGAGCATGTCATTGAGCATTATTTTATTTTATCTTGGTGGCTCATGGGATTTATTTTCATCGAGTGGAGACTGCTGAATAATCGTCTGTGATATACGCTGGCATGCGCTGTAACTCTTTCAACTTTTAAAGCACTAATCGCGGTCTGACTGGTCCCCTTGTCTGATCAGTCAGACCATTCACGGTCTGATCAGTCCCCCTGTGCTGCACCCTCTTGGCCCGTGCTGGAATATTTTTGGACACCACTGGCCTAGATGCCCCATGGCAGTGCAGCTCTCATTCCAGCTAGAGATGCAATGTGTTAGGATGCTCTCATCCATGCCCCTGTACAAAGTGGTGAGGATGTAAGGGGGACGGTGAGCTCTCCTTAGCTGTCTGAGGACGTGCAGTCACTGATGGGCTTTCTTGGTCAGGGAGGATGTGTACTGGCTCCAGGTCAACCTGTCAGAGATGTGCACCCTCAGGAAGTTGTTGCTCTGGATGGTTTCGACAACAGCGGCTCTTATGCAGAAGGGTGTGTGGGTGGGTGGGTTCCTCCTGAAATTAACAATGACCTCCTTTGTCCTGTCGACATTCATTTTCATTTTTCTGTTTATTTGATAGGGACAGAACAAAAAGCATTGCTACAATAACGGATGCCATGTTCATAGGTCATATAGCTAATAGCTAATTCGCAGACCTGGTCCCTAGAACATAAAAAGGACACTTACACAATCATAAACAACACATGATAGTAGCAATATCACAATACAATAAAACACTATAAAATATGGCTAATGTCTACAGATTTGATTTAAGTTAAGCCATTGTCTTATTTTATGCTTAAAATCATTCAGGTCTATAAGAAATTTCAGTTTGGCAGGCATGGTGTTCCAGATCTGTGGACCTTTAACTGCAAACGCATTCTGTCCAAAAGTTGTTTTACATCGGACTGGTCTACAGTCTCCACTCACAGCTCCTCTTGTAATGATACCGGGAGTTTGACAGTTTCAGGTCTAGGTTGTTCTTGGTGCACCAGCCCACCAGATGTCCCATCTTCTGTCTTTATGACAATGAGGAACCCTCATTGTCCTGAATCAGAGCCACCACTGTTGTGTCATCTGCAAACTTTATGATGTGGTTGGTAGTGGAGCGAGCAACACAGTGCTCACAGGGTGAAGACCAGCGGGCTTAACATACAGCCCTGAGGGGAGTTGGTGGTCAGCCAGATGGTGTTGGAGGTGTTGCTTCCCACACATACAGACTGTGGTCTGCTGGTGAGAATCCTACACAGATAGATGCTGGGCTGCACTGCAGACTCATTTTCTTAAGTCTCAAGGATAGACTGTGAATCAAAGATAGCTGACAGAAGAAATGGAGCTGAGCTTAAACGATGTAGTTTCAGGAAGTGGTTGAACAAAGTCTCTGTGGCATTTTGTCTCATTTTCTTCCACTTTATCTGGAATTGGGTCGCGGGGCAGCAGTTCAAGCAAAGCCGCCCAATCCATACACACCTCCCCCAGTTCCTCCGGGGGGCATTCCCAAGCCAGCTGAGAGACGTAGTCCCTCCAGCATGTCCTGGGTCTTCCCCGGGGCCTCCTCCCGATGGGATGTGCCCGGAACACCTCTCCAGCGAGACGTTCAGGGGCATCCGGAAAAGATGCCCAAGCCACAATGGATTATTTACAGGTATTATACCAAAGAAAAATAACACTTTGGTATAATACCTGTAAAAAATCCATTGTACTGCCAGTTTTCTTCAGACAAGTCAGGGTATGGCAATGTGAACATTTCCAAGTCATTGAATATGTCTTGGATTTTTTTTAATGAACGATAAAGAAATGCAAACAGTATGGCACGCTATGTTAAATCTGTATGGAGTAGATAGTTCTCAAAAATAAGTGACTGTGCAAGAAGGAGAAGAGTGGGGAAAGGCACCAAAACACCCAGACAACCCAAAGAACTTATAAGAAGGCAGTACGGTGGTTAGTGGTTAGCACTGTTGCCTCACAGCAAGAAGGTCATGGGTTCGATTCCCACCTGTGGCCTTTCTGTGTGGAGTTTGCATTGTCTCCTTGTATTTCTGTGGGTTTCCTCCGGGTGTTCCGCTTTCCTCCCACATTTAAAGACATGCAGGTCAAGCGAATTTGAAACTTTATAATTATCCAGGTATCCTTTGCAAAAGAGGTCTCGCTCTCAATGGGACTAACCTGGTTAAATAAAGGTTTAAAAAAAGTTGTTGGCTTCCGTGTCTTTGATTGGAGAAATAGTGCATGTTTTGCCTTTTGTATCCCCGGTTATACAGTTTCATGATGACGTGGTATATATTCTAGGCTTGCATCTGAGCTGTAGTTTCTGGCAAATTGTAGCTGAAATTTCAGGTCTTCTTTATAAGAAAATCCTCCTTTATATCACTTCATTATGAAGCTGTATATCACATTTGTTCACTGTTTACTGTTTCAGTATTCTGGCAAAATAATTTCCTTCAGGATAAATAAAGTTGATCTCACCTTGTTTAATCTTATCTTACACTTGGCTGTGTACAGCTCAAAGACAGGGACATGGAATGCCCTTCCAAGTACAGCAACAGCTGTATCCAAGTGGCCTATTTGGTGAAAAACCGCAATGTCTGTCTTATGCTCATTGATGTGTCAGTAGCAAACCTTCACCAATATGACACACATTTCCAAACAAATATTTGCAACAGACATTTCAATGTCAACCACGAAAATGCAGTAATAGCTTTTTTTTTCTGTACATTGAACCAAATCTTTACTTTTGCAGGGAACACCCTAAGAAGGCACAACAGCTTTTTCTGGCAGTTTCCCTCCCATATCTCATTTGACAATACTTCACACAAATGGTCACCCCAGCATTAGTGAACAAACTTTGCATCACAGAGAAATACAACATAACAATGAAAGGATGGCAAAAAACACTGTGGTGTCTACGTCAGAGACATAATGATAAAAGTGACACGGTGACATGAAAATGAAAACCATAGGTTCCTGTCATTTCATTTCAAATGTGTGGGACTTGAGGATGAGCCAACAACATCTGTCTAGTTCTTTCCCTCATGTTCAAAGTAAATATGTTTTTAAAGTGGCACGACATGACCCGTTATTTGAGTTACTTTTTTTTATGTTACTGTTTAACAATGCTATAGGCCTGAGGTGTGATGAGGTCTTTGAATTTGGCCTAGTTTCTCAGGTTAAAGCTTCTGGCTTGTGCCCAAATGTAAACATGCAATTCTAATTGGTAATGCATTTATGTATGCATTTAGGCTTTTAATTGCATATACGAGGTCTATTAGAAAAGTATCCGACCTTATTATTTTTTTCAAAAACCATATGGATTTGAATCACGTGTGATTGTGTCAGACAAACTTGAACCCTCGTGCGCATGCGTGAGTTTTTCCACACCTGTTGGTTGCGTCATTCACCTGTGAGCAGGCTTTGAGTGAGGAGTGGTCCAGCCCCCTCGTCGGATTTTCATTGTCAGGAAATGGCGGAATGATTTGGGCTTTTTTTCCATCAGAATTTTTTCAGAAACTGTTAGAGACTGGCAGCTGGAAACCATTAGAAAAATTTATCTGGCTTTCGGTGAAAATGTTACGGGCTTGGTAGAGAACAAGGAGTGTTACTGTTGCTTTAAGGACGGCCCCCCAGCGGCTGTGGGGCGCGCCGCGCTCCGAAGCCACCATCGACAGGCTGAACGACCATTTCATTTCTAAACGGATGGCTGTCTGGATCCGTGATTATCATGTGCCATTTCTCTGGTTATCACAAGAGCTGGACATCAACCATTTTCCGGCAGATTTCACTTTTAACAAGAGATTTTTTCATGGAAAGCCGAGTGGAGGCTTCGCACGTCACGATGGATTTGCCACTGGAGCGAGACAAAACCACCTCCGTTTTGGTCTCACAGGACAGCTTTGAGATGGCGTTCAGACAGCTGTCGGTGGTTTTTCCATCGAGTGATTATCCGAGAAATTGTGGATGTGCCTGGACATGACAGAACATGTCCCGTGAGGCTTAATCACGGCATTGCTGTGCGCCATGCGGCACCGCCGCGACGCGCAAAGCCTCCGCTCCTCTTTCCATGACAAAAACTCCTGTAACAGTGGAATGTGCTGTTCATTTCCAAACTGGACGCTGTGTTTTATCCGGGACGTCGTCTGACTCGCACAGGAATTGTGAAAAGACGTGGACATCAGCACTTTTTCGGCACATTGAGACAGACGTGCGGAGGAATTCCGTGCGGAGGAATTCCGCGCATCGCGGCGGTGCCACATGGCGCACAGCAACGCCGTGATGAAGCCTCACGGGACATGTTCTGGCATGTCCAGGCACATCCACAATTTCTCGGATAATCACTCGATGTAAAAACCACCGACAGCTGTCTGAACGGCATCTCAAAGCCGTCCTGTGCCTGCTCACAGGCGAATGTGGCAGGCGAATGAAGCAACCGACAGGCATGAAAAAACTCATGCATGCGCACAAGGGTTCAAGCTTGGCTGACACAATCACACGTGATTCAAATCCATATGGTTTTTGAAAAAAATAATAAGGTCGGATACTTTTCTAATAGACCTCGTATTTATATATTTTATTTATGTTTGCTCATTTTTTTTGTTGTCTTATGACTGAGACCAAATTCAGGCTTAAGTTTCACCAGACATGTAAGCTATGTGATATCACAAAGGATCTCAGTCCTCAAAGAAAGAGAGAAGTCATTTAAAGTCTTTATTACACTCTCATATACAAAGTGGTGTTTTCTGTTTCTTGTGCCATTTTCTGTTCTTAATCTGGTGCGTCCTGTTGAACCCTGTTTCTGGTGTCTCTTGCACTATCCCAAGTAAATGTCTGTTTATGCTTCAACTGCCTCTTGACTGGATTGCAAATCCTTCACTGTCGGTTAAATCATTTGAGCCCCAAACCAAAGAGGGACTGGAGACCTCACTGATGTCCAGAATTTCAAATGCTGGTTTTCGTATGACTACAACTTCGAGGTTACATGTAATAATCCAAGTCTAATATCACATCATGACCTGTCTGTGTCCTTAGACAAAACACTTTGGTGCCCATTTACAGGTGAGTGCAATGGGGCATTGCAGACAGACTTGAGTGAAGTAACTTCTATCTAGTAACTTGTAGTCTACAACTTGAATTGTAGACTCGTCTGCATCATGCTATGGAATCCAGGCATAAGCATAAGCACCTGTGTGTCTCATAACCTATATAAAATTAACTTGTAACTAATTAAAAACAATATTGCACCCCACATATGAATCAATGAATGAATGAATTTATTTGGCACACAAACTCAACAGTAACAAAAAACTGATACACAAGACAATTCCACAGTGACGTGTGACCAAAAGGGGGTGAGATGAAGCAAAGCTTATAAACACCCACCGCTTATATACATACAAACATACATATATACTCATTACCAACCCCCAGAGCAAGCACACAGGCGACAGTGGTAAGGAAAAACTCCCTCCAATGTATTGAGGAAGAAACCTCAAGCAGACCAGACTCTAAGGGGTGACCCTCTGCTTGGGCCATGCTACAAAGACATTTAACACAACACAAATGTTGTGTGTTGGGGGGGTGTGGCTGGACATTTTGGTGTTCTTTTCTTTTCTTTGCTCTCCAGGTGGTATGAAAACTGATTTGTCTGTGGAGAAGGTGCTGGCTGAAGAGTCCTTCACCCTCATCAACATCATGTGCAGCACCTGTGGATGGTGCTCACATGCAACCTTAAAGACTTTCAGCTGAAGCAGATAATTGGATGGCGTTCTGCATTTAAGCCATGTGTGATTCAAGCAGAATTGCCGGGAACTCGACCTTGTGATGTTCGTTTGTGAGACGCTGAGGACCGCGCCTGGGTTTGACACATCGTGCCTGTGAAGGAGGAAGGGTGAGGGACACATGCTGTCAGCACACATCAGAGGTGATTGATTATCTGAATAATTGTTAACAGTAACTTGGTATTTTGTTACGCAGTATATTTGAACTTTGATGAGAGTTGTGCAGCTCGCTTCTCACTGCTGTGGCGTGCGGACAAGTGATCCTCCACCTGTTGTGAGAGGCTGCTCATTTGCATAAAGCTTAAAATACAGACCTGAATGTGTTGCTGATGGTGTGTGTCTTTTGAAGGATATTGGCTGTAACTGCTGACTTACCTCACCTCTCCTATCCTTCACAGAGAGTCGGTTTGTCGTGTCCACCTGGGGGGTGTTTGGCGGTAACAGTGAGTCCAGAAGCGCCGGGCTTCGATCCTTTTGGGCGCTGGAGAGCGTGCCAGCCTTCACTCCACCAGAATGATGCTGTTTTAGTTTCTACACTTTGTTTAGCACCAGAGGGTGACTCAATAAATTGTTTTTGTTATTGGAACCGCTTTCTGGTTATTTTAGCGCTGGGTTCCGTCAGACGCAGGTCTGCTCCTCAACCCGCGTCGACACATAACAACAAACTCAAGTCCCATCATCATAAACATCTCTAGTGTAGATACATACATACACTGAACAAAAATATAAACGCAACACTCTTGGTTTTGCTCACATTTAGTATGAGATGAACTCAAAGATCTAAAACTTTTTCCACATACACAATATCACCATTTCCCTCAAATATTGTTCACAAACCAGTCTAAATCTGTGATAGTGAGCACTTCTCCTTTGCTGAGATAATCCATCCCACCTCACAGGTGTGCCATATAAAGATGCTGATTAGACACCATGATTAGTGCACAGGTGTGCCTTAGACTGCCCACAATAAAAGGCCACTCTGAAAGGTGCAGTTTTATCACACAGCACAATGCCACAGATGTCGCAAGATTTGAGGGAGCGTGCAATTGACATGCTGACAGCAGGAATGTCAACCAGAGCTGTTGCTCGTGTACTGAATGTTCATTTCTCTACCATAAGCCGTCTCCAAAGGCGTTTCAGAGAATTTGGCAGTACATCCAACCAGCCTCACAACCGCAGACGACATGTAACCACACCAGCCCAGGACCTCCACATCCAGCATGTTCACCTCCAAGATCGTCTGAGACCAGCCACTCGGACAGCTGCTGAAACAATCGGTTTGCATAACCAAAGAATTTCTGCACAAACTGTCACAAACCGTCTCAGGGAAGCTCATCTGCATGCTCGTCGTCTTCATCGGGGTCTCGACCTGACTCCAGTTCGTCGTCGTCGACTTGAGTGGGCAAATGCTCACATTCGCTGGCGTTTGGCACGTTGGAGAGGTGTTCTCTTCACGGATGAATCCCGGTTCACACTGTTCAGGGCAGATGGCAGACAGCGTGTGTGGCGCCGTGTGGGTGAGTGGTTTTCTGATGTCAATGTTGTGGATCGAGTGGCCCATGGGGGCGGTGGGGTTATGGTACAATTCTTAGAAGCTGAAAATGTCCCAGTTCTTGCATGGCTGGCATACTCACCGGACATATCACCCATTGAGCATGTTTGGGATGCTCTGGACCAGCGTATATGAGCTGCGTCAGTCACAGTCAGTCAGAGCTGCGTGTCGTCAGAGCGAGCTGCAAAAAGTTTGTACCTGAGTTTTCAGAGGTGGTGTTTGTAGTTGCCATCTGCCACGCCGGTGTTTGCCAACCCGGACAGTGGGAATACCACCTCAACCGGCAACTTAGGCCCCGCGACCTGGACAGCAACAACGTCCGAGGCCCAACGTGGTGAATTCACTGAGGCCGCGCGCTGCGTCATTAGAGCCGCGCGTCACGAGTGCCGCTTCCCCGAGGCCTCGTGCAGCCACCGCGGATCCATCAGCGCGGAAACACCGAGGCCACGCGGCACCAGCGCAGTGCAGATCCATCCCGGTGACAAACAACGCAGGCTGTTAACATCGGCGATCGACAAGCTGCTCATAAGCCGACCATGGGGCCTAAGAAGGTTCTGACAGCGGAGGAAGGTGACGATATTAAAAAATCTCTGGACTTTCTATCAGAGGAGATTTCCGTTGTGAAGCAGCAACAGAAATCAATCATGGATCTGGTGGAGGAGGTGAAGGCATTACGGCTCCAGAACGCCGAGAAAGACCGGCATCTGGTGCAGCTGGAAAATAGAGTGGCTGAATTGGAGCAGTACACCAGAATTAACGACGTCATCATCACAGGTCTTCACATCAAACCACGGTCCTACGCACGGGCGGTAACAGATGAGAGCGGAGGGGAGCCCAGTGAACAGGAGGTCAGCTCTGTGGAAAAACAGGTTGCTGATTTCCTCCTATCTAAAGGTATAGAAATGGATTTAAATAACATTGAAGCGTGCCACCCTCTGCCCCGGAGAAATGACGGTGATAAACGAACCGTCATCATGAGATTTATCAACAGAAAACACAAAACAGCACTGTTAAAACAAGGAAGAAAACTGAAAGGGACAAACGTATTCATCAATGAACATCTCACCAAACGGAATGCCGACATCGCCAGGAAGCACGCTTCTTAAAGAAACAGGGAAAAATCCAGCACACATGGACTTCAAACTGTAAAATATTCATCAAACTGAACGGATCACCAGAACAAGCAAAAGTCATGGCAATAAGGAACATCGAGGAGCTGGACAAATATGAATAATAGGTATGAGGACTCAAACACATCACAGCACCATGATGCAGACTGGAGCAACCCACTCATCCACATCATCTACACCCGGAGACAAGAGAGACATAATGACTAAGGATAATGATCCGTTTATGTCTGCCCAGGAGCTCTGTCTAGATACATTTAATTATAATAACTCTGCTAACCACCCCTTCGAATCTGAAAATGATCCTGATACCTTTTTCAGTGAGAATATTGTGAGACAGTGCAAATATTTTACAGAAGAACAATTCAAAAATTATAAAATCAATGATGAAAATTTTTCAATTATACATTTCAACAGCAGAAGTCTTTCTCGTAATCTGTCCACTATTAATGATTGTTTGAAAACATCCAAAAAACGTTTTTCAGTTATTGCAATTTCAGAAACATGGTTAAAAGAGGATAATAAAGATCTGGTATATCTTGATGGTTATGAATTGTTCCTGGTTAATAGGCAGACGAGAAGGGGCGGAGGCGTTGCATTGTTTGTAAGGTCAGATTATAACTGTAAACTCATTAACAACATGTCATTTTCAGTGGACAACATCATGGAATGTGTTACCATAGAAATGACATCTATAAACTCCAAAAACATAGTTGTTAGTTGCATTTACAGAGCTCCTGGGACAAATATTGACACCTTTGAAGACATTATCTTAGGAATGTACAACAAAATCAACAGAAATAAGCATTTATTTGTCTGTGGAGATTTCAATATAGATTTTTTAAACCCTCACAATCATCCACAAATTACCTAATTTATAAACACCTTGTACTGTTTAGGACTGTTTCCAACCATCATTCATCCTAGCAGAATAACTATGGACTCAACAACTCTCATTGACAATATTTTAACTAACGTTATATCCGGTATTCTTAGTGGGGGACTACTGGTCAGTGATATCAGTGATCACTTGCCAGTTTTCTCAGTCTTTGCATTGGAGGGTTGTTGTATGTATCAAAGCAGTATCAAATTCATGAGTAGAAAAGTAACACCTGAAACAATTGATAATTTAAGGGAGGATTTATCAAGTCAGAATTGGTCAGATGTTTTTGTTGATGATGTTGACAGGTCATATGATGCTTTCATTTCCATTTTTTCCAGTTTGTATAATAAACACTGTCCATTTGTTGACAAAATATATAGAAATCAATATAGCAACAAACCATGGATAACTAAGGGACTTCAGAGGGCATGTAAAAAAAAAAACGTACTATATAAACAATTCATAAAACTACGAACTAAGGAAGCTGAAAGTAAGTATAAAACATATAAGAATAAGTTAATCAATATCATGAGACTCAGTAAAAAAACATATTATAATGAGTTACTTGTCAAAAATAGAAGTAACATCAAAAACACATGGAACATATTAAATGAAATAGTAAAAAAGAATAGAGTAACTAGAGATTATCCTTCATTTTTTCAGAGTAACAACTACATCACGATTGATAACGACGAGTCTATTGCTGAACACTTTAATGAATACTTCGTTAATGTGGGTAAAAATCTTGCCAGTAAGATTGACTCATCAACTAATAACTTCTGGGTAAATAATTCAACGTTTAACAAATCTGTTTCAATGTTCATTGGTGGTACTCATGAAAGGGAAATACTTGATCTGGTTCATGGTTCAAAAAGTAAGAAATCGACTGATTTTAATAATTTGGATATGGCTTTATTAAAAAAAGTTATTGATTGTTATCTCAAATAACTTCTCACCCAGTGCAACACTAATCCCCTTATCCCATACCGTTCAAGTTTATGGATTAATATATCATGACTGATTGTGTCAAAAGCTTTTTTAAGGTCTATGAATATTCCAACTGAATGTAATTTATGATCTATGGCATTTGTGATCTCCTCAACTGATTCTATTAATGCCAGTGATGTTGAACTATTTGCTCTAAATCCATATTGACTGTCAATAAGTAATTTATGTTTGTTTATGAATTTCACCAATTTATTTTGTTGTTGTGTTTTTCTAATATATTTTTAGATGATTTCAACCATTGCTCCCCTCTTCCCACACAACACACTCACATTTATGCTTTACAAACATTGTACAACTTATTTCCAAGTGAGAAACCAGAGAACTGATTCAAATGAAAATTCATAGAGTTGATGTATTGTTAAAATGCCCCACTGACTCAAGCAAGTATCACCTAAGGTGGCAAAACAATATTGACCATCCAGTCTCAGTACATCATGGTCTACATTAAAGTATAGGCCATGTGTTCATGGTATGTTTGCTATAGCCAGCAGCAGTAGGAATTGTGGAAATAGTACAACACTGTGAATACTTTATGGATACACTGGAGTCACCACAGACATTTCCATCCTTGTTTCTGAATCAGCTACCATCTGCCTTTCCACATTCCTGTCCTTGATAGCCTATCTACCCATTATTTCCTCATCACCTCTGTTCCCTTCACCAACGTACCCATTGAAGTCTGCTCCAATCACCACTCTTTCTTGATTGGGTATGCTCTCAAACACCTCATCAAACTCACTCCAGAAATCTTCTTTCTCCTTTGGCTGACAACCTACCTGTGGGGCATATGCACTGATGATATTCATTGTCACCCCTTCAATTTCTAACTTCATGCTCATCACCCTACCAGACACTTGCTTAAGCCCCAAACACGCTTAATATACTTTTCTTTTAAAATGACACCAACAACATCTTCCTTTCCACAGCATGATACAATAACTGGACACCACCTCCTATGAGCCTGGCCTTACTTCCCTTCCACTTGGTCTCTTGCACAAAAAACATATATCTACAATTGTCATCTCAATTATGTCAGTCAGCTCTCTTCCTTTAACAGTCATACTGCCAACATTCAGAGTTCCGACTCTCATTTCCACCCTTCTAGTTTTCTTCTTCTCCCGCTGTCTATGGACACATTTTTCTCCTCTTCTTCTTGTTCTTCACCCAGCAGTAGTCCAATTTGCAATGGGACTCTGTTGGGGTAATGGCAGCAGTGGCGGTTGTTGTTCACCCAGCCCTTGACCAACCCGGTATGGAAATTTGATTTGAACACCAGATACCCTTCTTGACGCAACCCTATTCAGATTTACGGGCTTGGGACTGGCACTCAAAAGAAACTCAAACAGCCCTCACTTCACCAAAAGAACAACAGTAATTCATAGCATGGTGCATAAAAAAAAATGTCAGTTGCTCAAAATTCAAGATGGTGTGATGTGAACTTCACATTCTCAAATATTTCCCACACATTTCTCTCTCAAGGTATTTCTTCTTATTCTTACTCACAGATGCAGGTTCACTTAAGAAACAGATGTGGATGGAAAGACTCCTATTATTATTTAAATGAAGAATATGAATAATTTTTCCCCTCGCCAGCTAGAGGAGTGTGCCAGCTTTGTTAGCATTTGACACTTTTGTGATTTACACTACAGGCTTGTGCCAATGTTCTTCTATGTTAAACAGCAGTGGGCCACTGTTGTTGGAAAGCTTAAGACGCAAGGCACCACACTGCAACACTCTCTGCTGGCTGCCAATACAATAGGGTATAAACAGCTTTGCACCTTGGCATCCTTTCACCAGCAGTTATACATGACAACATACCATGCATCCACAAAGTATTCACAGGGCTTCACATTTTGCACATTTTGTTATGTTACAACCTTATTACCTCTGCCAAAGAGGTTATGTTTTCGGTCACATCCGTTTGTGTGTTGGTTGGTTGGTTGGTTGGTTTGGTAGCAAGATTGCTCAAAAAATCCTGAATGGATTTCAATGAAATTTTTACCAGGGCTGTATCTTGGCCTAACTTAGAAGTCATTAAATTTTGGTAATGATCCAGAACACGATCCGGATCCAGTAATTTTTTTAAGGATTCTTTATCATTGCAGGATAAGTGTTGTGTGTTGGGGGGGGCGTGGCTGGATGTTTTGGTGTTCTTTTCTTTTCTTTGCTCTCCAGGTGGCATGAGGGCTGATTTGTTTGTGAAGAAGGTGCTGGCTGAAGAGTCTTCACCCTCATCAACATCATGGAAAGCACCTGTGATTGGTGCTCACGTGCAACCTGGACGACTTGCAGCTGAAGCAGATAATTGGATGGCGTTCTGCATTTAAGTCATGTGTGATTTGAGCAGAACTGCCGGGAACTCGACCTTGTGACGTTCGTTTGTGAGATGCTGAGGACCGTGCCTGGGTTTTGACACATCGAGCCCGTGAAGCAGGGAGGGGTGAGGACACATGCTGTCAGCACACACTAAAGGTAATTAAGTGTTTAAGTAATTGTTGATAGTAACTTGGTGTTTGTTACACAGTATACTGGAATTGTGAAGAGAATTGTGCAGTTTGCTTCTCACTGCTGTGGCGTGAAGGATAAGTGATCCTCCACTTGTTGTGAGAAGCTGCTCATTTGCATAAAGTAAAAAAAAAGGACACTGACCTGAGTGTGTTGCTGATAGCGTGTGTTTATTGGAAGATATAGTTGTATCTGTTGACTTACCTCACCTTCTCTTTGCTTCACAGAGAATCAGTTTGTCGTGTCCACCTGGGGGGTGTTTGGCGGTGGTAGGAAGTCCAGGAGCGCCGGCTTTAATCCTTGCGGGCGCTGGAGAGCGAGCCACGAATCACTCCACCAGAGGGACGTTGTTTTTATGTTTTTACACTTTTAAGCACAGGTGAATAATAAATAGTTTCTGTTTGGAACCGCTTTCTGGTTATTTTTAGCGCTGGGTCCTGTCTGACGCAGGTCCGCTCCTCAACCCGCGTCGACACATAACAATAAGGCCAATTTCAACATCTTTGCATCTAACTTCATGAAGACGGGTCACAAAGGCTGAACAAAAATTAAGTTATGACACAACAATAAATTAGCATTTGTTTCTCCTCACTGAATAAACTTATTAGAAAATAATATAAAAAAAAACGTGTAGTTCATGCAGTTTCTCTTTATAAATACATTTGCTGAAGATCTAAGGGTTTAACCCTCTGGGGCCGATGCCATCGTATACGACGGCTGAGACCAAGCTTTACTAAATTATAAATAACTTTTTAATGATATGAGATAGAAACTTACTTTTTTTGCTGAAAAGTTAACTCCGCGGACTTTCGAGCCACCGTCCACCATCTTTGTACCCCTCATAGAAGCTGTGTGATGATGTGAGCAATGTGAGTGTCCAATCGGAATTGGTTCACCATCACATGGTTTTCCAAAATCCAATTGTAGGGCAGATTCACCTCACGTGACACACCAAAGATTGTTTTTAGGAGTGATGAGTTACTAGTTTATTGTAGTTTGCTGGGTGTTTTGAATAAATGTGTGTGGAAAATTATTTCCGCTTTACTTTTTCCTTTCTTATTTCTGATTGTAAACCTTTATTACACTTATAAAACACAACTATAGCATATATATTTTGAAAGTACAGGTTGTCCTGAAAAAAAGAGACATAAAACATGATTGTGGGATGCAGGGAGAGCTGTTAACAGCAATAAAAAAAACATTTATGCCAGGCGAGTGAACTGTCCAAAAACATGCCTTTGGACTCCAGAGGGTTAACCACTGAATCTGAAACATGACGGTAGATGCGTGAAACGACATGGAATAAGTCTCTTTGCCAAAGGGTATTCCATGTGACGCCAGTGACCCTATGGCTTTGGCGGAGGTTTGCGCTCTCCGAGTGCTTCTAGTTCCAAAATGGAATTAATTCATTTTCCCCTCAAAATTTTACTCACAACACCCCATAATGACAATTAAATAAAAGTTTTTTTTTCTTTAAAAAAAGAGAAATCACATGTACATAAATATTCACAGCCTTTGCCATGAAGTGCAAAATTGACCTCAGGTGCATCCTGTTCACACTGATCATCATTGAGATGTTTCTACTGCTTAATTGGAGTCCATGTGGGGTAAATTCAGTTGATTGAACAACATTTTGAAAGGCGCACACCTGTCTACATATAAGGTCCCACAGCTGACAGTGCATGTCAGAGCACAAACCAAGCATGAAGTCAAAGGAATTGTCTGTAGACCTACGAGACAGGATTGTCTTGAGGCACAAATCTGGGAAACAGTAGAGAAACATTTTGACTGCATTGAAGTTCTGAATGAGCACAATGGCCTTGATCATTCTTATACAGTGAGGTAAATAAGTCATTGATACACTGTCAATTTTGCTAGTTTTCCCACCTACAAAGAATGGAGTGGTCCGTAATTTTTATTGTAGGTACAATTTAACTGTGAAAAACAGAATCTTAAAAAAGAAGAAGAAAAAAAAACAAAATCAGATTGTATGATTTTTGAATAATTAATTTGCATTTTATTGCATGAAATAAGTATTTGATCACCTATCAACCAGCAAGAATTTTGGCTCTCACAGAGCTCTTAGTTTTTCTTTAAGAAGCCACCTATTCTGGACTCAATGTCTGTTTTAGGGCCCCTTCACAAATAGCACAAATGAGGCCAAATGCCGCACAAAGGAGGAATTCTCTGCCATTTGTGAAAAATCGCAGCTGCCTCGAACAGCAGTCACCGCAACCACTTGTGCACAGCACATGCACGCCACATTGGCATGCCGCTTGTAGTGGAAATCTATTCGAACGGCAGGCAAGATGAGGTCGTACTGCCATCTTATGTTCGCAGCATTCGCACGGCATGTCGACTGCAAGTCAGATGTATCGTGCTGCAGGTCGGACATATTGTGCACGGCCATGATGAACCATGGCCAAATGGCATGATCGAGGCAGCCTTAATGCTACTGGCCGAAAGACATCGAATCCCGGACAAATGGCCATTTGACCCACAATGGACCAGAGTTGGCCAAAATTCCAGGTGCCACACATGACCATTCAATGCCACTCGCTGGGCATTTAGAAAAGGCAGGGCTATTTGCACTCCCGACATGATAGTGGAGTGCAGAAAACACATGAGTGTGCTATTACCAAGCAACACACATGGGTGTGACTGTCAACCCCCCCACACACACACACAAATGGCATGTAAGAGTGCAATGTGTGTCCTCCCCAACAAAAGTGGCTTGTAGAATGTGTCCCCCCGCCACCACACACACACACCATGACCTAACATTGTGAGATGTTGCTAATGGTCCCAGAGTGAGATTGCTGTCCAGCGCAGTGCAAAGCTGGAACACCTGACCACTGTGTACTGCAACTCTGGACACTGGAGAACACATAACATGCCGTGAACAACATGTCAACACTCCACGCAAAGCACATGCTCTCATGACATGCTGAAAATTACATACAGATATGGTAACATGACCACCGGCCAGCATCTGAGCAGACCTGGCATATTGTGAAATTAATGAGCCAGCCAAGCAGGCTAATGTCACTTCCACCACATCAATTGTAGTTTACATAACGGACAGAAAGAGTGAAAATTAAATAAAACAAACAAGGATAAAGGCGTGAACTCATTCATGTGTGATCGTTTTGCTCATATGCTTTGCTGTGGACACAGGGTGCCTGTCAGCTGACCGCCCACTGACTGTCAGCTGGACCTAACCATGCACGCAAGGTGTTAAATTAAAAACACAGACATTAGGGCTTTGCGGGTGATGTTGTCCTGTTCCTGTCTTATGACATGTCAAATCCATCTCCATTGCCTTCGCAAAATGATGGTGGGCATTCTGTCTTGGTTGCAGCAGGCAAGAAGTTATTGGTTGGAGATGGTCTCAGGCCAGAAGATCCGTAGTATTATTCTCAGGTTCTTGGTGTGGAAGGTGGACAGCTTGTTCAGGTCACTCTCGGTTATCCTCCAGCATTCCGAGCTGTATAGTAGGGTAGCAAGCACGCAGCACTGGTACAGTCTTAGTTTTGTCTTTGCGTGGTATTGGGATGACTTCCATACATTGTTCATCATTCTGAAAACATTTCTGGCCTTGCTGAGTCATTTCTTGATGTCACTGCCTGCTCTGCCATTGTGTCTGACAGTGCTCCCAAGGTAGGTGAACTCTTCAGTTGTTGGTAGGTCTTCTCTGTTCACTGTGACAGGTGAGGGGTTTTGGATGTTCAATATCATTATCTCTGTCTTATTTGGCTTATCTTCAAGCCTATCTGCTGTGCAAAGGTGTTTATGCGGAACATATTCTCCTGCATGCGTTGATGCGTGTGCGAGACGAGTGCTAGATCGTCGGCGAAGTCTAGGTCTTCAAGATGTAAGAAGACCCTGTCCATCCTCCTTTCAAGTCTTCTCACGCTTGAAGGGAGGATGGATGGGGTCATATATCATGGGATTTTGGCAAACAACCTCCTTCCCTCAGTAAGAGCATTGAAGATGGGTCATGGCTGGGTCTTCCAGCATGACAGTAACCCGAAACACACAGCCAGGGTAACTAAGGATTGGCTCTGTAAGAAGCATTTCAAAGTCCTGGAGTGGCCTAGCCAGTCTCCAGACCTAAACTCAATAGAAAATCTTTGGAGGGAGCTGAAACCCGAAACTTGAAAGATCTCAAGAAGATCTGTATGGAGGAGGGACCAAAATCCCTGCTGTCTTACTCCAAAGTCATTCTGCCTCAGAAAAAAAAAGAAGAAAAAACAATTCTGTTGCTTTTCTGAGTCAGTGTGGCAGTGGAAAAAGCAGCTCAATCTTAACTTCCTTGTTGTGAAAGTGTAGTGACATGGACCCACAACAGGGGGCGTAAATGAACGGACAATAGAAGGAGTTAAATTTGAACACTTTACTGTTGTGAATGCCACAACCACACACAGCAGATTATAGAATAAATACAAAGTCAATGAATAAAGGTGTCGTGTGGGCAGGCTCGACGATAGGAGACGTCCGTCTAGAGAAGAACCGGAACCACACGATTTCCTCTGCCACTGAACCCGAAGGATACTGGAGCCGCCAGGTCCCGAGTCCCTCAGGTGGCCACCGTCTCCGCGTGTCGGATCTGGTACTGCTGGCGAAGAGCAAAGACAGTCAAGTGTGGGTGTGTGTACACCCAGTAACAACAACGGTGGGAATTCCACCTCCACCTCTAACACACACTCGTGCAGCGTCTGTCTATTCACTTATCTGGCGGAAAGCAGAGCGAAGCAGTCGCGGTCCACGCCGGTCCTCCGGGGAGACAGCTGCAACAATGTATCTACTGGAATCAATATTGGAATATTCAGGCTGAGAGTATTACCTCCGTAGAAGAACGATATCTCGGCGACGTGGTGGAGGTGTCATCCTGCTTTTATCCGGGGTGAAGTGCAGATGATCGGTGACAGCTGTCATAGTGATGAGTGACAGCTGTCACCCTCGGCTGTTCCTGTGAGGCGTCAGCGCCCTCTCGTGCCTGAAGCCCGCACTTCAGGCAGGGCGCCCTCTGGTGGTGGGCCAGCAGTACCTCCTCTTCTGGCGGCCCACACAACAGGACCCCCCCCTCAACGGGCGCCTCCTGGCGCCCGACCAGGCTTGTCCAGGTGGCGACGGTAGAAATTGGCCAGGAGGGCCGGGTCCAGGATGAAGCTCCTCTTCACCCAGGAGCGTTCTTCGGTTCCATACCCCTCCCAGTCCACCAAATATTGGAAACCCCGGCCCATTCGACGGACGTCCAGGAGCCGGCGCACTGTCCAAGCTGGCTCTCCGTCGATGATACGGGCAGGAGGCGGCGCCAGACCGCGTGTACAGAGGGGTGAGATGTGATATGGTTTCAATCTTGAAACATGGAATACTGGATGGATCCGCAGTGAGGCCGGGAGTTGGAGCCTCACTGCGGCGGGACTGAGGACCTTGAGGATCTTGAAGGGCCCTATGTACCGGTCCGTCAGTTTGGGGGAATCCACCTGGAGGGGAATGTCCCTTGTGGATAGCCACACCTCCTGCCCGGGCCGATATGCGGGGGCCGGGGACCGTCGACGGTCTGCATGGGTCTTTGCCCTCGTCCGGGCCCTCAACAAGGCCGAACGGGTGGTGCGCCACACCCAACGGCATCTCCGCAGGTGGGCCTGGACTGAGGGAACACCGACCTCTCCCTCCACCACAGGAAACAAAGGGGGCTGGTACCCCAGACACACCTCGAACGGGGAGAGGCCGGTGGCAGAGGACACTTGGCTGTTATGCGCATACTCGATCAAGGCCAGGTGTTCACTCCAAGCCGTCGGGTGTGCGGATGTGGTACATCGCAGGGCCTGCTCCAGCTCTTGGTTAGCCCGTTCAGCCTGTCCGTTGGTCTGAGGGTGATACCCAGACAAGAGGCTCACGGTGGCCCCCAGCTCCCGGCAGAAACTTCTCCAAACCTGCAAGGAAAACTGGGGACCACGATCTGAGACGATGTCTGTTGGTATCCCATGCAGACGTACGACATGCTGGACCAGGAGATCCACTGTCTCCTGGGCCGACGGGAGCTTCGGGGGGGCCACGAAGTGGGCCGCCTTGGAGAACCGGTCCACTATCGTGAGGATGGTGGTGTGCCCCTGGGACGGTGGGAGGCCCGTGATGAAATCCAGACCAATGTGGGACCAGGGGCGATGAGGCACAGGAAGCGGCTGAAGGAGTCCCTGTGCCTTTTGGTGGTCTGCCTTGCCCCTGGCGCAGGTGGTGCAGGCCTGGATGTAAGCCCGGACGTCAGCCTCCAGGGACGCCCACCAGAAGCGCTGCTGGACCACTGCCACGGTCCTACGCACCCCTGGGTGGCAGAAGAGCTTGGACCTGTGACAGAAGTCCAGGACGGCAGCCCTGGCTTCTGGTGGGACGTATAGTCTGTTCTTTGGCCCTGTTCCGGGATCCGGGCTCCATGCCAGGGCCTCCCGGACAGTCTTCTCCACATCCCAGGTAAGGGTGGCCACGATAGTGGACTCCGGTACGATGGGTTCCGGTGGATCCAACAGCTCGGTTTGACTTCATGTTCATGCACCCGGGACAAGGCATCCGACCTCTGGTTCTTGGTCCCGGGGCGGTAGGTGATTCGGAAGTCAAAACGGCCAAAGAACAGTGACCAGCGGGCTTGCCTGGGGTTCAGCCGCCTGGTGCTTGCCTGGGGTTCAGCCGCCTGGTGGTCCTGATATACTCCAGGTTCCGGTGGTCAGTAAAAACCGTGAATGGCACTGACGCTCCCTCCAACAGGTGTCTCCACTCCTCAAGAGCCTCTTTCACCGCTAGGAGTTCTCGATTGCCCACATCATAGTTCCGTTCTGCTGGGGTCAACCTGCGGGAGAAATAGGCACTCGGGTGAAGAACCTTATCGGTCTCTCCGCTCTGGGATAGCACGGCTCCTATCCCTGAGTCAGAGGCGTCCACTTCAACCACAAACTGGCGACTGGGATCGGGCTGCACCAAGATGGGTGCAGTCGAGAAGCGCTGTTTCAACTCCCTGAACGCGGCTTCGCACCGATCCGACCAGGTGAAGGGGACTTTTGGTGAGGTCAGGGCTGTCAGGGGGCTAACTACCTGACTATACCCCTTAATGAACCTCCTGTAAAAATCGGCGAAGCTGAGGAACTGTTGCAGCTTCCTACGGCTCGTAGGTTGGGGCCAGTCTCTCACCGCCGCAACCTTGGCCGGATCCGGGGCGACGGAGTTGGAGGAGATGATAAACCCCAGGAAGGACAAAGAGGTGCGATGAAACTCACACTTCTCGCCCTTCACAAACAGCCGGTTCTCCAACAACCGCTGCAGGACCTGACGTACATGCTGTACATGGGTCTCAGGATCCGGAGAAAAGATGAGTATATCGTCCAGATATACGAAGACGAATCAGTGCAGGAAGTCCCCCAAGACGTCGTTAACCAAGGCTTGGAACGTCGTGGGGGCGTTGGTGAGGCCGAACGGCATGACCAGGTACTCAAAGTGACCTAACGGGGTGTTAAATGCCGTCTTCCATTCGTCTCCCTTCCGGATCGGAACCAGGTGATACGCATTCCTAAGATCCAGCTTAGTAAAGATTTTGGCTCCATGCAGGGGGGTGAACACGGAATCTAACAACGGCAACGGGTATCGGTTGCGAACCGTAATCTCATTCAGCCCCCTGTAATCAATGCATGGACGGAGTCCGCCATCCTTCTTGCCCACAAAAAAGAAACCTGCACCCATCGGGGAGGTGGAGTTCCGGATCAGCCAGGCAGCTAATGAGTCCCGGATGTAGGTCTCCATTGATTCGCGCTCAGGTCGTGAGAGGTTGTACAGCCTGCTGGACGGGAACTCAACGCCTGGAATCAGATCAATGGCACAATCGTACGGACGGTGCGGGGGAAGGGCGAGTGCCAGATCCTTGCTGAAGACATCAGCAAGATCGTGGTACTCAACCGGCACCGCCGTCAGATTGGGATGGACTTTGACCTCCTTCTTAGCATGTAAACCGGGAGGAACAGAGGATCCTAAACACGCCCGATGGCAGGTTTCGCTCCACTGAACCACCACCCCAGGCGGCCAATCAATCCGGGGACTGTGTTTCAACATCCACGGGAAGCCCAAAATCACGCGGGAGGTAGAAGGAGTCACAAAAAACTCGATCTCCTCCCGATGATTCCCAGACACCACCAGAGTTACAGGTTGTGTCTTGTGCATGATTAAAGGGAGAAGGGTGCCATCTAGTGCCCGCACCTGCAATGGCGAAGGAAGCGCCACCAGAGGGAGCCCTACCTCCCTTGCCCATCTGCTGTCTAGCAGATTCCCTTTGGACCCCGTGTCCACCAGTGCTGGGGCTTGAAGGGTTAAATCCCCGCTCAGGATTGTAACTGGGAGTCGTGTGGGGGCGGGTGTTGTCGTTTTGGCCGTTTGGGGCAGTTTTTCTGTATGTGCTCTTTTGAGCTGCAGAGAAAACACTCCCCGCGGACCAGCCTCCTCATTCTGTCAGCTGTTCTCATTTTGGCCCTGTGCGTTTCCCTAGCAACGTCAGCAGGGGGAGCTGTTGCCCCACGGAGCGCTGCGGCTGTGGAGCGTGGGGAGGGCGGAACCTTTTTGAACCTGGAAGGGAGAGGGACGGCGCGTGACTGGCCACGTCCTTCACCTCGCTCCCGACGGCGTTCCTCCAACCGATTGTCTAACCATATAACGAGATCGATAAGCCCATCTAAATCCTGCGGTTCTTCCTTAGCTACCAGGTGCTCCTTCAGGACCAACAACAGTCCGTTTATGAAGGCGGCGCAGAGCGCAACGTTATTCCAGCCGGACCTCGCAGCCGCGATGCGGAAGTCGACTGCATATTCGGCTGCGCGCCGGCGCCCCTGTCGCATTGACAGCAGCACTGTTGAAGCGGTCTCTCCTCTGTTAGGGTGATCACTGTTCTGAACTCCCTCACAAACCCAGTATAAGAGGTAAGGAGCCGTGAGTTTTGCTCCCAAAGCGCTGTAGCCCAAGCGCGTGCCTCACCACGAAGCAAGTTAATAACATAAGCCACCTTGCTGGCGTCAGACGCGTACATCACGGGTCGTTGTGCAAAGACGAGCAAACACTGCATCAGAAAGTCCGCGCACGTCTCCACACAACCTCTGTACGGCTCTGGGGGGCTTATGTATGCTTCAGGGGATGGTGGGAGGGGTTGTTGAACGACCACTGGAACATTCATATCTTGCACAGGGTCGGCAGGAGGAGGAGCTGCAGCAACGCCCTGAGCGCTCGCTGCCACCTGTGCGGAGACAGCCTCCACCCTGCGGTTCAGGAGGATGTTTTGCTCGGTCATCTGATCCAACCGAGCCGTAAAGGCGGTGAGGATGTGCTGCAACTCACCAATCACGCCTCCTGCAGATGCCTGTGCACCCTGCTCTCCCATTGGCCGTTCAATCGCTGGGTGACGCCCCTCGGAGTCCATGACGCTGGCCGAGATATCCTGTTGTGAAAGTGTAGTGACACGGACCCACAACAGGGGGCGTAAATGAACGGACAATAGAAGGAGTTAAATTTGAACACTTTACTGTTGTGAATGCCACAACCACACACAGCAGATTATAGAATAAATACAAAGTCAATGAATAAAGGTGTCGTGTGGGCAGGCTCGACGATAGGAGACGTCCGTCTAGAGAAGAACCGGAACCACACGATTTCCTCTGCCACCGAACCCGAAGGATACTGGAGCCGCCAGGTCCCGAGTCCCTCAGGTGGCCACCGTCTCCGCGTGTCGGATCTGGTACTGCTGGCGAAGAGCAAAGACAGTCAAGTGTGGGTGTGTGTACACCCAGTAACAACAACGGTGGGAATTCCACCTCCACCTCTAACACACACTCGTGCAGCGTCTGTCTATTCACTTATCTGGCGGAAAGCAGAGCGAAGCAGTCGCGGTCCACGCCGGTCCTCCGGGGAGACAGCTGCAACAATGTATCTACTGGAATCAATATTGGAATATTCAGGCTGAGAGTATTACCTCCGTAGAAGAACGATATCTCGGCGACGTGGTGGAGGTGTCATCCTGCTTTTATCCGGGGTGAAGTGCAGATGATCGGTGACAGCTGTCATAGTTGATGAGTGACAGCTGTCACCTCGGCTGTTCCTGTGAGGCGTCAGCGCCCTCTCGTGCCTGAAGCCCGCACTTCAGGCAGGGCGCCCTCTGGTGGTGGGCCAGCAGTACCTCCTCTTCTGGCGGCCCACACAACATTCCTCATCCTTGGCCAAGATTTTGAATGCTTCCTGGGGGATTCCTAAGCATTCTAAAACCAGCGGGGACATGTAATCACTCCAGCGAGTCATGGGTCTTTTTCAGGCCTTCTCCAAATTGGATGTGGCTGGAAGATCTTCTGTGGGAGATGAGTTGGGGCTATCCTTACAGATGCCCGAACCACCTCACTTAGCCCCTTTCGATGTAAAGAAGCAGCAGCTCTACTCTGAAGCCTTCTTAGTATTTAAGCTTTTCACCCTGTCCTATAAAGAAAGTGCATATAATTTAATTTAATTAGCTTATAATGCGCCAAATCACAGCAAAAGCCATCTCAAGGCACCTTACATAAAACAAGTCAGCATAAAATTTAATAAATCGTTAAAAATGAAAAAAAAAAAAAAATCAAATACATAAATAAAAACAGAAGTAAAAGAATAAAACAGATAAAAATAAAAACTATTCATAAGAAAGAGAATAAAAATAGGTTTTCAGTCTTGACTTAAAAATGTCCACAGACTCTGACTGTCTCACGGTATACCCAAAAGAGGAATCTCATTTCCATCACTTGCATCCACAAACGTTTTCTTTCGGTCACTACCCAAATTCATGACCATAGGTGAGGTAGGAGTATAAACTGACTGATGAATCTGGAGTATCACCTTCTGGGTCAGCCTGTTTCTTCTTTGGTGCAGTACAGCATCTGCAGGACCTCAGACAAATCCACATCTATTTGCTGATCTCATCCTCGGTTTTGCCCCCCACTCATGAAGACCCAAAGCTTTTTGATTGTCTGGGGTACCAACTCTTCTCTGACCAACAGGAAACAATCCATTTTTGTGACAGAGGACCATGGTCTCAGATTTGGAGGTTCAGATCCTCATTCCAGCCCTTTCACACTATACTTCAAAGCTGTGTAGTGCATACTGAATGAAGTCAGCAGAACCAGATCATCCACAAAAAAGCAAAGCACTTATGAGGTGACCACATCCCACCAAAAAAGGCCAAAGTTGCCAGAACATTTCCCTACATGATGAGTGTATGTAAACATCTGACCACATCTATATGCACATACCTAATGGTGGATTGACGTAATGTGGTTTTGCTTGTGGCTGATGCTTATTTTTCTCTTTCCAGATTTGTTTCTTCTTATTTCAGATTCTACCAAACACAGAAGGGGGTATCCTAATTGGGCAGAGGGAAAAACAGGAGACCTATACCTGATTGCTTTTGGGGATAATGCTTCTTTTAGTATTCGCTCATTAAGAGGCAACTTGGATATGTGATGTAATTTCACATTCTGATGCAAACTGTCAGCTTTCATTTAACTATTTCTTTCATTGGTTGTGATCTTTAAGATTTGTTTGATTGAAGATTGTCATCACTTGCCCTAACCAGCTGCTTTTACAGGCAGTGAATTTAACTTTTGTTTATTGGTGTGTGTGCCCTTAAAGTTTCTGTAGGTGTGGGGTCAGAGGAGCTGTCACACTTTTTGTGCATCTGATTTAAAATTTTCAACATTCACTGAGAGCTAAATGTAATTTGTGAGGGATGCAAGTGTTATTTTTTTAATTTTTTTTAAATCTCCATCTCTAAGGAATAGGCAATGTTAATAATACAGTCATCCTCGCCATTTAATCAGATTTATTTTCTCACACGGGCATTTGACAGCACACACACACGAACCACGAGATATGACAGGTAATCTGCAGCCTGTACAAATTGGTTTACCTATCATTTGCAACAGTTTTATGCTTTTTTGTGTTGGTTTAATAAAAAAAAAAAAAAAAAAAAAATCCTCTAGGTCTGCAATCCAGACATACCTATGAAAAGCATAATTTGTATGCAACTTACAGTATATTAAGAAAATAGTAAACACTGTTGCATTCAGATTCCCATCAATATCTCTTTTGTTGAAGAGCTGTTGTTGAGCAACAGGTTGTCAGTCACCAAGACACACAACTGGTGCATCCCAAATAAGCAATCAATGGTAAGTAGATAAATAAATAAGGGTAAGTAAATAACAAGGGTGTTGTGCAGTTACAGTAACTACAGAGGTATGAAGTTGATCAGCCACAGCATGACATTATGGGAAAAAGTAGTAGAACCTAGGCTTAGAAACAGTGATGCCGGTAACGCGGTTACTCTAATCTGACCACTTTTTTTAGTAACGAGTAATCTAACGCGTTAATCTTTCCAAATCAGTAATCAGATTAAAGTTACTTCTCCATGCCACTGTGCATTACTATTATTTTTCATTGTGGGTCGATAGCAGCATTAAACTTGGTCCGTGGGCAGGAGGTCGGGGTTCGACTGAACTGCCCACTTTAAGCGAACTGTGAGCTTTTCATCCGCGTTTTTTTGCAGCTGCTCGACTCGTCCTCACCTCTTAAAGCACGGTGATCAGCACACCTGCACTGAGCTTTACAAAGACATTTTTATACTGTTTTTCCTCCTTTATTTAGAATTGTGAGCTGAGCCACTCTGTATCTGGTCGTTAAAAACAGCTGATCCTCCACGACGCGTCAACAACTAACACTATTTTCCACTCAAATGCACCTAAACACTCTTTCTGAGGACCACATGATGTGAAAACGCAATAAAACTTTCTTACCTGTAAATCTGGTCATGTTTTCTGCATAAATAAATGTTATCCATTCTTTGTGCTCAACCGCCAAAGCAGGGGCGAATCCAGATGAAATGGGGGCGTGGGGCAAGGATGTGCCCCCCACAACACCCCTAGATTAAAGGTCCAGTTTTGAAGCCGTTTTTTACTACAACTACTAATATTGCTTAAAATAATAATAATTTCGACAAGTAAAATGTTTAGAGAGAATTTAAATGTTAGAAAAATGTTAGAATTTAATAGTTACATTTATAAACAATGTAGGTTCGAAATTGCAAGTTTTACTGTTACAGTGCTGTCAACAGTTAAATATGAGGTCAAGAAAGAGGTCTTTATTTTACTTTTTATAAAACAAGTATTTATTTTCATTGAAGTCAAGAAAGGGTGACTATAAAGTGAGTTTTGGCAAAACAGGTATCATTGTCATGTTGAGGTGGCAGAGGGTTGTTTTCGGCAGCTGGGAAAAGTAACTAAAAAAGTAACTAGTAATCTAACTTAGTTACTTTTACAATTGAGTAATCAGTAACGTAACTAAGTTACTTTTTCAAGGAGTAATCAGTAATCAGTAATTGGATTACTTTTTCAAAGTAACTGTGGCAACACTGCTTAGAAAATAGGTGAACATCTGTGAGCAGCAATATGGTTTCATGCTGAGAAAGAGCACTACTGATGCAATGTTTGCTTTGAGAGTACTGATGGAGAAGTATAGGGAAGGCCAGAAGGAGTAACACTGTGTGTTTGTGGATCCAGAGAAAGCTTATGACAGGGTGCAGAGAGAAGAGTTGTAGTATTGTATGAAGACATCTGGAGTGGCAGAGAAATATGTGAGGCTGAGGGTAGTGCAGGACATGTACAATGATAGTGTTACATTCAAGGTGGAGGTGGGATTACACCAAGCAATCCAAGGTTGATGGATAAGGACAGACAGGGGTCTTCATGGACTGTGATGTTTGCAGGTGACATTGTGATCTGCAGTGAGAGTAGAGAGCAGGTTGAGTCTAGCCATGAAATGTGGAGAAATGTTCTCGAGAGCAGGGGAATGAAAGTAAGTAGGACCAAAACTGAGTACATGTGTGTAAATGAGAAGGAGTCCAGTGGAAAACTGCAGTTACAAGGAGTCAAGGTGGTCAAAGTAGATGAGTTTAAATACTTGAGGTCAACTGTCCAAAGTAATGGAGAGTGTAGTAGAGAGGTGAAGAAGAGGCAGGGAGGGTGTAGTGGGTGGAGAAAGGTGGCAGGACTGATTTGTGACCGAATAATATCTACAAGAGTGAAGGGGAAAGTCTACAAGACAGTAATGAGACCAGCTACTGTATGTTTTATGGCTTAGAGACAGTGGCACTAAGAAAAAGACAGTAGGCAGAGGTGGAGGTGGCAGAGCTGAAGATGTTGCAATTCTTTTTGGGAGTGATGAGAATGGACAAGATTAGGAATGAATATATCAGAAGGACAGGTTAAGTGGGACGATTTGGAGACAATGTCAGAGATGGTTTGGATGTGCAGAGGATGGACGCAGGGTATATAGGGATATGGATGCTGAGGATGGAGCCACCAGGCAGGAGAAGAGGGAGGCCAAAGAGGAACTTTATGGATGTCGTGAGGGAGTACATGCAGGTGGTTGGTGTGACAGAGGAAGTTACAGAGGACATAGGGAGATGGAAATGACTGGTCTGCTCTGGTGACCCCTAACGGGAGCGGTCGAACGAAAATGGAGAAGAAGAAGAAGTGAGTAAATAAGTTCCTTTTTTCACTCGGAGTTGCCACAGCAGATCAAAGATGGATCTGCATGTTGACTTGGCACAGGTTTTACACTGGATGCCCTTTCTGATGCAGATCAATTTGATGGAGAATGTGTAGGGCTTTTCTTGAACAAACAACCTTGGCCACCACCCTGCCCCCACGAGGTAATTAAAAAAAAAAAATCTGATCAATTCTTTTTGTTTTTCTTCCAGCTCCGTATCACTTTCATTATGACTTCATTGTTCAAAAACAAAATTTTTATCTGCTGTGTTCACAAAAAGAACATTCCAAACGTCTGTTGTGAACAAAACACTTTATTACTTATCCTTTGAAAATAACTACATAGAACAAACCTTTGTAGCAACACGGCAATTTCTTCCATCCTGGACACAAAGAGGTTGATGCAGCTGATAGTGTTGCAGTTGGTAAGCATAATGCAGACTCAATGCTGGAGGGCTTTATAACTCACTCTCACACCAAACGGACTGTGCTTGCTGATGCTGTTTGAATTTAACATGCAGAATATATACACATCCGTACATTTTAATTTCTGGATTAAATGTCCACATGTGGAAGTTTTTCCTTTCTGGGAAAAGTAAAAATAAATAAATAAATAAGTACATACGAGTATTGACACTTATAGTAGGGCACTGGCCAACATATTACACAACAGTTTCACCCATCCCTGTTTGTGTCACAAAAATAAAAATGCATAAGTCAGTCTGGATCACTTTGCTGTCAAGACTTTGCAAGTGTGAGAAATAACAGAGTGCCCAGTTGTCAAATTTAAAGCTGTGGAACTCTGCACATTGGCGAATATGTCAGTGAATAAAGTGCTCTGCCACTTTTAAGCATTGCTAGAATGACATATTTAAAAGGCCTGTGTCAACAAGTCATCGTATGACTGGTTTAGAGTGTATGCCCTTAGAGCAACATCAAAAAACTAAAACATGACATGACAAGGCTGTGTGGCAGAATAATTCTCTGCTAGCAGAAGAGGTCCCTCCTACATACTTGAGTCCATCAGGCTTTGTATTAAAATCAAACCAGACACAAATCAGTGTCAGATTATGATAAAAAATAAAATAAAATAATGACCACAAAGGACTACTTGCAACCAGAAAATGTTACTTTTAGTAGTGACATTTTGTTTTTCATCCTAGAGCACAAAAAGCATCAGACTGGGTTGCATCACCCAACTGTTTGGTCAGTATCTCAATTAATTCAGACTGACTACATGAACTCCCTTTATATATATATATATATATATATATATATATATATATATAGTAAAATTTATTTCTAAAGCACATTTAAACACAGTTTACACTGACCAAAGTGCTGTACATAGTTAAAAATAAATAAATAAATAATCAAGAAATATTCAAAGAAACAAAACAACTGATTACAACATCAACAGCAAGATACAAACACAACAATCAATGACATGACAAGACATGGCATAACCAGTTAACGGTTAATTAGTAGGGAATGCTAGTGTAAAAAGGTGTGTCTTGAGCTTGGATTTAAAAACAGTAATAGGTGGGGTATCTCTGATATCAGGAGGCAGATGGTTCCACAGTCGGGGACCAGCAACTGCAAAAGCTCTGTCCCCTTTTAACTTGAGACGAGTTCGGGCGACATGAAGGAGACCTTTACTGGAAGATCTCAGAGACCTGGGAGCAACAGCAGGATGAATGGCAGTAGCTATGTAGTTAGGGGCCAGGCCATGAAGAGCTTTAAAAACCATTAACAGTAATTTAAATTGGATCCTGTACTGGACAGGAAGCCAGTGTAATGTGGCTAGGACAGGTGAAATATGTTCGTTTTTTCCTGTTAGTAAGCAACCTAGCAGCAGCATTTTGGACCATTTGAAGCCGTGACACCAGTGTTTGAGGGAGACCAAAGTAAAGAGAGTTACAGTAGTCTAGACGTGAAGTTATAAAGGCATGGGTAACTTTTTCCAGGTCACTGTAACACAGAACAGATTTGAGTTTTGCAATAATTCTTAATTGATAAAAGCTAGTTTTAACAACAGAAGAGATTTGTTTGTCAAGATTGAGTTGGGAGTCTAGAATTACACCCAAGTTTCTTGCATAAGTTTTGACAAATGGAGTGAGGGAGCCAACATTCCTGGAGATGGAGTTAATGGATTTTGGGGGGCCAAAAATTATAACCTCAGTTTTATCCTCATTTAACTGGAGGAAGTTATTGGCCATCCATATTTTAATTTCTTTCAGACAATCCAGGAGAGGCTGCAGGGAATTTCCAGATTTGAGTGGAAGATGCAACTGAGAATCGTCAGCATAAAAGTGGAATGAAATATTACATTTTCTGATTATGTTCCCCAATGGAAGCATATATAAACAGAAAAGAACAGGACCCAGGATGGACCCCTGAGGGACCCCACAAGACACAGGGGCAGGGAGTGAGGAGTACTGGCCTATAGACACAGAAAAAGGTTCTTTGCTGGAGGTATGAATGGAACCATTTTAGTGCAGAACCTTTAATCCCAACCCACTGTTCAAGCCGGTTCAGCAAGGTTGTGTGGTCTACAGTGTCAAATGCTGCACTCAAATCCAAAAGGATAAGGATAGCATTGTCACCAGAGTTGAGAGTGAGCACCAGGTCTGTCTCAGTGCTATGGCGGGCCTTAAAGCCAGATTGAAATGGCTCCAGGATCTCTGCTGAATTAAGAAAGGAAAGCAGCTGTGTTAACACAACTTTTTCCATAATTTTGGAAATGAATGGTAGTTTGGAAATGGGCCTAAAATTTTTGGGTCAAGGTTATGTTTTTTAAGCAGAGGCTGAACTACCGCATGCTTAAAACAGGTGGGAACAAAAGCATTAGCAAGGCATGAAATTAAGATGATTTGAATGCCTGGACCAATGACATCATAATTCGAGATGGGATAGGGTCATGAGGAGCTGTTGAATTTTTAATGTGTTTAACAATATCCCACAATTAAGTGTATGAAACTGCTTCAAAGTGGTCAAAGATAGGTGTAGCACTGAAGAAGTGTGGGAGGGTTTCAGATACAGCAGGAGAAAACTGTGCCCTAATGTGGTTAATTTTCTCAATAAAAAACTTCAGAAATTTGTCACAGAGATCAGTGGATGCCTCGACCTCTGGGGACCCCTGGGGGTTAACAATGGAATTAATGCAATTAAACAAAATTTATGGCCGGTGGGAGTGTTTTTCTATGATGTCAGAATAATGCTTAGCTCTAGCTTTCTTAGCAGCAGACTGAAAATCTAACAGAGAAGTTCTGAAAATTTCTAGGGACACCATAAGGTGGTCTTTCTTCCATTTCCGCTCAGCTCTTCGGCAAACCTGCCTGAGGAGGTGGGTAGATTCATCAAGCCACTGTTGGGATTTGAAATTGGCACGTCTGAATTTAAGAGGGGCCACAGTGTCTAAGATGGCAACACAGGAATTATTGAAAAGAAGCATCAACTCCTCTGGACTAGAGAGGAGCTGATGTGCAGTGGAAAGACTAGTGGTAATGTCATTTGTTAAATAAAATTCAGAGAAATTCTTTACAGTGCAAGAGTTAATGTGACAGGAGTAATGGCCCAAGGATCTGGTTCTAAACAAGGGATGACATAACTTTACATTGAACACAATAGGCGTATGATCTGAAATAGATATGTCCTCAAAACACATGGAATCAATGGAAAACCCATAGGTTAAAATGAGATCTAAAGTGTGGCCATGAATGTGAGTTGGCTGATTAATGTGTTGGGTAAGGCCAAAAGATTCCAATAAAGAACAGAACTCACTAACCATGGGTTTTCCAGGGCAGCAAACATGAATATTAAAATCACCTAAAATCAACAGTCAATGTTGATTTTAGGTGATTATATATATATATATATATATATATATATATATATATATATATATATACTAGTTGGGGTACCCGGTGCGGCCCGGGTTAACCTGTTTTAGACATAGGCCAAATGCCAATCATTTCAATCAAAACAATTGCCCAAAATTTGTTTTTGTAATGCTGAAGTCTTAAAAATGTAATATTTAATGGGCTAAAGTTTGTCCAGCAGAACTATAAGAGGTGGACTCCCCAAACTAAGTGGAAATACTTGGTTAAAAGACAAACACATTTGAAGTCCTTCATGCAGACTTTGTTTTGCAATCAAATTTATAACAAAATTACACACAAAGATAGGTAACAGTAAATGTAAATATCAATGAATCGTAGAGAATAGAATCAAAGAGAATAGATTAAAGCATTAGTCCAGTAACCAAAAATAATTAAAGTGAAAGTTCTTTTTGTCTAAGGGGGGTGTATTTGAAATTCTGAACACTTTACTCAGGCTTTCTTGATGACATCATCAGGATGGGGGGGGGGGGGGGGGGGGTATGGAATTAGACTTCTGACCGCTTTATACTTTTATAGATCTGGGCAACCAGGGCAGCTTGACCCAGTTGCCCAGTAATTCTATAAAAGATAAATAGATAAAGAGAATAGATTAAAGCATATTTTTTTTGGTTCCATTCAACTTTTAAAAAAATGGTACCAGTTTGTTCCCCATGTCATGAGGATTCAGAATATATATAGTTTTTAGGGCTACATATTGTAGTTTGGGAGTTTATCCAAGACAGACAGACAGACAGAATTAGCCCTTTATGATATATATATATATTCCCTGGGTTGTGAGAACATCAAACACTCATGTGCAATAACTCTGACATTACATATGTACTAACGCTTACCACCATGTGCAATAACTGAAACTGGGATAGCAGATCACCTTCGCCTTCAGTGAACTCTCCGCCATCCCCAACTCAGTGCATCTGCTCACATTGCTCTCCAGACTCATGTTTTGTCATTGGACCCAGTTAGCATACATACCTGCATATGCCAAATCTAACCAGTCACTGAAAGCATATGGTCATGTCAACCACAACTGGCATTTTCTTTCATACAGAACTTCACTAGTTTGCATTGTGTCAGACTAAAAATGTGCATTAGAAATGGCCAACCTGGTCTCATGGCAAGTCGTGATTCAGCAGCATGAAATATACATTCATTTTCGTCACGACAGCACAAATTCATTCTAATTCATTCTGTGATGGCTGCACGAAATTAAAAGTGAGGTGGGGGGGGGTCAGGGGTGGAAGAATTAAGATTAGGTTATTGTTAAGGTTAGTGTTGGAGGTGGGAGTAGGGTTAGGAATAGTGAGTTAAATAAAGCTCTGTCACAAAAATTTGACTAATTTCATCACGGGAACACGAAAAACAAAACAAACAACAACAACAACAAAAAAAAAACGTGAGACTGGGCTGCGATATGTTCCACATCCAGAAATTTGCAAAAAAATTTATTTTCTTCACTTAATCTGTTCAGGTGCATTTGGCTGTTTGTTTATGCACCAATACGAGGGCTGTCAATAAAGTAACGGTCCTTTTTATTTTTTTCAAAAACTATATGGATTTCATTCATATGTTTTTACGTCAGACATGCTTGAACCCTCGTGCGCATGCGTGAGTTTTTCTACGCCTGTCGGTGACGTCATTCGCCTGTGAGCACTCCTTGTGGGAGGAGTCGTCCAGCCCCTCGTCGGAATTCCTTTGTCTGAGAAGTTGCTGAGAGACTGGCGCGTTGTTTGATCAAAATTTTTTTTAAACCTGTGAGACACATCGAAGTGGACACGGTTCGAAAAATTAAGCTGGTTTTCAGTGAAAATTTTAACGGCTGATGAGAGATTTTGAGGTGATTCTGTCGCTTTAAGGACTTCCCACGGTGCGAGACGTCGCTCAGTGCTCTCAGCCGCCGTCGTCAGCCTGTTTCAAGCTGAAAACCTCCACATTTCAGGCTCTATTGATCCAGGACGTCGTGTGAGAACAGAGAAGTTTCAGAAGAAGTCGGTTTCAGCATTTTATCCGGATATTCCACTGTTAAAGGAGATTTTTTTAATGAAAGACGTGCGGACGGATCCGCGCATCGGGACGCAGCCGACGCGGTGCGGCGGCACAGGAAAAACACCTCCGTGTTGATAACCATTTGTAAAATACAGGCGGCTTTTGATGGCTTTCAGTGGAGTGAGTATATGAGAAATTGTTTAACAGGCAGGACATGTTCCAACTTGTCCTTAAGGCTTTCAACAGAGGTGTTTTTCCTGTGGCGGAGCGTCGCGTCGGCTGCGTCCCGACGCGCTGACCCGTCCGCACGTCTTTCATTAAAAAAATCTCCTTTAACAGTGGAATATCCGGATAAAATGCTGAAACCGACTTCTTCTGAAACTTCTCTGTTCTCTCACGACGTCCTGGATCAATAGAGCCTGAAATGTGGAGGTTTTCAGCTTGAACAGGCTGACGATGGCGGCTGAGAGCGCTGAGCGACGTCTCGCACCGTGGGAAGTCCTTAAAGTGACAGAATCACCTCAAAATCTCTCATCAGCCGTTAAAATTTTCACTGAAAACCAGCTTAATTTTTCGAACCGTGTCCACTTCGATGTGTCTCACAGGTTTAGAAAAAATTTTGATCAAACAACGCGCCAGTCTCTCAGCAACTTCTCAGACAAAGGAATTCCGACGAGGGGCTGGACGACTCCTCCCACAAGGAGTGCTCACAGGCGAATGACGTCACCGACAGGCGTGGAAAAACTCACGCATGCGCACGAGGGGTCAAGCATGTCTGACGTAAAAACATATGAATGAAATCCATATAGTTTTTGAAAAAAATAAAAAGGACCGTAACTTTATTGACAGCCCTCGTATATCTTGATTTCACATGTTATGAGGACTGTTGGTGGTTCTCATCTTGGTAAAGTCTGTCATACCGTGCTAAAAAAAAAAAAAAAACAACAACACAAAAACAACTGATTGTTGTGGAACAGGGGCTGGGGAAGTATGGAAATGTGGTTTCTAGCTGCCAGGCAGCATAAAGTATAGGACTTTTATGAAGATAAGGTAAACAAAGGGAAGGTTGTGCAAGACTGAATTTTAAATGAGAATGATTTCCTTTTGATGCAACGTGAGGAGTATTTCTTTGAGCTAATTACCATCATGGCAGAGATTTAATTAGAGGCATGCTAATGAGCCTTCTTTATCCTTATCTGATGTCAAAATGTAAATGCTTGAAATCCAAATGTAAGATGCATTAGCATCTTGCCATGGAGGATGAGAACTGTCTGCATTTTCAAGTGATAGATTGTGTGCATATTGCACTTCATTTGATTAAAACTGAAGGGAAATGTTCAACGAGGATGCTTTCATTGCAGTCTTGTTAAAACATTCACTTTCTTAAGTATTTGAATGGCGAAAAACTTGAGGAATGTTAACCTGTCTGTCCCCCTACTACAACCAGGTCTTACGTATGAATTTCAAACTTGGTATGTGAATGAAGCTCAACTCCAGAATTGCTTTGAAATTGATAGTTTCAGTAGAGGTCAAGGTAATTGGGGTCAAAGGCAAGGATTATTTTTCACTCTAATGCACACCAGACTTGGCACACAAATGTATTTGGGTCCTGGGATTCCCCAGGTGAGATCATACCAAAGTTCAAAATGTACATATTTCTCTCCAGTTTACACTTAGTAAACTTGACACACAGAGTTGTGTTTGGCAAATTTGACCATAATGGGTAATTGCAGAAGGTCAGTCATAGGGGTCGAGGTTCAGCATTTCTATCTGCCTGCACGAGTGATCTTTTCAGGTCATTTTGCTTTTTTTTTTTTTTTTTAACAAACTGATTTGTCAACAAAGGTTCATCTCATAACTGACCTTAAATAGGAAATTTTGGCAAAAAAAAAAAAAAAGGAAGGACAATTTGATACATTGCCCAATTTGTACTAAATGTGTCACACTACCAAGGAAAAGTCCACCAAAGGTTGAGATCACTGGGATTAAATGCTGTAGCCATTAATGCCTTCATGCACATGGGTACTATTTCAGAGATTTTATCATTTTACTGCTGTAGACAAAAAGACGGTCCATAATGTCCTTGAGCACAATTGTTCAACAACATTTGCAGTGCAGTTCCTGAATAAAACAGTACAACCATTCAGGTGTGCACACATTCAGACATTCACAAACATCCATACACATGTCAGTCAAGGAACATCATGAAAATAATAGAAAATAAATACAGTAAATATGGTTATTGTAGTTCATGTTAGTTTAACAGTGTTGTTTGTGTTCTCAGTTTGTTGTGTTTGTTTAAGAGTGTTCTTAGTGTTATTAATACATTGTTTTTGTCATTCATTTGGTTTTGTCAGTTTAGTTATGTGCCCCACCATCTCTATTTGTAAAAGGACCTTGTTGCACCAGAATGCAGAAAAAAAAAAAAAAAATCAAAAAGCTCTGCGTGTGTGCAATGCACCATGTGAGTTCAGGCTTTTTGGGATTTAAATGTTGTTATTGTGGTTCATGTTACTTTAACAATGTTGTTTGTGTTATTTATTTATTGTATTATTGTAAGTCACTTGGTTTAGTTTGTTTAGTTAAGTGTCATGTTGTTACCATGAGTAAAAAGAGTATTGGTTTTGATGGCTTCTGCCACTGTCTCTGTTTTTGTGTGTGTGAAAAATTAAAAGCACCCGCTTGCAGCAGAATGCAGAAAAAAAGTCTCTGCGTGCGTGCAGCAAATGTCAGCTGTCCCCAGCTGACCTTTGCCGTTTGGTATGCATATGTACTTTGGGTCAAGGATGAACAGTGTCAAAATGAAATGTTGATAGGACTACAGTTTTTGGAGAAACTACAGATATTAGCTAACTTTCCTAATTACATTCTAGACTAACACGCCATTCTAGCAGGGGGTGGTAAATCATCTTTATATTAAAAGCATGAGTGCGTGCGTGTGTGATTTTATTCAGTAAATTCAATGTAAGTATCTAATCTAATTGTAAATACATTAAAAAGCATGGATGCCACAAGAAAGTGAAAATACTTATTTCCATTCTAGTCCATTTAAAATTCAAATAACAAAATAGAAGCAATAATAATATAATGCAATGCTGAAATGAGACAAATGTAGCTCCACAGTAAGTTAGCACTGAGTTAGTGGATGGTAGCATGCACGCCAATGTCTGCTAAATGTCTTATAAATTACTCCAGATGTGTTATTAGGTTCCAAAAACAGCATTTTCATTTTTAGAAATGATTATTTCTAGCTAGCTTTTACAAATTTATGACAAAGAGGTTATATTTACACAGAAACAAAACAGAATTTAACAGCTAGCTACCAGCCTGTGACATCACCATGCAAATGTCTGCGAAATGTCTTATAAATCACTGTTATTAGGTTCCAGAAACAGAGTTTTCAGTTTTAGAAGTGTTCATTTCTCACTAGCTTTTACATAATATTATATAACAAAGAGGTTATATTTACACACAAACAAAATAGTTTCCAGCTAGCTACCAGCCTGTGAGTCACCATGCTAACGTCCTCTAAATGTTTTGCAAATCCTTCCAGAGGTGTTATTAGGTTACAAAAACAACACTTTCAGTTTTAGAAGTGTTTATTAGCTTTTACATAATATATGAGAAAGGTTATTTCTAGCTAAACACAAAGTGACATTTACAGCTAGCGACACCAGGAAGTGACATCACCACCCTAACATCCACGAGTTCATCATGCTAATGTCCGCAAGATAATAACAGAAAAAAATAGGAGCAGAATGTGTCTTTTAAACCTCTTAAAATAGATCCAAGTTAGCCATATTCGAAAGTGTCCTGGGTCTGTGTCCCAAGAATGCTCCCTGTGAATTTGAAGACCGTGGCAATAATAGGACTAAATTTATGCTGAGCACAGACAGACGGACAGATGGACAAAAAGCCTTGGCAATACCCAATGGCCATATTTGATGATAAAATATAATAATAAAAAAATACTGATAATAGCAATGATGAGAATAATAATAGTAAGTATCTAAATAACAAGAATATAAATAATTAATAAATGCATTAAGACAGTACATTAACACAAATAAGGTTTGAGTTCCTCTTGTAAAAAATGTTGAGGTCGAAGGTTCTAGAAACATTCTGGACTGACACGCTGTTCCAACTCATTATACAAGCTTTGCTTAATTTATTACCACCCTTGAAAAATATCTGCGACCTATTTTGTTAAGACTACCCAATCTAGAGCCCGTGGATCGCCACAGGCAACATGCTCGTATATATTTATGCAGCATTGTGGCTTAGTGTTGTTGCCTCACAGAAAACCATGGGATGATTTTCCACCTGTGGACTTTTTATGTGGAGTTTACATGTTCTTCCCATGTTTGTGTGGGTTCTCTCTGCGTGCTCTGGCTTCCTCCCACATCCAAAGATGTGCAGGTTGGGTGGATTGGAAACTTTAAATTATCTGTAGGTGTGTGTGCCGGTGTGAATGCATTTGTCTATATGTGGCCCTGCAACAGAGTGCGATCCTCTCCAGAGTGTACCATGCCTCATGCCATATCACTGCTGGGATAGGCTCCAGCCCCCTGTGACCTGATTTCGGATAAGCGGTTGAGGATGACTGGGTAAGTGTATATACAGTGGTGTGAAAAAGTGTTTGTCACCTTGAACTTTTACATTTTAGAATTTTTTTTAGGACATCACAAACAAAACAAAAAATTCAGGCTTTGTATATTAAAATTTCTAAAATTATGCCCTTTAAACTCAGTGAAAAGTAATCTCGAGCATCACCAGTAACCACTTCATGATGAAGTGGTATAGAGAAGACTTTTTATATAAAAAAAGACAGAAAAAGAGAACACTTGAAAGTTCAGCTACAATTTACAAGAAGGCACATGGGAGATTCAAGCATAGATTTGAGCTGTTTTATTGAAAGAAAATTGTTCGCTGTGCAATTCTACTATGAAGGCAGGAGTGGTGATACAAAATGCAAATGCAAAACCTGCACTATGCGCAATTCTTCAGTCACAGTCACATAAGTCGATAAATTCTTCAGGGCTGTCTGGGTGGCTTTCCTCTCTAATCTTCTTATACAGTCACTCAGGTTTTGAGAACTGTCTACTCCACATAGATTTACCATGGAGTACCATACTGTTTGTATTTATCCATGATTCATGTCAATGAAGTCCAAGACATGATCAGTGTCTTGGGAAAATGCATCTCGACTTGCCCGATAGGGGGCACTTACTTTAGATTTTTATTTCTTTTATTTCATGATGCAGAGATTACTTTTCACTGAGTTTAAAGGGCATAATTTTAGAGGTTTTAACATACAAAGCCTGTTTTTTTTTTTTTGTTTTGTTTTTTGATGTCCTAAAAAATATCTAACATGTAAAAGCTCAAGGGGGCAAACACTTTTTCACACCACTGTGTGTGTGTGTGTGTGTGTGTGTATATATATATATATATATATATATATATATATATATATATATATATATATATATATATATACACACACACACAGTGGGGCAAAAAGTATTTAGTCAGTCCCTGATTGTGCAAGTTCTCATACGAGTACTTAGAAAGATGAGAGAGGTCTGTAATTTTCAACAGAAGTACACTTCAACTGTGAGAGACAAAATTAGAAAAAAAGAAAAAAAAAATCCAGGAAATCACATTGTCGTATTTTTAAAGAATTTATTTGTAAATTATGGTGGTAGAGAAGCTTGAATCTTCGACTGGACTGGGTTGCTTGACGCGAGGACGTTTCGCTTCAAATCGCAGAAGCTTCCTCATCTAAAATTCTTGCTCTGGAAGTCTGACTTCTGTCTGACACTTGTAGAGAAGAATAAAACAGAAGCCAACAAAAGCTGGAGTTTTAAACCTAACCAGACTCCTCGTACTGAGAGGCAGACTGCTATAGGCTAGTGACTAAACAATAGCTCTAATTAGCAACTATTGTGCTCTAGTTAGCACTCCTAATGACAGGACAGCTGTCCCTCTAATGATGGGATGGATGCCTTTCTGATGGCTCCCTTGATGACGTGAATGACTCATTACTATGAACAAAAGGCTGAAACTCCTTTGACCTGAGTACCCCATTGTAAACAGGGGATAAAGTGTGTCTCAGACCCCCTCCCCGGTTAAGGCTGGGTTTCAAACGTTTCACAAAGAATGCCTACTTGACCCCTCTCTCAAACCATTTCTTCTCTCTGGCTAATATTTTAACTTGCTTGTCCTCAAACGTGTGGTTACGGTCTTTAAGGTGGAGATGAACCGCAGACTGAGGTCCACTGGCGCCCTCTCTGCAGTGCTGGTATAGCCTTTTGTGTAAAGGTTGCTTTGTTTCACCTATGTAGTGTTCGTTACAGTTTTCCTGACATCTGATAGAATACACTACATTGCTCTGTTTGTAACTAGGGATCATGTCCTTAGGGTGAACTAATTTCTGTCTCAAGGTGTTAACCGGTTTAAAGTAAACTGGGATTTTGTGCTGTCTGAAGATCCTCTGTAGTTTTTCCCCTACTCCTGCTAAATAAGGGAGAGACACTCCTCTTCTTCTTCTCTCCGTCTCCTGTCTATCTGGTCTCTTTGTTCTCTGGGACTTCTGCACTTTGTCCAGGGACCATCGTGGGTACCCACATACTGTGAGGGCTTTCCGGACACGTTGTTGTTCTTTAGCCCTTCCCTCTGCAGTTGTGGGCACCTGTAGGGCTCTGTGTTGAAGCGTCCTGATCACCCCGAGCTTGTGTTCAAGGGGTAGTTTGAGCCAAAGAGCAGATATTGGTCAGTGTGAGTTGGTTTTCTGTAAACCCCTGTCTGGAGCTGCCTGTTCTCTCCAATCGTAACATCACAGTCCAAGAAGGCTAAATGGTTGTTTCTGGCATCCTCACGTGTGAACTTGATATTGGCGTCCACCGAGTTGATGTGTTCTGTAAAGTCCTCAACTTGCTGTTGCTTGATTTTTAACCCATGTGTCATCAACATATCTGAACCAGTGACTGGGAGAGATGCCCGTGAAAGATGTCAAGGCTGTCTTCTCCACTCGCTCCATGTACAGATTGGCCACAATGGGGGATACCGGAGACCCCATCGCACAACCATGAATCTGTCTGTAGTAATTCCCCCTAAACAGGAAATACGTGGTGTTGAGGCAGATCTCCAAGAGTTGGCAGATGTGGTCTGGTGTGAGTTTGGTCCTTTCAAGTAGAGACACATCCTCCAGCAGTCTCTGCCTCACAACTGAGACGGCCTCAGCAGTGGGGATGCAGGTGAACAACGATTTACAATGGGGTACTCAGGTCAAAGGAGTTTCAGTCTTTTGTTCATGGTAATGAGTCATTCTCGTCATCAAGGGAGCCATCAGAAAGGCATCCATCCCATCATTAGAGGGACAGCTGTCCTGTCATTAGGTGTGCTAACTAGAGCACAATAGTTGCTAATTAGAGCTATTGTTTAGTCACTAGCCTATAGCAGTCTGCCTCTCAGTAGGAGGGGTCTGGTTAGGTTTAAAACTCCAGCTTTTGTTGGCTTCTGTTTTATTCTTCTCTACAAGAGTCAGACAGAAGTCAGACTTCCAGAGCAAGAATTTTAGCTGAGGAAGCTTCTGCGATTTGAAGCAAAACGTCCTCGCGTCAAGCAACCCAGTCCACTCAAAGATTCAAGCTTCTCTACTATGGAAACCACCTGGACAACTGAGAGCCTACACAGTAAATTATGGTGGAAAATAAGTATTTGGTCAATAACAAAAGTTCAACTCAATACTTTGCAACATAATCTTTGTTGGCAGTGGCAGAAGTCAAACGTTTCCTGTAAGTCTTCACCAGGTTTGCACATACATAGTTGATTTATTCACACCAACCTGCTCTCCTCTTGTAGATTCACTCTTTCCAGCCTGGTGCACATCTACAATTTTCTTCCTGGTGTCTTTCGACAGCTCTTTGGTCTTGGCCATGGTTGAGTTTGGAGTCTGACTGTTTGAAGCTGTGGATAGGTGTCTTTTATACAGATAATGAGTTCCAATAGGTGCCATTAATACAGGTAACAGGTGGAGGACAGAAGAGCTTCTTAAAGAAGAAGTTACTAGTCTGTGAGCAAATACTTATTTTCCATCATAATTTAATCCTACAATGTGATTTCCTGGATTTTTTTTTTCTCATTTTGTCTCTCATAGTTGAAGTGTACCTATGATGAAAATTACAGACCTCTCTCTCTCTCTCTCTCTCTCCCCCCTCTCTCTCTCTCTCTCTCTCTCTCTCTCTCTCTCTCTATATATATATATATATTACATAAAGGGCTAATTCCATCTGTCTGTCTGCCAGGATAAACTCCCAAACTATAATATGTAGCCCTAAAAACTATACATATTCTGAATCGTCATGACATGGGGAACAAACTGGTACCATTTTTTAAAAAGCTGAACGTACCCCCCCCCCCCCCCCCAAAAATAAAAAATAAATAAATAATAATGCTTTAATCTATTCTCTTTATCTATTTATCTTTAATCATGGAATTACTGGGCAACCAGGGCCATAAAAGATAAATAGACCCCCCCATCCCGAGGATGTTATCAAAAAAGCCTGAGTACAAAAACTATAAAGCGGTCAGAATTCTAATTCCACCCCCCCCCCCATCCTGATGATGTCATCAAGAAAGCCTGAGTAAAGTGGTCAGCATGTTAATTACACAAAGAACTTTCACTTTAATTATTTCACTTTAATTCTTTATGGTTACTGGACTAATGCTTTAATCTATTCTCTTTGATTCTATTCTCTATGATACACACAACAATATTTACATTTACTGTTACCTATCTTTTGTGTGTAATTTTGATATAAATTTGATTGCAAATCAAAGTCTGCATGAAGGACTTCAAATGTGTTTGTCTTTTAACCAAGTATTTCTACTTAGTTTGGGGAGTCCACCTCTTATAGTTCTGCTGGACAAATGTTAGCCCATTAAATATTAAATTTGTCAGACATCAGCTGTTGTGTGGGCCGCTGAAGAGGAGGTACTGCTGGCCCACCACCACCAGATGGCGCCCTGCTTGAAGTGCGGGCTTCAAGCATGAGAGGGCGTCATAGCAACCGGGAGTGACAGCTGTCACTCGTTATCAGCACCAGCTGTCACTCATTCACATCACCACCACCATAAAGGCCGGACTGCAACTCCACCTCCCCGCCGAGAAATCAGCTACCATTCAGGTAACTTCTCTGCTGACTTAAAACTGAATAATAGTCTGAACTCTTTTGCAGCCGTTTTCCTGTGGTGTTTGCCTTATCTGTGGGATTGGCGTTTGGTGTGATCAGCGACGGCTTCGCTTCACACCCCAACCAAATAAGTGGTTAGACAGGAGCTGCACGAGTATGTGATTGGAGGTGGAGGTGTTCCCTCCTAACTAAACACTGACTGTGGGATTACCGAGTGTGCGAACTCACACTTATCAGTACTGTTTCTGTTCTCTGCCAGCAGTACCGGGTCTGACTGCTGAAGACAGTGGCCACCTGGGGCGCAGGGCTTGGCGGCTCCGGTGTTCTTCAGCTCCGTTGGTGGTGGAAGCTGTGTGGGATCCGGCTCTTCTCTCGCCAGACGTCTTCTATCTTCGAGCCTGCCCACACGTCACCTTGTGTGTAATTGACATTCCACCATATTGTTATTGTCTGAACTTCGTTGTGCGATTCACAACATTAAATTGTTACTTTTTGGCTTATCCATTGTCCGTTCATTAACGCCCCCTGTTGTGGGTCCGTGTCACGACACTTTCACAACAGCATTTCTCGGCCAACGTCATGGATCCCGAGGGGCGTCAACCATCGCTTGAACAGCCAATGGAAGAGCGAGGTGCACAGGCGCCAGCAGGAGGCGTGTTAGGTGAGCTGCAGCACATCTTAACCGCTTTTACTGCTCGGTTGGACTTAGTTAACGAGCAGAGCATTATTCTCAATCGAAGGATGGAGGCTCTCACCGCCCAGGTGGAAGCGCATGCTCAGGGCGCTGCTGCAGCACCTCCTCCTGCTGACCGTATTCCAGAGACAGACATTCCACTGGTCGTTCAACGAACCCCCCCCTTCCCCTGAAGCATACATAAGCCCTCCGGAGCCGTACGGAGGCTGTGTGGAGATGTGCGTGGACTTCTTGATGCAGTGCTCGCTCGTCTTTTCACAGCGTCCCGTCATGTACGCGTCTGACGCTAGCCGGGTGGCTTACGTAATAAATCTGCTTCGAGGAGAGGCACGCGCCTGGGCTACGGCGCTCTGGGAGCAGAACTCACGGCTCCTAACAATTTACACTGAGTTTGTGAGGGAGTTCCGACAGGTGTTCGACCACCGTCATAGAGGCGAGACCGCTTCAAGCGTGCTGCTGTCGATACGGCAGGGGTGTCGGAGTGCAGCGAAGTATGCGGTCGATTTCCGCATCGCGGCAGCGCGAGCCGGCTGGAATGCTGTTGCGCTCCGCGCCGCCTTTGTAAATGGACTGTCTCTGGTCCTTAAGGAGCACCTGGTGACGAAGGACGAGCCACAGGATTTAGATGGGCTTATCGACCTGGTTATACGGTTAGACAACCGATTAACAGAACACTGACGGGAGTGAGACGAAGGGCGTGGTCAGGCACAAGCCGTCCCTCTTCCTCCCGGGTCCGAAAGGAAGCCGACTTCCCCACGTTCCACAGCCAGGGCTCTCCACGTGACGACAGCTCCCCCTGCTGATGTTGCTATGGAAATGAGCAGGGCCAAAGAGTGATCAGGTCAGAGACAAAGGAGGCTGATCCGTGGAGAGTGTTTTCTCTGCAGCTCAACCGAGCACACACAGAGAGAATACCCCAAACGGTCAAAACAGCAGCACTCGTCCTTAGAGACTGGGCTAAGGGTGGGTCACAACACCCACGCGGGGAGACCCCGACAATCTGCACGTATCCCAGTCACGATCCTGAGTGGGGATCTAACCCTTCACGCTGTCAAGAGAGATGACTTTAAGCTTGCTTTCAGCTTGTTTTCATCTTGGAATATAATACGTGCCATGGGATCAATACACATGTTGTTGGAATAAACTGGACAGTGTTTGGTACTTTCCTGGAGTAAGTGAGGTCATACCGGACTTTTTCCATCCAAGGGTGCAGTTACATGAAAGAGGAACTGAAAGAAGTTGTTTTTCATTGCAGTCAGGAGAAAGAGGAACTGAAGAAGTTGTTTTTAGTGCAGAGTCAGAAAAAAGAAGAAGTTAGTAATGTCGCAAGCGAGGCCAGAAGAGCTGATGATAAAAACAACTGGTCAAATTATTAAGATGTGATAAAATATGAAATGAATAATAAGGAATGAAAATGTTTGTATATGATCATATGAATTGTTTTTATGTGAAAGAAAGTTGTAATGAAATGTGTTGTGAAAGTGTAGTGACACGGACCCACAACAGGGGGCGCAAATGAACGGCCAATAGATGAGCCAAAAAGTAACAATTTAATGTTGTGAAATGTGCACAACGAAATACAGACAATCTCAGAATATAATTACAGTCAATCCACAAAGGTGACGTGTGGGCAGGCTCGAGGATAGAAGACGTCTGTCCTGAGAAGAGCCGGAACCACACGATTTCCGCCACCACAGAACCTGGTGAATACTGGAGCCGCCAAGTCCCGAATTCCCAGGTGATCACCGTCCCCGACTGTCGGATCTGGTACTGCTGGCGAGAACAAAGACAGTCAAGTGTGGGTGTGTGTACACCCAGTAACAACAACGGTGGGAATGCCACCTCCACCTCTCACTCAATAACTTGCAGAGTACTGTAGATTCCTCAGGGGAAAAGAGTGCCTTCAGCGCTCTCTCAGCTTTCACCGACGGAGGTACCGGTACTCCTGCAAACACTCACAATATACAAATATTGTAATCACAAACGGCTGAGGATATTACCTCCGATGAAGTACGATATCTCGGCGATGAGGTGGAGATGACGTCTGGGTTTTATGGAGTGCGATGATGAAGAATGAGTGACAGCTGTCAGGAGTTAATGAGTGACAGCTGTCACTCCCGGCTGTGTCCGTGGCGGCAGCGCCCTCTCGTGCCTGAAGCCCGCACTTCAGGCAGGGCGCCCTTTGGTGGTGGGCCAGCAGTACCTCCTCTTCTGGCGGCCCACACAACAGAAATGATTGAATATGATTGATGTGATTCTACCAACATGATTTAAAAAAGAATGAATTTTCAGAAAAGCTGACGTGTTAACAGAAAAGAGGAACTGGAGCTAGTTACTGGCAGCCGAGACATAAGTTACGAGAAATAAGTTCTGCAGATGGCTTCCAGTAAGGGAAGGAGTAGGAGGGAGGTTTTGAGTCACCATCATCCCCATGGTAACCAAGATCAACTGATTGATTCTTCTTAAGGTGTAAAAGTTAAAGTTTATTGGGTGTACAACATCAAAAAGTGCTCTGAAAGGTTAGTCTGGTTTTTAATTAAATTAACGCATCCTGGGGACTCGCTGTACGAGTCACTAAATTTAAACTCTAGCAACATTCCAAGAGCCCTGATCCATAAGAGGAGAGCTGCCGTTAACGGGCGTGGCCGGCTCGTATCCCGGTTCCAGAAGAAGGCTATTCGACCGGGGTGCGAGATCAGCGTCAGCGGGGTGGACGTCCGGATGGAGGCAGTGAGCGGCTAGACGAATCTCCTCGCCACCAGCTTGAACAGCCTTTGTGCAGCCCTGCCAGGTAATACCCGTGGAGACACGAAGGTCGGACCCCAGAGACGGAGAGCTGGTTTTTAGTACACAAAACGCACTCATCGGAGGGTGAGCCTGTGTCGCGTGTATCTAAAAGAATAAATATTAACGGGATCTGACACGTGGCACCCGAACAGGGACCTGACGAAGTGTAGTCGGGTCCGAGGAAGAATCCTGGCCAAAGGAGAGTCTTTTGCCATTGGATAGGTGGAAAGCCCCTGAGTAGATCACCAAGGGAGACAGTGTTGTGGAGAGTGTCGGCTGATGGCCTGTATAGGTCCAGTAACGGCTTGAAGCACATCTGTTTTCCAGAGGTGTGAAAGGTTGGAGGCGACCACCAGAAGGACGACGTAAAGACAACAGGAGTAAGCATCCCAGGGAGCTGGGATCAAGGACGAGAAGCAGACGTGTCACTGCTGGATTGTCTGAACTGGGATGAGAAGCAGACGGAGATAGCCTGCTGGATCGTCACGAAACGACGAGGAAGGGAAGCAGACGAGGGAGCCTGCTGGATCGGATCGTCAAAGAAAGCAGGTATGAGAGTATACCGTGCAAAATGGTGATCTACAAGAGAGAATAAGATCATCAACCCGTAAGGTTCCTGAGGGGAGAAGCGGGGAAAGGAGCAGCTGATTTGGAGTTAACCTCTGGAAATAGCGCTGAATAGCCAAGTAGTCTGTCACTCATCCCTGACTCCAGGCGAGAGAGGCTTTGAGAGGCAGACGACTCGAGACGACAAGGACCATAGCTGAAGTCAAGGAGACGACAGTGGTGGAATCGACAATCTCAGCAATCGAGAGAATAAAAAGAGGATAATCATTACGAAACAGTAAGGTTAGTGTTAAAAATAAGCAGTGAAAATATGGCTGAAGAAGCGTTAGGACCCGTAGTAACCCCTGAATCCGAACAAGACGAGGAAAAAGAAGTAAATATTCGGCCACACAGAGTGGTATTGTATGGACGAGGATATGATTTTTGGGCAGAAACAGTTCAAAAATATGTCAGAGATCAAAGTGTAGAAACTGATGAAGAAAGTTTCCAAGAAGCTATGGCAGAAACAATACACAAATTAGGGATATATTATCCAGGTCAGCATAAAGAGGGGCAGATCCTGGCCGTTTTGGAGAGCCCACCAGTCCCAAAGGACAAGACGGGGACCAGAGAGAGGCTTGAATGGTGGTGCAAACTTCTCGAAGAAGGGTGGACAAGAGGACAGATCACCGCCTTAATAAGTCCTGAGAAAAGTTATGACCCTGTAGTAAAAATGACAGCTGGGTTGTTGGGAGTAGAGACGGTCCTGGTTGATGTTAAAGCAAAATCAGCATCCGTGTATGCTGAGTTTAAGTCCATGGCAGAACGACTAAAAGGGGTAGGAAGAATGCTTAAGGAACAATATCCTATAATGGAAGACAGGAATGGAAGTCAGATCTTCGAGACTGGAGACGAGAGCAAGATAGATTTCCAGACCGAGCTCGGACAAAGTGATGAGGAAAACAAGCCAAAGGATAGTGAAGATGAATTGACATCCCAGGGAGGTCCTAATTCTGGAGTAAATGGTCAAGAATATAAAAGCCCGGACCAGCTCTATACAAGCTTTGACCCGGTGTGGCAAAAATTGCCCTTAGGAAGTGTGAGAGGAACAACCTCAACAGTTAAAAAACAGACAGAACGCTTAGTTGAGCAGGAGAAAAGACGAAGAAGCCTTCAGGGAGTATCTGGACAGATATTCCATCAATCGCCGGAATGTGGGCCCAGAAGCTTGGGACAGCTTAAATCTGAAGAATGTGCTGCCGGACCGAGTTACCATATTAAAGAGGAAGGCCGCTCGCAGGAGACCTTTAGAAAATCTAAAGCAAAAACCCACCATGTATACATTGAATCTGACTACATGGAGGACTTGAACCCTATGCCCGAAGGAACCAAGAAAATGGTGACCCAAGATGGAAGACGGGCATATCATTATTTTGGCAGTCCTTGGGATATAGATGGAGATAGTCTCATTGTCTTCACAAATCACAGACTGAAAATTGCCAACCGAAAATTCCGAGCAAAACTCAAGGAGAAGGCAGGCAAAGAATACCAAGAGGAGCTTAAGAACATAAAGGGGAGAAGTCTGGACGGAAAATCGATGGTGATAACAAGCGCACCACGAATGGATTATCATGCACTCATACATGTGCCCTTTGAAAGCTACCCAGGGAGAGAAAATTCAATCGAATACACAGAGAAAATGTTGAAAACTCTGGGAATAGCTATTGATTTGGCCAAAGAACGCCAGCATCGGCGAGTGGTGATATTACAGATTACGATCTGGACATATGACATGGGAAGAGGCAGAAAAGGTTGCCATGGCAGCCGTGAACCTACACATGCATACCCCAGGAGTATGGGGATCAATGAGAGAGATTGTGGTGGTCACTAGTAATGAGCAGGAGCAAGATCGAGTGAGAAGGGCACTTGAAGCGGTGAATTTAGGACCAAATAGAGCAGGTCCAAAGAAGGGTGCAGTTGGAGCAAGTGGAGTGGCAACTAGTCCCCCGTTAGTGATGCAGCCCATTCCCATGGCGACAAGTGAGAAAAGATCAGCACATGCTGTGGGAGTGCAGCAATTAAGGATTAAAACCCCACAACCAACATTAAAACAAGTTGCAAGTGGGCTCCAGACTATCATACACCCGACAGGCTCCCAATCACGGATGAAAGAGCCTTTTCAGGCTCCTCCACCGGATAATGGAGAAGAGGATCCTATATTCATTCCTTTACCAGTCGGAAATACTGAAGCAACTGGGGCACCCCGAAGGTCAGAACAAAACGGGGACCCACAACCACAAGACCTATGTCCTCCCCATGAATCTGATATGGATGAGGACCAGGAAAGAGAGTCTGAAGAGGAGATCAATCCACAAGACTCAGAAGAGGATGAACCGCTATCTGTGGTAGGAGAAAGAGAAGTCTCACGCCCAGAATTATGAACTGGACGCTACAGAGGACGAAAGAAAGAAGTTGGGGTGTATAATGTGCGTGTAGCCTCATAGAGAATTGCAAGAGATGTCAGAGTCAACCCAGTGGAGACCTGAGATAAGCGACAAACCTATGCTCCAGAAGTTGGACAAACTGGGTATGACATCCCAGAAGAGTGGATAGTGAGACAAGATGAAAAGAAAACTCTCGAGGTAACAGCTACTGTTGGAGACTGGGCTAATATACTAATGTGGCCTTTCTATCCTACACTAACTGCCTGTAAAGAGTTAACAAATAACTTTAGAGTCGCCTATTTAGGCGTTGCCCATGATGTGATGTTGAGAAAACTAAAAACAGCAGCTTTACGCTGGTCACGGCAAGTGTTGAGAGAAACCAATGAAGAAAATCTGGATGATGAGGGAGAAACAATTCCACCATCGTCAGGATTACAAGCGAGCCTCCCAAATCAGAACTTTCCTGCTGGATCTAGAGAGCAAAGTCTGCCAGCAATTCAAGCTGAAATTCAAGCAGACGGTAGGGAATTCCGTGAATTCAAGAAATTAAAGATGCTGGTGAGAGAGAAAGAACCAAATGAAGACCTAAAGGACTATTTGAAAGAAGTGTGGCCCCTTATTGACAGAGCTTCAAACAGTGAAGAGGGTAAATCTATGTGGCTAGCCCAAGTTACCAGTCAACCCATCAGTCGGGGTGAACCAGCACGAAACCATTATGCCAGGTTGGTGTTGGAAGATCCCAACGATGAAGATTCCCATATTGCTCAAGCTAAAGCTGGACTAGACAAAGGTCAAACATTGGTTCAAGTTTGGCATGGGCTGAAACAGACGATTTTGCCACAACGCTATGTTAGGGCACTGAGAGAGGTCACAAAAGGAAGAAGAGGGGAGATAACTTTTGTAAAAATGCCCATAGACGGCACTACAGTCCCACAAATGGATGCGGTGGTAAAGAGCTGGGATCTGGAGCAGCAGTTTTATGAAGAAAAGAGGAAGAAGGAGAGCACACCGAGATCAGGACAAAAACCGGTGGGAGTGGAGAAAAGAAATTCAGTGCCTAAACCACCACCTCCTCAGTCACATCAAACACCACAGAGGAATAATCAAAGGCCTCCAGCTGGACAATGGAGCTCTCGGCCGAGAGGTCCACCACCTCCACCACCACAATCGCGACCTACACCTGCACCTCGTAGTGGTGGCTATCTCCCTAAAGAGGAGTACGACAAATTAACTCCAGAACAAAGAAAAACCCTCCAGGAAGTCCGCCAAGCTACAGCGGCGGCTGGAGGGCAGAAGAAGTAATGGTTTCGGAGGAGCGGGTCACGCTAGACCATGCCTACTGGGAAGGGGACGATATCTACACTGATGTGGATGGAGAACCGTACCTAGTGGACACGGGAGCAGAGGTGTCCATGACCCGCAGAAACCTTGTTACCATAGGATACCTATTGATCCAGTATGCAAATGGGGCAACGGAGAGAACACCATTTGGAATATGGAAAGGGATAGTTTGGTTAAAAGGCCCCTTTAATTTGATATCAGTCAAGGATTTGAAAGAATTGCATCGGCCCAGAAGACTTCGAACTCTAATAAGACGACGAGTGAAAAAATTACAAGCAAGAGTTGTGCGAATGGGTATAACTCCAATTGGAAAGAGTACGGTAAGCTGGTACAAAGAAGTGGATGTACCGGCTGTCACAGAAGAAAAAATTGAAGAAAGTGATTTCTCTGAAGCAGGGAAAGAAAAATTGAGGGAAATTATCTCTGACGCTGAAGTAGCATGATTTAAAAATGATTGTGGAGATTTGGGGACTAAACACATTCATGTCATCGAAGGAGGAGTACATCCACCGGTGCGACAATATCCCTTCAACCGTGGAGCGGTTGAGGAAATGGATAAAATAGTAAAAGAATTGGAAGCTTTGGGGATCATTCGAGTGGAATTGAATCCGATCACTAACAGCCCCATCTAAGCAGTTAAGAAGCCAGAGTCGGCAGGAGGAGGCTGGAGACCAGTAATCAATTTCAAGGCTCTCAATCGACGAACAATAGCCAATAGAGCGAGTCTGATAAATCCCCAAGGAGCACTGAAAACGCTCCAAATTAAGAAATACAAATCATGCATTGATCTGGCAAATGGATTCTTTTCCCTGCGATTAGCAAAACAGTCACAAGGGAAAACAGCATTCACACATAAGGGGAAAAGTTATGTGTGGCAACGACTCCCGCAGGGATACAGAAATTCACCAAATGTGTTCCAAGCAGCAGTAATGGAAATATTGAAAGATCTGGGAGTAACAGTCTACATCGATGATGTGTTTATCGCAGATGATGATGAAAATGAACACCTAATGTGGCTGCAAAAGGTGATACAGAAGCTCACAGAAGCTGGATTAAAACTCAACCTGAAGAAATGTCAGTTTGGACAATTCAAGGTTAACTATTTGGGATTCCAGGTATCATCAGACTTGGGACTCTCAGAAGGATACCGAGAAAAATTGAGTCAGATTAAACCACCTCAATCTGAGAATGACCTACAGAAAATATTGGGACTGTGTAACTATGTGAGAGATCACGTTCCACACTATCAGAAATACGCAAAACCCCTTTATGCTCGTCTCAAGAAGAAACCTAATGGACAAGAGCAAAAGCAATGGATTTGGACAGCTACAGATCAGGATTGCTTGGAAAAGCTAAAGAAAGCCATTCAAGACGCAGTTAGGCTGGAGCCGCGTAGTCTGACTACTCGTCTGCTAGCCGAAATAAGCTGTGAAGAAGAGGATTCGGTGGTAAAAGTGAGCAATGAAGGAGGGGGTATGGTAACATTGTGGAGCTATACTCTGTCTTCGATTGAGAGAAAATATCCACCGGAAGAAAAAGAACTGGCAGTCCTGGCTAGATATTGGAGTGCGTTGAAAGAACTTGCACAAGGTCAGGGAATAAAAGTTATCACTCAAAGCCAAGTCCACCGGTTCCTAAGAAAAGGAACAATTGAGAGTACTAAAGCCACCAATGCCAGATGGGGAAGGTGGGAGGACATCCTGCTAGACCCTGAGCTGGAAATTGGGCCAAACCAGTCTGCGACAAAAAAGTTACCAAAGGAGACGCAACTCCCTGTGGAGCCATACGACTGGACTATGTACACTGATGGATCAAAGAAAGGTACAGACAATATAGCTTATTGGGGCTATATTCTGAAGTATCAAGATAAGGAGAAATATCGTCGAAAAGGTCAAACGCCAGGGAGTGCCCAAGCTGGAGAAGTTACAGCAATACTGGAAGGACTCTTGGAGTTAAACAAGAGGAAAGTAAAAAGGGCTAAAGTGGTTACAGACAGTCATTACTGCGCACAAGCCCTGAAAGAGGACTTATCCATTTGGGAAGAAAATGGATTCGAGGGAGCTAAGGGGAAGCCTGTAGCTCATATGGATTTGTGGAGGAAAATAGCCGAGTTGAGGCTAACAATGGACTTAGATGTTGTACATCAGAAAGCCCATGTAAAAGAAGGAGCACATTGGAGCGGGAACGAAGAAGTGGACCGCTATGTGCAGCTGAGAAAAGTCGTCGTGGTCGGGATCGAGAAGTGGGAACAGACACCCAAGGGAAGGGTAGTTCCAAAAGATTCCGTGAAAGAAGTGGTGCTGGCCGTACATGAAGCGCTTGGCCATGCAGGCACCATTCCCACACGGAAGGAGCTGGAGAAGCTGCAACTTTGGATTCCGAGAAACCAAGTCTGCCGAGTTCTCAAAGACTGTGAAGTATGTGGTCGATACAATGCAAGACGACGAGGACAAAGGGTGGATGGTTTCACCATAAAGAGTACTGTTCCATGGGGATCAGTATGCATGGATGTTGCCGGGCCCATGGGGGTGACCGGTAAGAAAGGAGAAAAGTATCTGTTGGTGCTTGTGGACTCTATGTCAGGCTATGTGATTGTTAAGCCTGTGAGAAAAGCCAACGGCAGCAGTGTAATCAGCATGTTGGATCAAGTGTGTTCAAATCTGGGGATACCTAAGGATCTGAGAACGGACAATGGGACACATTTCCGTAACGCTCAGGTCGACCAGTGGTGCCAGAAAAATGGAGTAATGAGAATTTACTCGCCCCCATACACCCCACAAGCAAATGGAGTTGTGGAAAGGGCTATTGGACTGGTGAAAAACTGGATTGGAAAAAATGCTAACACGAAGGAATGGAGTACTAAGGCCCTGGAAATTGGACAGGCCCTGAATGACCGCCAACGTGACGGCAGGCCCACCCCTTTGCAAGAACTGAACCAACGCCCATTTTCGACACCGGAAGTGGGGCGGAGTCAGACTGAAAGGGACAGAGAACCAGAACCAAAGATCCCATTCAAGGTTGGACAGAAGGTGTGGGTGAGAGCGCGAGATCACCCAACCAACACTGCTGTTAAACCTAAGTATGAGACCACAGATACAGTAGTGAAGATACTGGATAGTAATACAGTAGAGTTGAAGAGGAAAGGAATCCAAGGAGTGGAGCAGCTGAAGCCAACTCCTAACTAGACGAAACCAGGAGCTAAATATGGCCAAAAACACCCAAGATCTTCCACCCTTCATCAGAATGGCCACTGTCAATGGGGTGGTTGCCTTGAGAAGAACAAGAGAAGGCCTCTGGGCAGGCAGAGCCCTGAGGATACTATATCATGCAAAGAAAGGATTTTTATCTACTGAAAAGGAGTTATTACAATGGAAAAAAGTTGAGAATCACTGTGTGATTTGCCGTGGAGAAGTACCACTGACGGTCCAATGGTCGGGACCTGGAGTTAGAAAACCCCCAATTCCAAATGGGGCAAAAAATGAATTCAAGCAATTACTTCACAAGCTGGTGAAGGTTTTGGATGCACTTGTATGTGGGTTATGCCGACTAACCCACTTGCCAAGAATGGCCTTTTACACCCAGTGGGACTTACGTGGAGACAATGTGGATATGCAGGTGTGTTCATGCTATTGGAATGGACGTGATATCGAGTATTGCCTGGTGTGTAAAGCAAGAACTCATATGGGAAGACTACTGCATGTGGCAAAAGCAGAAGGATGGCAAGTGAGAAGGTTTTTAGACCCTCTGAGGACCTTTCACACCGATGAAACCTGCTGGGCTAATCCTGCAGCAACAACTGCGCCTGATCAAGCCGAGGGGAATCAAGGCGGCGGTGATGTGAGTCCAACGGCCCCAAGTGTCTATCTGATGTTGGACACAACCAGAGCAGGAGGAAGTGACCAAGCTGCAGGAGGTAGTGAACGAAAGCCGTCTTTGTTGCATGAAGCTATACATCAAAGTTGGTCCCAGGGTCCAGAGTACGGGCAAACTTATGATCCTCCAATAGACGCAGTGCAAATTCCACTGGTGTTCAGAGTGTATAGAGATCCGGAGCGACCCGGATATACAGACATGATGGAAGGACTGACCGATGATCAACAACAAAAAGCCCAAGAAGAAGGATGGATTGGCCCTTGGGAATTGACAACTTGGGCAAAATTGATAGAAGAAGTTCTAAAAAATCCAGAAGTTTTACTGGAAGATGCAGAAGAGGTGCCACAAGAAAAAGGGGGCAGAGAAACCCTTATGTATTATTTTACCACTGGATTAGACGCCTGGGGAAATAAAGCAGCAAACCAAAGAAGAAGTCAGCCGTGTACCACGTGACACCCGAAGAATGGGTGAGGAAAAGGAGGATACAATCTAGAGGGGGAGTGGCTAGCAGAGCGGACACTCCTAGTAGGCCGGACCAAACAATTAGGGTGCGGCTCTCAGTGCTGATGGTGTTGGTTCCCTATGTGGGGGTTTATTCTGTCGGAGCACACGTTGAACTCCTGGAGGAACAGCAGCAGTCAGACCAACCGACTCAAGGTGAGGAAAAATCAAGAAAGTCTCGGAATCGTTGGATGTTTCCCTCCATCTTCCGCGGGATAAAGAAGAAGTAAAAAGAAGTGGCTGGTTGCAAAATGTCGCAAGGACCAAGTGTAAATAGAATACCCATTATTAATAATCGAGGACGATTTGGACCCTACATACAAAGTTTCCTTGGTGCTGAGAAACTATACTTAAATTGGCCAGAAAAAGATTTTGAAGAAGAAAACTGGGAACTAGCATCTAAAGGATATTTTGTCTCAAGTTATGAATATAAAAGAGATGCCAAATTAACAGAGACAACAGGACAAAAAATACTCTCTGACCGAGTGCTGAGCGATGCAAGTCTGCGGTATTGGTACATGAACGGACGCCGAAAAATGTCCCATTCGATTCCAAGCTGTCCAGATACCTACCCATGGATATTAAATGTGGTTTACCTACAATTCAAAGACCTAAGATTCACAGTGAGATGGGGGATTAATTACGTTGAGCCACTCCAAGGAATCTACGTTGAAATATACCTTAACCAGTGCTTGATCTGGATGACAAGCCCCAACATGAAACGTCAATTGAACAAACGACTGCAAGACCAAAGATATCCCGTATCAGATAACCAGACATTAAAATTGAGAATTATTGAACAACCTCTGGACTGTATGGCCTTACTACCCCCAACCGTACCACCAATTTTTGAAAATCAAAACTTCATCTACCTGTACAAAAGAGGGGTCTGGAACTGTAGTCAGGCAAGTAAGATTCAGCTTCAAATTGAGCCTAAGGATCAAGAAGACAAGCCTATAGTTCCCCTTTATCTGGCCCTATCACAAACCAGGTATTCTGGATACCGGTTTTTGGCAGCATTGGCAAGATCTATGGGACTATGTACCCCCAAATCAAGTACAGAGGATCCCTGAGGGACCCCTCCCTAAACCTGATAGAGTGATTGTTACGATGTGGAAATGGGCGTGGAAAGGAATGGATTCAGAACTTAAGCACCCATCTCCCATCTACACTCATCTCTCTAAGAGACAACAACTGTACCCTATGGTGGTGTATCTTGGCAGGAAGAGAAGGAGACAGATGGCGGAGTAACAACTCACTCTGAATCATGCTGTGGACCTTCAAATTGGATGAGAATAATGTAAATAGTCTACGCTCCGGGCCGAGAGGAACTACACCATATTTGGAATTACCCTACAAGAAAATATGTTTAAGCTGGCTGCAAAAGGATTACAAAGAAAAAGGATGGTTGCTGGGAACAGGAGGATACTTTGTAGATAATGACTCATATAACAGAACTGCTGACCTTGCAGCGCCTGGAATATACACGCCTCTAGAAGCTGTCGTGGAAAAAGTTGGACAACACTGGAATTGCCCCGGGGTCGGATGGAAGTTTTACCCAATTCCCCGGTGTCCCAACATATACCCCTGCATCTTAAACGTGGTGTATGTACAGAAAAGGGGCTACAGATTTAAAATAAGATGGGGACCTAATTATGTTGATCCATTGCAAGGAATGTATGTGGATATTTGGCTCGGATCTTTCCAGATTTGGACCAGTAGTCCCTATATGTTTAAAAGACTTCAAAAAAAAAGAGGCACAATCAACTTTTTATTTGATTGAGAACCAAACTTTGCCAATATGTACGACAGTACAGTACCTTGACATTGAAAAGGCGGAAGTGTTCCGCCTATTAGAAGTGGATGGTGAACCAGAGTACTAGTGGGGCTTTGGCAACCCCCAAAGGCTATACTGATACGACTTGGCATAAAGTCAGGAAGAGGATTATTTCGAAGATCAACTCCTCTGTACTCTGTGATGGCGCAGTATGTCTACAACGGAGCGGCATATTGGAACGCCTATGAGGATATCTTGCACCTACGTAGAGAATTGAATCCTGCATCTTCACAATGTTTCTTCACACCCCAGGGACCACCGCCTGAAATGAAGGAGGTGACAGTTGTCACTTGGCAATGGGCGTGGCGAGGAATGGATATTAGACTCCCGTGGCCATCTCCCTTATTAAACATTCTTCTTCAGCAACGAGCATCAAGTGTCCCTGGTGAGAGCACGAGACAAACAACAGCACCTAAGATCATCTATCTCCAAGATGGGAGAACCACAGGAAGACAACGTGATCACCACGCAACCTCGAAGGATCAACGACAGACCAAGAGAAAGAGAATCTGGCATAGAAATGCCACTACTGCAACAACCTCGAGGGCAGGAGCCGCTGCCACAAGTACCAAGTGAATTATACTACGAAAATGTTGGAATAAGGCAGCAGCAACAGCAGCAACAAAAGCAGCCGTGGAAGAAAAAGTGCCTCCAATGTTGGAGTTGGATGGCCAGACTTACAGCATTATTAGTCGGCATTGCTGTACTTCTAGCTATCCTGTACCATTATGGTAGTACGCCCTGGACCTTAACCCATATCAGGGTCCAGTACGCAACAACTAAAACTTTTCAACAGACATGTTGGGGAGTTGAATCAAGAAACACCTACA